>NC_141099.1:31876221-32476221 GCF_041138505.1 Cibotium barometz | reverse complement strand
TGAGATGTGAGGTAAAGTGAATGAGATGTGCTGTGAGTGAATGTGATGTGGTCTCAATGGATGAGATGTGAATGAATGTGATGTGAGGAGATGTGGATATGGGTAGATGCAAGTGGATGAGATCTGATGCGGAAAAATGAGAAAAGATGTGAGTGAATGTGATGTGGTCTGAATGGATGAGATGTGAATGAATGTGATGTGACGAGATGTGGATATGGGTAGATGCGAGTGGATGAGATGTGGATATGGGTAGATGCGAGTGGATGAGGTCTAATGCGAAAAAATGAGAAAAGATGTGATGAAATGGAAAATGATGTGATGAGAATGAGAATACATATGAAATAAATGAGAATTGATGTGGAACAATATGGAAAGACGAGAGTTCTTTATAGAAACTATATTTATGACACCTGTTTTAAAATGACTGTTTTATGTCAAGAATGCTGGGAAAGCATTTTGATCGTCTTGTGAATGAGGTCTGGAGACCTAATCTGATATAGTTACAATAGCTGATAGAGAGTCAATGGAGGACACCTGTTTTAAAATGACTGTTTTATGTCAAGAATGCTGGGAAAGCATTTTGATCGTCTTGTGAATGAGGTCTGGAGACCTAATCTGATATAGTTACAACAGCTGAGACGGAGAGTCAATGGAGGACGTCTCGCGTAGCAAGGTTGGTCGAGGTCTTGACTAGCCTCGGTTCAATTAAAATGGTGAGCTTCTGGTACGATGGATGTTCTATGGAAAAAGAATCAACGGTTGTGCCTCTCAATGAGGAAAAAAGTGTTGGTCTCTATGATCCAAGTGCAATCTTTTCCTTGATCTGACTGATACTTACGGGTTCAATCAGATCACTTCAGTTAGTTAAGGCTTTTGACTACAAACACCATATTGGGGAATATGGGAATTTTCCATAAGTTTGGGACACGTGGTCAAAACTTTGGATTTGCCATAACTTGAACACCATTACTCCAAATTGTGCGCTTTAAAGCTTAATAGATCTCTCTTTTCAAGCGCTTTCCAATGATAGGTCACATGATAGGGTTTTGAGAAACTTATAGACATGTTAATCGGGTCCCACCTTTTTAGTATTACAAAAATGGGACTTGGGAGATTCCCAAACTCACGAATATGGTGTTTACGTTAGAGTAAAAATATCCTGGAGGAATCGCCCGTGCTTTTCGGGCGAGGGAAGTTTGGTTTTGGAAGAACCGAGGGATTAGTCTCTTGTCCGGATATCTGTGGGCGAAGCCCCAAGTGAGGGACCCTGCCCACGCAAGAAGTGCTACTTCCGCTACTAGCACCCCTGAATTCGTTGCACGGTGGGGACAAGGATCTCACAAAAATACACATAGACTTTGACCTGGCGGCAAGGTTTGAATGACTTGAGATCTGTTCATGTTGGAAAATTGGTCCATGGAGATAGATGTTCATGTCTCCCAGATGAATGCTCAGTTTGCAGGCCACCTGGATCCTCATCATGTGTAGTAAGTGAGAGCAAGTTTGGCAGCGTGAGGTTTGTGTGGGAGCCAATGCTTTGTCCAAAGCCTGCAAACTCTCAGTGGCACTTCATTGAATGCATTAGAGGTACATGCACATGGTGTGGTGTGAAGAAGCAGTATGATGTCTGTCCAAATGAAATGAGGATCCAAGAAAGCCTTGATCTAAAATGGAGGAGATTTGAAATGGAAAATGTTGTGAAGGATCCGAGAAGAAGAGATGGCTACTATCGTATAAGAGCACTCAACCAAGGGAGCTTATAGATCACATGGTTGCATCCATCCCAAAATATGTGCTTCACAATTTCATGTGGCTAGCTAGCAAGATAAGTAATTCAGAACGTGCCTTGCCAATTTTCCACATGACACTATTGTCTCTGTCATAGATTTTTCAGAAAATTACTCATTTCAGGAACAAGATGAGATCCAAAGTGCGCACTAGCACAATAAGCAAATAACAATTCTAGTTCATATAACGTACCATCATGTGCTTGATTCTTCTATGAACTGATGCCGATCTGCTTGCCGACTCACAAGAGTCCAGGGTCAGTGCAATGTATGTACCATTTCTACATTTCAGACCACAGGGAAACATTGGGTGTGGTCAGATGGGGCTTCCTCTCAATTCAAATCAGCCCCTGCATTCTACTTTGTTTCAAGGTTTAAATCCTTGACCTGTGTAAACATGATGTGGAATTTTTTTGGGTCTAGCCATGGCAAGGGGGACCATGATGGACGTGGTGGTGTTATTAAGAGAGCTCTGTATAATCGTCAATTAGCATGTCCCCAAGAAAAGCTAGGGAATGCCCGTGATGTTGTAACATGGGGCTTCTCAACCTCTCCATAGGGGCACAATCAACATACAACAAACAAATACAGAGAAATAGTGCAGTGCGTAGAGTTTTCCATGAAGTGGAAGTGAACAAAGTGCAAAGGAAAAATCGACTGGATTGTGAGGCCACAACGTATGGGGCTTCTCACAAACGACCACATGCTGCTCAAAACAAGAAAACTTTCTTGTTTTTGTAGTGCGTGCATCACAGGGGATCATGAAAATTGTGAGGACATTGCAATTGTGAAGACATGGGTGCGAGCTCAAGTTTCTCCTCTGCGTGAAGATAGAGTCACAAACTATGATGCATCATTGATTGGAGAGGACTTCAATGACCTGACTGATGCTCTAGAGGAAGAGGGGGGGATAACTTTGCAGTCATCGTCGCTGCCTCTGTGGATAACGAGGAAGACGACCCATACTTTGTGTTGCAGTGTACTCCCTACACTTGGATTGATCCTATTGGCCCATAGTAACCTTAATTAGACCATAATCCAAAAATTTCTGAAAATCTAGACCGTTAGGCTAAGGTCCTTTGTACCTAGATCCCTTATATAGAACTCATCATCATCAGAAAACAATTCATTCAGATCATATCATTCATATCTTTAACACAATAATGGTCCATTAGACCAAAATTTCCACCTGAACAGTCCTCCATGGGAATTTCAATTATACAGGTTTTTAATTTGTCATCCCTTAACTTGATCCACTAGGTCAAGTGGTGTTAATAGTAGCAATTTGTCAGCACAATCCACTAATCTCATAGTGATTTGCTAAAGTCATTATCATCATTCCAGTTACGAGCATCATCACAGGAACTCGTCCCATTCATCCTCATTGTGGTTTTGCTCAGCTTATCGCTTTTCAACCAAAATTCAGGAATCATCATTTTTCAATCAGAGTCCAAATCAACTCATCAGTTCTCAACCAAAATTTTAAAATCATATCAACCACATTCGAATTCATCGTCTAGATAGCATTTTTGCTTATAATTTCAAGGTCTTAGATTTACTCGTATATACTGCCAGTAAAGAGTTGCAGTTATACTCTCAGTATATACGGATAGTCACGGTCCTTGGAATTATAAGGTAAATACCATCATTTCTGGGCCTCAAGCAAGTCAGGGATTCCATGCAATTGCGGTACTTCCATATGAAGACCCAATTACTAATTTATGAATTTTAGTCTCAATATCAATTTGTATGAATTTCATCACACAATTACAACCTTTTATTGCTACTTCAAAAAATTTTGACATTTTTGGTTTCTCGGTGGATCCACTTTAGCCAATTTGCTCTGATACAAGCTGGGAGATCCCTGTCCCCTTTGCGCAATGAATTCAGGCGGAAGTAGCACTTCTTGCGCGGGGCAGGGTCCCTCACTCGGGGCCTCACCCACGGATATCCGGACAAGAGACTACTCCATCGGTTCTTCCAAAATCAAACCCGGAAAAACTTCCCTTGCCCGGAAAGCACGGGCGATTCCTCCAAGATAAATTTACTCTAACGTAGTCAAGAGTCTTCATTAACTGAGCTGATCTGATGGAACCCATAAGTCCCATAGTAAGATCAAGGAAAAGACTTGCACTTGGATCATAGAGACCAACGCTTTTTTCCTCATTGAGAGGCACACTTATTGATTCTTTTCCATAGAATAATTTTTATCCGAGATTCACTTCATCTATCATACCATAACAGAATTGAGTCTCATTTTAGGGATCCATCAGTCCAGCCTACCCCATCCAGTCCCGTGGGTTAGCCAACCGCCCAACCACTGTAGTGATAGGATCCATTTAAGAGTTTGGTTAGGTTTTGTCCTGGGTACCAAGGAAAAGAGTTCCCGGGCCCCCTAGCTAGATATTCATGCAAACTTAAAGCTAGTCACACCACTTACACACCCAATATGAAATTTCCTTTTTCATAGATTAAAGTGTCTTTAAAACAATCTTTTAATGAAACTATAGTATCACTGATCGTAATCCTCCAAAATATCCGATTGAATCCTAATTTCTAATTTTTCCTTCATCGATGTACCTATGGCACTATTGGCAACCAGAACGCTCACCACCTGTCCACTCAGGGGCCTTTTCGATAGTTCCTAGCTCATAGTACCCGACAATATATTCACTTATAAAAATCAAAATGGAATCTCCGTGGAAGATCAGCAAGATCAACCCAACAGATCCATATAAAAGAGCTATGGACTCATCCATTGAGGACCAACAAGGTCAATCAACCAGATCCATGCCCGAATTCAGAAAACAACTCTTACTCCTTGCTCCAATATCTTCCCCGCTGCACGTGTGGGTATCTTCGGTGACCCACAGTCCGAGTAGTGTATGGTCAGCACCCTCAAGGATCCTTTGCAGGTCACCTAGCGCTTCACTCATAGGCCGCTTCCTTGGTCCCTCATCCACCGTAACGGAAGCTCACCATTTAAATCAAACCGAGGCTGGTCAAGACCTTGGCCGACCTTTCTACGCGAGATGTCCTCCATTGACTCTCCGCCGTCAGTTGTTTCAACTTTATCAGTTAGGTCTCCCATGATCTCATTCACAAGACGGTCAAAATGCTTCCCCAGCATTCTTGACATAAACTAGTCATTTAAAAATAGGTTATAAATATAGTTTCTATAATGAACTCTCATCTTTCCACATTGTTCCACATCAATCCACATTATTTAATCCACATCCATTTCATATGTATTCCCATTCTCATCCAATCACATCATTTTCATATGTATTCCCATTCTCATCCAATCACATCATTTTCATCTAATCACATCTTTCCTCATTATCCTCATCAGATCTCAGCCACTCGCATCTACCCATATCCACATCTCATCACATCACATTCATTCACATCTCATCCATTCTTATCTACCCCGATCCACATCACATCACATCACATCCATACAAATCACATCTCATTCATTCGCATCTATCCCATATCACATTCATTCACATCACATATCATCCATTCACATCTATCCCAATTTATGTAAGATTCCTCCCGAGCCTCTCAAGATGTCCAACATCTTCCCTTGTAATCAAAACCCTCTTCAAAAATATAAAAGTTCTTGTTTCTACCTGTTTTGGCCTAGAGAGAGAAAATATTCTAGAGAGAAGTTATTCGGATTTTGAATATTTTTGGATCGAAAAATATCTCTTCTTATTAAAATAAGTTCCCTCGAAACAGAAGTTCAAAAAGATTTTCAGAAGGTGCATTAGAAATCAAGTATAATGTGTTCAAGAGGCCTTATCCTAGGGATCCACATTTTTTGAAAATTTTAAATTAAGGTTTTAAAGGGCCAATCAGATTCATCCAAATGTGTGGAGAAGATAAATAGAAGACATAAAGAAAATCCCCCCAAAAATGAGTAAATACTCACATAAGATGAAGAGTGGACTAAGGACCAAAGGAAATACTAAAAAAATAGATTTTTGACACCTCACAATGGGAATTCCCCCCTCATGAAGGAGGTGCCTATTTCACATGTGTGGTGGAGTTTTAAATTATCAAAAATTGAGATATTTCATCTCTCCTCTCTCTCCAAATTCAAGTCTAGTTCCAAAAAATAAGCTAAACTGACCTAAAAATGGTCAAAATTTGACCAAACTGATTTGGAAAATTCTAGAATCAGTTTGCTTAGTTAGGAGCTCACTTTTTCCTATAAATAGAAGCCTCCCCCTTTGTTGAAGCTTAATAGTGTTCTACTCCTCCTCCCAAGAGCCAAGAACTGTGAACTTCTTAATAATTCACTAGTTTTTGACCATTCCCTCTTCTAAAGATTTGGTGGCCACTCTTGTTGCAAACAAGAGTAGATCCCTCAAACCATCAAGCCAAAAGAAAGCTCCCAGAATTCATGTAAGTTAGAAATCTTATATTTTTCTTTACTCTTTTAATGGTTTTTTTTTTGAAATGATAATATGTTGCTATGCCTTACTGGAAAGGCTTTCCCCCTCTCTCATTCTTAAAATCAGCCTTTCTTTATCCTAGTTAAGTGATCTAATAGTTGGAATTAAACTTTTCATATTGTTTCTCTTTTAAAAGTGAAAATTGATTAGTTTAGAGTGCTTAAAACCAATTGGGGTTGATTTTTAAGTAAATTAAAGGAGGAAAATTTGAAAAATGGTCAGCCATACAAAGGAGGCTATGGCAAAAATTTTTAAACATTTGTGAAATAAGTTTCATCTTTTATTATTCTAAAAGAATAATCTCTATTGTTTGTGTATTCTAAAAGTGTCATTTTCATTCTATGCATAGAAAAATGCATAGTAGAAATATATTTATTCTAAAAGTGTTTTTTCCATTAGATTTAAGTTCTATGCATAGAAAGATGCATATTGGTTATTTTTATTATTATAAAAGAGTGATTTTCATTAGATATAAATTCTATGCATAGAAAACACATGCCAAATGCTTCCTCCAGCATTCTAGCACGCGTAAAACAGTCCTTTCAATGAAAAACAAAGATTCTTTGCAAAAGTAAAATTCCCAGTTTGAGATTGGTTCCACAAAACCCCTTTTTCCTTAATCCACAATTTCGTTTATGAGAATCATGATCTCTCATCAGGGTAATCTACCCATCATTTGTCTAACTGTCCAACTAGATTCTTATGGTGATTTTGGTCAGGGAAAAACTAGTTTAATTCAACGGTAGTCTATTCTTTGTATTTAAGAATTAGAATTGGTCACAAAGTTTTTGCTTGATTCAGATCGAGAGATGGACAAGTAGGTTTACTGTCCGTCCCTCTCGTAGTCTAACCAAAATCATTCGGTTTAGTTCTAACATGGATTTTATTAGATAAACAACTACTGAACTTCTAATCGTAAATAAATTCCAACTTTGTGAATTTCATTCTTTCTTTTCCATAGTAGATTAATAAATGGTTTTATTAGAGAATATTGGGTTTTAACGAAAATACTCTTCTTCCATTTAATCTATTTTTGGGTAAATACCAATTTTGTGATTTAATCACATAAAATATCTAAAGATATTCTTTCTACCATTCAATTTCTCAACCTTAATTCCGTAGGTAGAATTATGGTGAAAATTCATCTTTTGACACCAAAAATTAATTCAAATCTTTCTTTTCTTAAATATCATAAAATTTTTCTTTAAACTAAATACCAATATCTATTTTTTTTAATAAGCTTAAAATTCCACTTTTTCTCATTTAATGATTGCAATCCAAATGTCATGGGAATTTCTCTTTTATCATAAAATAAATCTATCTAAAATTTCTCTTTAAATTAAATAAAAAATAATCAATATTCCAAATATACCAAGAATTTCACTTTTACCATTTAAATGATTGAATTTCAAATATGATGGGAATTCATCTTTTATCATTTATTCATCTTTTATCATTTAAATTTTTCTTATGCATAAAAATGAATTTAACTAAAATTTCTCTTAAAATTAAATAAAAATATCCATTAATTCCATTATACTAAGAATTCCACTTTTCTCATTTAAATGATTGAATTCCACAAATGATAGAAATTCCTCTTTTATCATTTAAATTTTTCTTATGCATACAAATAAAGTTAACTAAAATTTCTCTTAAAATTAAATAAAAATGTCAATTAATCCAAATATGACAAGATTTTCACTTTTTTCATTTGAATGATTGAATTCCAAATATGATGGAAATTCCTCTTTTATCATTTAAATCTATTCATGCATAAAATAATCTATCTAAAATTTTTCTTAAATTTTAAATAAAATATCCATTATTTTAGTATTCCAAATTTTCTCTCTCTCCATTAGGATACATGGATCTCCATTATCATGGCAATTCCTCTTTTATCATAAAAATGAAATTACTAAAATTTTCTCTTTTTTACTAATTAACTATTTATGCATAAACTTTAAGAATAAATTATCCATGGATATGATGAGAATTATTCATTTAACATAGGATGACTAATCCTAGAATATGGTAGGAAGTCCTCTTTTCACATTATGCATAAAAATGATTTATGTGTTAATTTTTAAAAATTTTACCATACCTCCGCTCTGCTGCTGCTATTACTAATAATTTTTAGTAATTTTGAAAAGCATAAGACTTAGTAATACACTTATGGAAGATTAACTATCAATATATCTAAATTCAATTTATGGATCTAAATCATAATTGTATCATAATTTATGTAACATAAAAGCATTAAAAATCCATTTCTTTAGCCTCTAGCTTTACTAGCATAGAGTTTAATTTTAGAATTAAGAATTGCTCCATGAGAAGCATTATTTGAAGAGAGAATAAATTCTTTGGAGAGCTTCATTTGTATTGAAAAACCATTTATTTGAATACTTCTCAAGCTTGAGAGGGGTTGAGAAGTGAAAAACATTTAGAAGATTAAAGAAAAAACCATAAAGTCACATCATCTTACCTCTTGTTTTGCTTGCTTCTCTATTCTTAGGAGAGGCCTCCAACCAATCAATTGGTTAGTATGTTGAGAGGAAAGCTCCAAGGAAGGTTGAAGAGAGAGAGAAGCTCCAATCTCTCCAAAATGTAGAGGATTTTTAGGGGATAATAGAAAATATACTTATTTTAAGGTAATACTGGCATGGTCTAGTTCACAGATGATAAGACAAAAGAATAAGGGTCTATTTATAGGTGAGGGAGGCCACTAATTGAGTCCAACTAAGTTCTAGAATTTTCCAGCTTCAGTTTGGCTGAATTTGGACAAGATTTGGACCAGTTTGGCTTCCTTTTTTATTTTGTTTGATCCAAGAGAGAGGAGATATAAAAATATCTTAATATTTTTGAATTTAAAACTCATTGACATGTGTGAAATAGGTGCCTCCTTGAAGGCTCCCCCTTTTCTTACCAAGGTGTCAAAATTGTACGATTACTCCAAAATATCTCATTTTTTTAGTAATATCTCATAGTTTTTAACTAATAAACCTTGTATTCAGTCAACTCTTCATCTTATGTGGGCATTTACTCACTTTTGGGTATTTTCTTTTATTCATTGGGTTTATCTCATCCCAACACTTGGATTAATCTTATTGGCCCATAGGAACCATAATTGGACCATAATCCAAATTTTTTTAAAAATCTTGACCCTTAGGCTAAGGTCTTTTAAATCATTTTTAATTGATTCCTAATGCACCTTGGAAAATTTACTTTGATTTTCTGTTTCAGGGAAATATATTTTTGATATTTGTAGATTTTTTTATATCCAAAAATATCTCAATATTGAATTACCACTCTCTAGAAATTTCTATCTCACTAGGCAAAAACAAGAAAAAATAATATTTTCTTGTATTCAGAAATAGGGAATGATTACAAGGGATTGAAGGCTTATTCATTATTCAAGCTAAGGAGGAATCTTGGAGCTCAGTAGTGTACATATAGCAGCATTTCTATAAAAATTTCTCACTTTTTGCCGCTTCTTTTGCTGCCACATAGTTTTATCTTTTGAATACAATAAACTTATACTCTGAGTTTTTTTTGTAGGTTTATGTCTTATCTATCACATCTACCTCTCCTACGCTATCCTCCTTAAGCCCAACCAAGATATGTCTAATCTTTTCCTTTATCTCCTATGCAAACAAGCTTTCCATGAAAGCTTTCTTGTGAGTATTTCCTTTCTCTTTCCTCTCTTTTAAGTTTCTCTTTTCTTCGTTTTTCGTTCTTATTGAAGCTTAACCATTATGAGTATTTTTCCTTCTTCTTTTTTCCTAATTAAGAGCTCTCCATTAAAGCTTCATATTGTAAGAGATCTTGATTTTTTTTAATAATTTTTTTTTCTTAACTTGGTTTAATTTTGTAGGTTTTCAACACATACACGCCTCACAAGAGATCTCTTTCTTGTATGTTTCTTCTTTCATGCTTTTACATGTTTATAGGGTTTGTAAGTTTTAGGGATTTTAAGATTAGGATTTGTTATTAATACTTTTTTTTTCTTAATTTGGTTTGATTTTATAGGTTTTCAACACATACAAGGCTCGCAAGGTAAGAGATCTCTTTCTCGTATGTTTCTTCTCATGCTTTTATATGTTACAGGGTTTGCAAGTATTAGGCTTTTAAGATTAGTGTTTGTTATTTTTCCCATGCTATATGGATAGCCTTTTAGGCTACTCAAGGTGGTTGGATGTCGGTTATAAAATCTTGTTTGACTTTTTACTGTCTATATTCCCCTATGTGCTATGAGCAACCTTGGCCCATGTGTTACTTTGACACTTCTCCCCTTGGTGACTTCACCTATCTTTGAGGCCTAGAGGTCATCTTTAAGAGTGAGGGTAACAAATTTGGCTATTCTTCTACCTTGGATACATCATTGGTTCCATAGAGTAGTTACCAGCACTTTTTGTAGGAAGTAGGATTAATTTTTTTCAACAAACTTTTGTTTAAGAGACTGGTAGTGAGAGATTTTTGATTGCGTGCTCATTTGGTTGCTTACAACATATTTGAGAATTTTTTGACGATGGGATGTCATTGCAACTCATGTCAGTGTCGTTGTTGTAGCTCTTGGTGTACTTGGTGATCTCGTTGTTGGTGAAGATCTCGTTGTTGGTGAAGATCCACATTTTTGTTAAACCGATGTGAATGAGCCAATTATGCTTGAAAAGAACCTTTGGTGTGAACACACCCTTAAGAGAGGATAAGCATAAGATCCTTTGAACCATACAAAACAATAAAGATAAAGTTTTCCTAATATTCTTGGATCAACGACGGTGAGCGGGCTTCATAGTGACCGGATGCTTTCTCTCACCGTTGTTGGCTTCTTCACCTTGGGCTCGCAGCCCTGCAGGACTATGCTCTTCAACTCTTCTACTGATCGCTTTGCTAGGCGAGGTGCTGTTGTGTTGCTATTACTTTCTAACATAGAATGATGGCTGCCTACTGATGATTATGCGGCTGCTTGCTCTGCCCAACAGCAGCAGCCACGCTTCTATACAGCCTTCTTGCCAGTTGTTGTTGATTTTGCTCCACTACAAGAGACTCTCTCTTCTTTCTGCTACGCTAATGTGTGTCTACTCCTTTCTTTAGTGGATTCTGATTCTTCTGCGTGCCGCCTTGCTACTGGCGATGTTTATTTTCTTCGCTATGTGTGCTTGACCCGCTGCATTTCACATTTTATGCTTCACTCTTTCGTTCTCGCAGGTGGTGATAGCAGGCATATTTATGTCTCTCTTTGTGGACGATTTAGCTGGCCAACTATTCTTTTCCTGATTCTAAAAGCATGCAAATGCACGATCTTGTGTGACATCCTTTTCTGAAGTTTGAAGAGATTCTAGAAGTATGCAAATGCATGCAAGCTTTCTGGGTGAGGTGCTGTTGTGTTCTATTTATGGACGTTAGCAGGCATATTTATGTCTCTCTGTGGATGATTTAGTTGGCCAGCTATTCTTTTGTTGATTCTAAAAGCATGCAAATGCAAGATCTTGTGTGACTTCCTTTTCTAAAGTTTAAAGAGATTCCACTATTGTAGCCCTACGAATTGCAAAAAGTCCTAAAGAATAGGTTTTGTTGTAGAAAAAGTGAATACCAAAAAAAACAACAACGAAGGCTACTGCTTGTAGATCATGCAAAGAGATATAGAAAAACACCATAATTTCATATTATGGCTGTAGAGACATCACCTAAAATGTTGTGGTTTTTAAAATACAAAATATGTCTTCGTAGACTCAAAGGGTACTTTATATTCAGATCTATTGTAGTTTCTACTCTTTATCTATCTAACAATGGTTTACAAACACTTTGGTTTGTCTCCACTGTGCATGCTTTTGTGCACCTCTAGAACTGTTGAATGTTTCTCTTATCTATTGTTTTTGAGCAATTCTAAATGCCAACAATACTTGTGAGATTGCAAGAGTTTATTTTCTGTTAAGTCAATGTAGTATTCTTCTGTAAAACCATTGAAAAACTTATTTCATACTATTTGCCTTATTTATTCCTTCGAAATGTTGTGTTCTAAAAGAATGAATTGCATGTTATATAATTGGACTTTTCCATGCCTTGCCTTGAACAAATTGTAGGACATCCATACCTATTTACAGAGTAAGCTAGATGATTGTGAATTATATGCTGCATTAATAAAACAAAGGTTAAAACATTCATAATGTAATTGATATAATAGGTCTAGGTTGATATTTTTACCATGTAATGTGTTATGTTGTAATTTATTCAACCTTCTTGCCTTAACACTGCCAATGGATGGTTTGATTGGAACTTTCTTACCATCTGTCAAGCTTTTCAAGTCTTTAGTAATTTTAACATCACCACCATGAGTCCCATATCTGAAAGTAGTTTTTTCAATGCCTTGATTACTTGCTTTCTTTGCTTTTTTAGACAAAGTTTTGAAGAAAATTCAATGTATAGGAATACAAGTTTTTCAATGTTTTTACATAAAGCATGCAATGTGCATATCTGTACATTACATAAAGGGATGTCGAGCACATGCTTGTACTTTGGATCAACCTTATTTCTATTGGGGGATTTCTTCCACCACTTTTGGCTCAACGTTGATGTTGGCTTGTTACAATATATACATGGAGACTTTGAGTTACCTTCTTTGCTAATGTTGTACATACACTTCAATATTTTGAGGTCCCTGGTGGCAAGATGCCATTCAACTTTAAAATCACCTTTCCCTTCAACATGAAGCAATTTACCTTGAACTTGACTTTTTATGATAGACATAATTTTAGTTTGATGAAACACCCAATTTAGTGTCTCATGATCCTTTATTTTGAAATCTAAACATACAAATAATAAAAGCAAATCTTCCATAGTGGTCCTAATCCAAATGACATAAGTAGATATACGTCACAAAAGTTTACTTCTCAAATAATCCTAACCACCATATATTTTTATCTCATTGCACACTTAAATACTTTGGTTTATCTTCTATCATGGATGGATCAAGTGCCCTATTCACCAATGTGATTGTCAAGCATTTCACCTTTGTTTCCTTTATTGTATCATATTCATCCAAAGACTTAAGAAGACCTTTACATTCTTCAAACATGATAATGTAAAACTCTACGATTCTTTTTTAAAGTTGTTGTAATTCAAGGAATATATTATTTCATGTATTGTACACTATACTGCTTTTTTTGAAACATTGTCTAATATACTCATCCACCTGCTAATTTAAGAGGCTTCTTAGTCTCCATACTTCTAGAGCTGTTGGGGCAGAAGCACACGTTTGATTCTTTGGTCCTGTATTTTTTTGGGTACGATTTTGAAAATAGAAGTATATCCTTTTCTACTAACATCGCTCTCATTTAATGCTTCCTTAAATTACATAAACATCGACTTTGTTATACCAACAAATTATTGCACAACATTTCTTTTCACCTTTTTATACTTTTTCTCTTCAATCATGTCCTTTGAAACACTAGAAGGTACCAGTCCTTTCATTTATTTGATTGGAAGGTTATTAGGATTGTCGTTTTCTTTGTTTGGTTCCAATATATTCCTAGAGAATAAATTGTGTTTTCAATATCTAACAAAATAGTATCTTACTAATCTATTACTCATTCAAAATTACATTTAATAACAATTATACAAGATTCCAATTCTACAAGATTGCAAACTTTCTTCTTTCTTTGTCTAATAGATTTTCTTTGCTTCTTGATTTTTAAGTTTCTCTTTTATCTTTTTGAAATTCTTCAGTCCTCACTTCAAGTATTTCCTTTAATTTTGAGCACTCAACAATATTTTGTAATTTGTATGTTGCTTCTTGTTGATATAAGTGTTTGTACACATCTACAATTGTGTAGTGACCTGATATGTATTCGAGCAAATGTTTGTAACCATCTACAAATATTGAGAGTGATGTTGGATTAAAAAAAGAGCGAGTGTTTGGGATAAATTGAGCCATCACACCATAGATCAATATGGTGCAATCCTGATGACCTCATGTTCTCTCTCTCCATATCACCAATGTGTGGACCCTTTCTCTTTTTCTCAACTAGAGCATAATCATCTTCAAGATCTATATGAAATGATAAAGCCTCTTTCAATTTGAATGTACACCTCCATTCATTTTTTGGTTGTTTTGCTGATAGAAGCTAAACCTTTTTGTCATACCAAATTACGACTAATGCCACAAAACTTGTTTGTTACCCTCCAAAGTTTAAAAGTTTAGTGAATTTAATGTTTGATATTAAATACAAAATACCTTCAGTATGGTTTGTACAATAGTTAGTGCTCGTTAATATGATGTGTAATGTGGTTAGTGTGATATATTCTGTCTAAATAGATTCACCTTTTCAGTACAGGGGGATATTATAATATTTCTTTTGGATCTTATTTTTCAGTTTTACACATTTTTGAGATCAAATAAATAGAAAAATAAAGAATTTCTTAGAGGGCCCCAAAATGAGCTCTGTTTTTGCTCCCTAATTATAAGATTCCTCCCTCCAGATTTTGTGATGTAAAGGTGTAAGAACCTCCCTTCTGTTCTTGTAATCATCCCCTCTCTGAAATAGAAGAAAGTTCTTGTTTTACCCTATTTTGGCCTAGAGAGAGGTGATTCAAAATTGAGATATCTTTGGATACAAAAATTCTCCTTATGTCTAAAATGGATTCCCCTAAATCAAAAGTTCAAAATGAACTTTCCAATGTGCATTAAGAATTAATTGAAAATGGTATAAAGGACCTTGGCCTAAGGGTCTATATTTTAAAAAAAATTAGATTATGGTCCAATTAAGGTTTCAATGGGCCAATAGGATTAATCCAAGTGTTGGGATGAGATAAATCCAAAGAATAAAAGAAAATATCCCAAAATGAGTAAATTCTCACCTAAGATGAAGAGTTGACTGAGTACAAGGTTTATTAGTTAAAAACTAAGTTATACTACTTTAAAAAATGAGATATTTTGGAGAAATGATGCATTTTTGACACCTTGGTAGAGGGAGACTCTTGAGGTAGGTACCTTTTTCACATGTGCTTGGGTTTTTTAATTCAAAAAAATGTGATATTTTTATCTCTCCTCTCTCCTGGAGCAAACTAGATCAAAAAGGAAGCCAAACTGATCCAAATCTTGTCCAAATTGGGTCAAACTGAAGCTAGAAAATTCTAGAACCTAGTTGGAATTGATTAGTGGCCTCCCTCACCTATAAATAGACCCTTGTTCCTTTGTATTCTCATCTTTGAGCTATACCATGCCAGTATTATCTTAAAATAAGCATATTTTCTATTATCCCTTAATTTTTCTCTTCTCTTGGGAGCTTTGAGCTTCTCTCTCTTTCCAACAACTCTTGGAGTTTGCTCTTCTCCTCTTGGTGGCCAATTGATTGGTTGGGGGCTTCATTGCTAATTAAAGAATCAAGCCAAACTTGGGGGGGTAAGATTAATTTTTATGGTTTTCTCAATTATCTGAATGACTTTCTTCTTCTCAACTCCTCTCAAGCTTGAGAAGATTTCAAAATGAAGGTTTTTATTCAAATAAAGCTTTTTCAAATATTATTAATGTCTAATTATAAAATTAAGTTAATCTTTATGCTTAATTATAATGCTTTCCTTAATAAGTAAATCTCTCTCTTAAAAATAGTAGTCATCTTTATGGCTAAATCTTTAGAAAAAGGATGCTTCTCAATGATAGTCTCTTATTTCAAATCTAAACTCTAGACTTGATGAGCTAGAGAATAAGAATTGACATTTTTATGATTTTGAGTTAGTAAAAATATGGTTAATCCTTTTGCGATTGTTTCTGAGTAAGAAAGAATTACTTTAACTCATTCTAAAAAGGAAGTTGATTATACTAACAATTTTGGAAAGGAGGAATGTTTAATTTAGCTTAATCAAGGAGATATGATACATAGTTTAATTTAAAGCTTAAAAGAAGAGCTTCTATCATATTTTTATTACAAGCTTTTATTCTTTTAGAAAATTTGAGAAATATCAGTTATAGCAGCGAAGCTATGGTATTTTTTATAAAAAAAACATATCTTATTTTTATGCATAATGCTAAAAGAGGGCTTCCTACTATATTCTAGGTTTAGAAATTGTAAGCAAAAAGAATGATTTTTATCATATTCATGAAAGAATACTTTTTAGTATGTATGCATAATTATTTAATTAAGAGAAAAGATGATTTTTTTGATAAATTTATTTTTATGCATAAGAATTTTGATGTAAAAAGAGTAATTCCCATGATATTCGAGATCCTAATAATTAAATGTTAAAAGAGAAAATTTTGGCATAATTTTAAAAAAAGAGTATTTATCAAAAGTGGAATTCTGAGTATTATCATTCTTATTGAGTGGAATTCTGAGTATTATCATTCTTATTGAGAAATATGGGTAGAATTAATTTTTGTAAATCCCATGAACCTTTTATTCAAAAGAAGAATATATCTTATTTTGAGAAATTTGAGATGAGAAATTTGAGAAAGAATGTGAAAATATCCATCGAGAAAACTTGGATAATTCTTAATCAAAAAAGGGAATCTAGAATCCCTGGGAGGATCAAGGATCCAATGAGTAAACGGAAGTTTAGAATTAGTCCTCATTAATGAAGCTTAAGGAATGAAAACACAATACATAAATACTCTTTCTGAGTTTTTACCATAAAATTCTGATAAGGTTCATTTCTCCTTTTTAAACCTTTAACAACACTATGATACTTTGATTTAAAATGGGATCGAGAAAATGTTACCTTTAACTAAGCCAAGCAATTGGTAGAAACTTAGAAAAGTTCTATCAGTATCAAAGGATACAGAAACCGTATTAGTGAATGTAATGTGATGATATATGAATGGATGTAGATGGATGTGAATATGATGTGATGCGATGTGAATGGATGTGAATGTGATGTGATGATATGTGAATGGATGTGATGAGATGTGAATGGATGTGACGAGATGTGGATGGAGGTGATGAGATGTGAATGGATGTGATGAGATGTGGATGGATGTAATTAGATGCGAATGTGATGTGATGAGATGTGAATGGATATAAATGGATGTGAATATGACGTGATGAATGGATATAAATGGATGTGAATGGATATAAATGGATGTGAATATGACGTGATGAGATGTGAATGGATGTGAATGTGATGTGATGATATGTGAATGGATGTGATGAGATGTGAATGGATGTGATGAGATGTGAATGAATGTGATGAGATGTGGATGGATGTAAATAGATGTGAATGTGATGTGATGAGATGTGAATGGATGTGATGAGATGTGGATGGATGTAAATAGATGTGAATGTGATGTGATGAGATGTGGATGGATGTAAATGGATGTGAATGTGATGTGAAGAGATGTTAATAGATGTGATGTGGATGGATGTGATGTGATGTGATGTGGACATGGATAGATGTCAACGGATGAGATGTGATGTAGATGGATGTGATAAGATGTGATGTGGATCTGAATGGATGTGGATGAATGTGATGTGATTTGGATAGATGTGATGAGATGTAATATGATGTGAATCGATGAGAATGGGTGAAGGACGATGAGAATAGATATGAGTGGGTGTGGATTAACCAATGTGAATTGATGTAGAAGAATGTCGAACAATGAGAAATTATGAGGAACAATGTGAAAAGATGAGAGTTCGTTAGAAATTGTATTTATGAAACTTGTTTTTAAAAGACTGTTTTATGTCAAGAATGTTGGGAAGCATTTCGACTATCTTGTCGATTATGGTCATGACGACCTAAATGAAAGTTGCAACACTGAGACGGAGAGTCAATGGAGGGCATCTCGTGTGGCAAGGTCGGCCGAGGTCTTGACCAGCCTCGGTTCGATTAAAACGATGAGCTTCCAGTACGGTGGATGAGGAACCAAGGAAGCGGCCTATGAGTGAAGTGCTAGGTGACTTGCGAAGGAGCCTAGAGGGTGCTGATATGGTGCTTGAGTTGCCGAAGATTATTGGCCTTGCTGGTCTTCAACGGATGAGTCCATGGCTCTTTTATATGTATCTGTTGGTTGATCTTGTTGATCTTCAATGCAGAGTCCATCTGTATTTTTCTTATGTGATTATATTTTCGGGTACTATGAGCTAGGAACTATTGAAAAGGCCCCTATGAGTGAGTAGGTGGTGAGCGTTCTGGTCGCCAATAATGCCATAGGTACACCGATGAAGGAATGATTGGAAATTGGAATTCAAGCTAAATATTTTGGAGGATTATGATCGCTGATACTATGGTTTCATTAAAAGATTGTTTTAAAGATAGCTGAATATGTGAAAAAGGTTAATTCATATTGGGTGTGTAAGTGGTGTGACTATTTTGGAGGATTATGATCACTGATACTATGGTTTCATTAAAAGATTGTTTTAAAGATAGCTGAATATGTGAAAAAGGTAATTTCATATTGGGTGTGTAAGTGGTGTGACTATCTTGAATTTTGCTTAAAGCGCCGGCTAGGGGGCGACGAAATATTTTTCCCTGGTACCCGGGGAAAAACATAACCAAATTTCTAAATGGATCCCATCAATACAATGGTTGGGCGGTTGGCTAACCCATGGGATTGGATGGGGTTAGGCTGGACGACTGATGGATCCTTAAATTAAGTCTAAATTCTGTTAAGTTACGATAGTTGAAGTAAATCACGGATAATCCTTGTTCTATGGAAAAGAATCAACGCCTGTGCCTCTTGATGAGGAAAAACGCGTTGGTCTCTATGATCCAAGTGCAAGTCTCTTCCTTGATCTGACCATGTGACTTGTAGGTTCGGCCGCATCAGTTTGGTTAGTTAATACCTTGACTCGTTAGATTAATTCTCGCGTTAGATGATTTTCCTGGTGGAATCGCCCATGTCTTCCGACGAGGGAAGTTTTTTCGGATTCGGTTTTGCGAAGAACCGAGGGATTAGTCTCTTCTCTGGATATTCGTGGGGTGAGGCCCCAAGTGGGAGACTCTACCCTGTGCAAGAAGTGCTACTTCCACTGCTAGCACCCTCGAATTTGATGCACAGTGGGGGTAGGGATCTCTCACTAATGAATGCCATAAGTGTGGAAGCTATCGCCTAAGTAGGTCATCAATGTCCACACAGTAATAGTGGAGCTCGTGTTAATCCTAACATACTACCTTGCACATAAGATACATGGAGAGAAGAAGAGAAACAACATGCAAGGATCGAGTTCGGAGAGGTGCACCTAGACAACCCTAATGAGGGTTAACTCCTCGATGTGAAGCCGCTAGGGCTCAGTCCACCTCTACTTGTGTCACCCAAGTAGTAGGGACTTTGGTAGAGAGCAAAGAGAGGGGAGAGGAGAGGAGAAGCTAGATCATCACCATCCCTACAAGCATACACACAAACAATCAAGCATGCAAGCAACAACAAAGCAAGCATGTATCTAGAAGCTCATGAGACATAGAGAGAGAGGAAAATTTCAAATGAGACTAATGGGATTGTCGCCTTTCATATTTTATGAAATTTCTTATATACAAGAGCTCTTAGTTTACAATGGCCGGCCACCCATTTTCAATTGGGGGCACAAAACTAGTCTTCCTAGCTCTATGTACAACTCTTTCTTATGACTGGCATTACACAAGATGTAAGATCGGCCATCCCATGTCTCTTTTATATTAAGCACTTTGCACGGTTAATAAATATGAGTTTTAATGAGCGTATCCATGTTTAACAACAGTAATGTTAGCCAGAGTGGTTAACATACCCCCCTCCCCAATTCAAGTCCGTCCTCAGAGCTAACCAGATCTAGTGGTAGTAGATTGAATAGGTGTGGATAAAGTCACGGCACAAGGTAGGACTAGGAGGTGCTTGGAAGACACGATAGCTTTTCTAGAATGTAGTTTCCATCATGTCTTTGAATGTCTTGAGGCGCCAGGCAGGCATCCACATGATGCGCTCATAGTAGCCAAAAATTTGCTTGAGTGTCAGTCCTTTGTTGATGTCGAAGTCCAAGCCTTGCGTGCCTTCGTGGTAGTGGTCCCAATACGGAATACCTTCAGGAGCGTGATGATCAAGTTGAAGAATTTGGTCATTCCTATCATGGTTGGGTTTGGGTTTTGATCAAATATTCATATGAACTCATGGAAGTGCTTGATCATGGTCTCTTCTGTGTAGGGTTGCTAGGGCGTCGGAGGAGTGAACCATGGGAGGTTGAACTATAGCTTTGGGTTCTTTTACTGCTCTACATCGTTGAAGAGGTTCCAGGCCCACCTTCTTTGGATCGACAGGTACTCTAGGTTGATTCAAAGAGGGCACGACACCTTGCAGGAGATCTCCCAAATGGAGGGCTTCAGTAATAAATAGTGATGCCTCTAGGCCGAGTGCTCGCCCATGAGATGGAGAGTTATAGAGCGAGTAGTGGCAAGTGTCTGATGGTATCCTCCTCACTGCTGTCAAGGTGGATTCTTTCATCACTAGGTGCGATTCTTGGCCTCCACTTAACCTTCCTCTAGGGGTGGGGGGAGGGGTGATTAGTCATTGATAAGGGTGGAGGGGTAGGCGATGAAGAGGCACACGTGAGGCTAGCATGAAGGATGGGGGGAGGCTTTTCGGATGTTGAAGGTATATTAGCTACGGATTTGTGCATGCCTATATGCAAAGATATGGATGGAGGTGAGGGTGGGGTAGGTAAGGGGGGAGGAGTGGGAAAACGGAGTGGTGGAGATGATTGGGAGGGGAAGAGGGGGGGAGGGTTGAGGTGCCACATGGGGATGGGGGTGGTTGTGCTCCTTGGTCGTCATATCCTCCATCATGACCATCATGGTTGATGCTATGATCTTTGTCTTCGGAGTCTTGGGGGGCATGCAATCTAAAAAAGGCTTTTGCCTCCGTAGCTTCCTCTGGTGTAAAGTCCATCGGCCACGTGTGAGTCATTAAACTGGATGATGCTCGCGTGGCTTCCATTACTTCCATCTATACATGGCACCTTTGGTAGAGGATGAGAATGCCAGATGTGAAGTACAAAGGGAGTTCATTGCAGAGGAGGGAGCGGTAGGTAGCATTGACTATACGCCAACCCTTGTGGTGGAGATGTTGAAGAGAATAAGATGTCCTTTGTGAGGAGTAGGAGTATAGACACAACCCATCTAGGAATGAGAGATCAATAGGGTGAGCTGGTTCTGTTGGTTGGCCAAAGCGGAGTAGGTGACACCAACTGATGAGGGTGGCTTGGAGAGGGTGGGTAGGGAGCTTATAGAAGATATGTGGGTAGGTGAAAGAGATGAGCCCTTGGAAGAAGAAGAGAGGTAGGAGGGCGATGCTGGAGAGGGGCAGCTTAGTGAGGATATAATTATAGGTCGTGTGGGAGAGGGGCTCATCCAAAAAAAATTTGTGTTGGAGTAGGTTGAAGCAGAAACTCCCGTAGTGGAGGTCAAGGAGCTGGAAGGCATTCTGTGGGGGGAGGGTAAGTAGGGGCAGCTCAGGTTTTGTATCCATTAAAGCATCAACCTTCCTTTCTATGGCACTGAAGGAGGGGGCAGATGGTGTTAGTAGGGGCTGTGGTACTCATTCCTTGGCTGTATTCAGCTCGGCCTCCTTCTCACAGAGTGTCTCCTCCAAGATCTCCTTGTAGCAGTTGAAACCAATTTGCATCTTACTAAGGGTCTCTTCTCTAGCAATAGCGGTGTGCTGTGAGTCTATGGCAATGGCTTGGGCAAAAGAGAGGTTTTGGTGGGCCTTTTGTGCAGTTTCCTAAGCTTGTTAGAGCTTACGCTGGAGCTCTATGATGGTAGAAAGTGCCTACCCAAGCTGTTTCTCCTTCTCATTGATCATGTTATGGAGCTAGAGGTTGTTGAGATTGGTGGTGTACAAATCTTCAGTCGTCTGCCTCTTTTGAGCTTTTTCTAGCAACATTTTCCATTGGGACATGGTTGCCACCTCCTGCTAGTGGTAAATACAATTTGTCATTTGTGTAATGAGCTCCTGGTCTACATGAGAGAACCCAAGTGCAAAGTCTGATACTACTCCATGGGCTGCATGTACACTCTCTCAGCATATTCCTGACTTGACCGGAAGCTACCTCTTCTGTCCCATCGAAGAGTCTCTAGCATGTTAAAATGAGTAGAGTGAGGAGAGGAGAGGCTTGCTTCTATGTAGTGAAGAGGGAAATCAACTGAGCTATCCAGGGGTGGGATTTCAAAAATATTTTTGTCAAAAAAGGCTTGTTTCTGCCTCTCCTCCTCTGCTGCTTTGCAACTTGCTTCTTTAGCTTCCTGCTCCTCTTGTGTAGGGCCTGAACTAGGTGATGGGGGAATTGGCTCCTTGCCCTTGGGTTTGGGTTGATGGCGTTTTGTTGGTAGTGATTGGGGAGAGGATGGCCGCGCAGGCATGGAAATCGGTATGGCATCTGGCCCACTGAGCTCGATGGACCTGGGAATCTCCTCCCACCTGGGAGCATACACTTGGGAGCATAGTAGAGAACTTTAGTTAGGAGTGTGGCTACTGTGAGCTTTCCCTATGGGTTTGAGAAAACTGCATGGAGATCTTTGTGTAGACATTCAACCCAATTCACGGGCTACCCTTGGTGTACCCTAGCCAAGGTAGACATGCTATAGTGGTTGAATCTATATGTCCATCCGGTGGTCAAAAGAAAATACAATGCCCTTGCTAGAATTACCAGCTCCTCATGTGTAATATTGGCCCATTCAATTTTGTCTGTGTTTGTTGCATCTCTATACGTGCCCTTGGTCAATTTTGGGGCATTAGTTAGCTGCACGTAAGACTAGTCAAGTTGGGGGAGCTGAAGGTCGTCTCTGATCAAATCCAGACTCAAGTGCAATCTCTGCGGCTGCACCTCATTGTCGAGAACCTTGCATGTGTGCAGGTTGGCATCATTGGTTTCAGTAAAATACAGACAATTATATAGGTCTGGCCCCTACGGTTCCATTGTCGATAGACCTCCTAGCCCTGGCTGCTCCAAACGTGTTACAACTACAGGGTTAGCAGCAACAACAGACTTGTAGCATGGACCTCAAAAATAAAGAAGATTGTGCTTGATTTTATGGTTGTTCTTCATCAAGGAGTGCATCATATGGCCACTAACATGCTTCATTAGAGGCTCCCCCAAATGTGAAAGTTGTGTGGGGTGGCATGCATATTCCTTAAAGCATCCCCTCGTCGGGCGCTTTGTCTTGAGGGTAGGGTGGTGGGGGACCTCCCATGGAAGGGTCCGAGGTGTCAGCCACCATGGGTGATAGAGGATGGGAGCACAAAAAGGCTTGAGAAAAAAATTTGCAAGATTTTGGTTACACTAAAAGCTGAAATTGAGGAAATGAGGGGGTGGGCCCCATATATATAGTTTTCCAGAACGACACGACGATGGCAACTTCAACGATATGGGTGTGGCATCCCCAACAAATAGGCATGGCACTTGGGTGTGGTTTGGATATGGGCATAACATTTATTTGAATGGGCGTACCAATTGGTGTTAAGGATGGAACGGGAGTGGCAAATTGGGTTTGTGTTTGGTATGGCTGTGGCAACTTAGAAGGGGAATGGTATGGCCGTGGCAACCTAGTTGGATTTTGGAAGGGTTATGGCATCCTGAATGTTAAATGGGATGGTCATGGCATATTTGGTATGGTCATGGCAAATTTGAATTTGTGAATGGTCTGGCCATGGCAAAATTGAATTTGTGAATGGTCTGGCCATGGCAAAAAGGGGGATGCAAATGGTACGACCATGGCAAATCTAGTACGGTTGTGGCATTTTTTCTTTGGGGCACCCTGAGTTAAGTTTGTACCCTTAGGCTATGTGGCCAGCACCACCCCATTATGGGTTTTGTATTGATTGCATGCCCAATTCACCAAAGTGAGGAGTCGGTTCCACTTAGGTGATAGCGAGGTGGGGACGTCTAATTCTTAGGGGATAGCGAGGTGGGGACGTCTAATTCTTAGGGGATAGCGAGGTGGGGACGTCTAATTCTTAGGGGTTTGCAGAAGCGGATGACAAGGGAGTACTTGAAAATGGAGAGGTTGATGGTGGCTTTGGAGTACTCTGAGGAAGTCTGAGAATAATGAGTGGAGGAGTTGCCAACGTTGAGGGTATATCATTAGTAAGAAATGTCAGCTTCTGCTTTTCCATTGAAAAGTGGGTGACTGCGAAGTGATACGAGGTGGGATTTGGTGTCGTGGTGATTTGCGGATCCAAATGTGGTGATTTCCTTCATACAAATGTTGGGCTCGTAGTAGAGGTTTTGGGATTCACTTGGAGGTGGGTTTTGGGCACAGTTGAGGATGTGATTGGGGATAGGTGGGCCATGGAGAGCGTTTGGGCTGGCATTTTTCCTACACCATGTGGGCTTGTGGTTGGCATGGTTTGCCAACAAGGGGGATGAGGAGGTCGGGGTGCTAGTGTATGAGGGTGAGAGTTTGGATCGTCAGGGGATCCACAATATAGATGTGCCCTCATAATATCCCTACACGGTTAGGAGCTTCTTAAGCACCCAATGGGGAGAAGGCATGCCCTATTTTCGTGTGTTAGTGCGGTTAGAAGTTTAGTGTGGTTAGTGTTCTATGGTGGGTGAGTAGCTTGTGTGGTTTTCGAGATGTGGGGGTGGGCTACTACTGCCAAGTGTGGTGGTGGGGTGGGCTACTACTGCCAAGTGTGGTGGTGGGGAGGGTGTGAGAGGCAGTGGTGTGTTTGAAAGGGTGAGCGGCCTCTTTTTGAGTGGGATGGATTTGTGGGAATTTGAGGATGGAATGATGATGGGGAGTGTAGGGGTGACTTTTTCGCATGGGGGAGCAACAGATACGGGCTCTTTATCCGTCATGAGGACAGTAAATCGATCGAAGGCTAGCTATAAGGAGGCCGTCCTTGCATCCCAATCGATGTTGCACCTGTTGTGTCCCATCCAACCCCTTCCAAGGAGTATTTCTTCGTGCATTGTTACTAGAGGCATCACATAGAACTTCCTTTCCAAGGGATTCTTTCTAAAGTGGAAAAAAAGTGTGACTATGCCTAAACAGTGAGCTTCTTGAGATGCTACTATTGTGATTGTGGTAGGGGTATCTTTTAGTGAAGGTTCCCCAAGGGAACACTATGTTTTCTAAGACATCAAATTATAACTAGCTCTTGTATTGACAAGAGTAGGGAGAATCTCATCATGGTGGTCATTCCTAACCACAATTGAGCAGACTTCACCTCCCATTCTTCGTCTTCGAGGTCTACCACTTTAGCCATGTTGACCATGATTTGTTTCTATCAAAGTTTGGCTTGCCTCGCTTTAGCCTCTTGTTGGGAAGCTTCTTTCATATCTTCATGGTACTTTTTTGTTGTTTCTTATCATGAATAGCCCTTATGGTAGCTTTGGTGAGTGGGCCATAATAGCATTTTAATTGGATATTGTTGAAATAGCCCACCATTTCAACACCATCAAGTGTCTCTATGCACACAGCACCTTGCGGGGTTATCTCATCAGTGACTAGGAAGGAAGGGTCCTAAGCCTCTGAGCTTGAGTTTTGTTTTGTGCATTTTTTTGCTGAAGAAGAGGATCATGCCACCCTCGTTCCTTTGTTTGTCTTTTAGTTGGTTGTCAAACCATTGTTTACACCTTAACTTTTTGACAATCATGCTATATACAACTACAAGGGCGTGTTTTATCGAGATTTTTAAGCTCAAAAAGGTGACATTCTAAGAAATTCCCTATGAGACTCTCTTTTACAATGATGCATAGGTTAAGGACCAAGAACTCCATTGGCATGACCGCTTCAGTACCATAAGTCAAACTGAAGGGGGTGGCATTGGTAGCTACCTTCTTGTAGGAAGTTCTATAGGTCTAGAGTGTTGCCGGTAACTTTTGTTCTGAATCATTGTGGCTGGCTTTAATAATTTTAGTTAGAATGGCACACAAAAACTTGTTCGTTCTTTCTTCTTGGCCATTCACTTGGGGGTAATAGGGAGTCCAGGCCTTTCTATAAGTGACAAGGAACTCTTGTAAGAGGAAATTGGATTACCAAAATGCGTTCCATTGTTGCTCACAAGATCTAGGGGAAAAACAAAGCGTGTGATGACTAACTCATATAGAAATTTTACAGTCAATTGCACATTAGCTTTACGGGTAGCTCGAGCTTCAAGCCACTTAGTGCAATAGTTCGTAGTAGCGATTATATATCTGGCTTGAGTGTATCTGGCTACGGGACTAATGGGTCCAATGAAATCAATGCCCAACTTTTTAAATGGTTGTAAGGACACTACAAGATTCAAGGGCATGCTATCCTTAAAGTGGGGAATTGTTGCGTGCTAGCATTCATTGCACCAGTTGACATATTCTGTTGTATCTTCCATTAAGGTGGGCCACCATAACCCGGCTGTGAGGACTTTGCACATAGTGATATCTACTACAAAGTGCCCACCAACACAGGTAGAGTGAGCCTATTCAAGAAGGAAGACATATTTGTTTCACGGACACAACGTCTAAGAATCTTGTCCCTCCCCTGCCTATAGAGAGTTAGCCTGTAATGAGTTGGTAGGGAGATGCCTATTTAATTAGGCAATGGGCGTTCCACTGGTAAGCCGTTTTCTAGGAAGTGTGTTGCCTCCTCGCCCCACTTAGGAATTAAGCATAGTTGGAATAGGGCGACATCTAATAAATCATCATCCACTCCTACTGGCACCTCACCATTCGGGATTCTTATTAACATGTGCTCTACCAAAACATGTTGCGAGCCTTTCCTCACTATAATGGTGAAGTCAAACTTAAGCAATTTAAGCAACCATTAGTGATCCTTCCTGTCGTACAGGGCTTGCTTCCAGGTATAGAAGATCTTCACGGCACACAAAGCAAATGAATTTGGTCTAGAAGATAAAGAAAGGCGAAGCTTAATGGTGTAGACCATGGCCAACCCTTCTCTTTTGGTCGTGGTATGATTTCTCTCAGCCTTGTTGAGTTGAAAACAGGATAAAATGATGGGAAAATCTATCTTGTGTTCACCCGGTTGCTCCAACACACATCTAACAGCAAAAGCGGAGGCATTGATGTGGACATGAAAGATAATGTCCTAATTGGGGGATCAGAGAATAGGAGCACTATAGCCAAGGCTATTTTGAGGGTTATATAAAGTTGTTGAAATTCCTTTTTCCACTTGAAAATGATCAAGATTCCGTAAAGAGGTCGAGCTATATCACTATACATAAAAATGAATTGTTGATAGTAGCCAACATGCCCCATGAAATGTTGGACTACCTTAAACTTGGTGGGTGGGAGCAACTCAAGGACGAGCTTCACTTTTCTATCATCCATGGAGATTCCCTATCTAGAGACAATGTATCCCAGGATTACTCCATGCCTAACCCAAAACTAACATTTGAGTGGGTTCAATGACATGCGATACAACGTGCATCTTTCTAACAACTTACATAAACAATCAAGGTGGGCCTTTCATGAGGAGTTGACACAAAGGTCATCCATAAAGACCTCAAGGAATTTCCAAAGATATTCCTTATAGGCCATGCACATTAGATGCTGGAAGATGCTGGGGGCATTGGTCAGACCGAAGGGCATGACACGGTATGCGTAACTGCCCCATTCAGTGAGGGACAAAGGCTATTTTGTGCTGATCCTTGGGGTCAATCAACAATTGGTTCTAGCCAGAGAATCCATCAAGGAAGCTGTGGGATTCCTTTCTTGCTACTCATTATAGCACATGTTCAGTGAAGGGTAAGGGGCGATGATCCCTTATGGTGGCGGCATTGACCTTTTTAAGGTCTACACACACACTTTTACCTTCCCATTCTTTTTGGGCACTATCACAATGGGTGATACCCATTTTGTATGCTCTATTTCATAGATAAATCCTGCATTAATAAGTTTGTAGATCTCTTCTTGGACCATCTTAGAATATTTTGGGTTTATAAGATAAGCCCTTTGTTTGACCGACCTTGCTCCATCAACCATCAACATGGTGCGCTTGACCACTTCGGGAGGTACACCTTTCATATCCATGTACTTACAGGCAAAGCAATCCTTGAATTTTGTAAGCAGAGCGATGAGCTCGGTATCTTCCTCTATAGAGAGGTCTTCTCTAATGTATACCGGCCTTAGGTCTTCAATCGGGCTTACCAAGTTAATTTATTTTACCTTGGCTAGACTATCATATGAAGTCCCTAGTTGTCCATTATGGGACCTTTGGGATGAGTCATATTGGATAAACTTTATCAGCCATCTGGAAGGTCTTGAAGTGTTTGGGCACTGGTTTGGTCTCTTCTGCCCTAGCGCTTTCTTCTTCTACTAGCCTTTTGGCTTATTTTTCCACTAGTGCTAACTTTTTATTGCGCGTTTTGCGCACAGAGCGGAAAAGCTTTTCAAGTTGAGGTTTGGGATCAATGGGTTCCATTGGCTTTGGGGTGGTCTTGTTGACCATAAGGAAGCTATTGGCAAACTCCTTTTGCCATATTTGGTTGACGTGGTCATGTACTTCAACTGCCCCAACATACTTTAGATAATGGGTGTTTGAATTGTCAAGGAATACATATTGTTCTGGCCCAGGGAATCCATCGGGCTTGCGAGTCTTGTGGGAGTGTGTTTCCCTTGATGGTTCGACATTAATGGCATGTTTAAGTTCCTGAGTGGCAACATTAGGTAGGTATGCAGTGTTAAGTATGTATAAAGGTTGATCTCCTACCCGTCTGCCATAGCAAACCTTTTTCCCGTGCGTCTAGGAAGGATGTCCATGGTGGCAAGGATATGCATCCAATTCTTACAGTTTTCTAGCTCTAGAAGAGGTGCACATTTCTCACTATCCTTTTCATCATCTAGTATCTAGTTGTGGCACGTTTAACATAGATGGGCTACAATGGATCTAGTTGTGTTATTAAGTCCTTTGCAAAGTTTATGTCACTCATTGGATGTACCTTCCACATGTGTAGGTTTATCTTTACTATTTGATATCTCCTTTGAATGTAGATGTGGTCGGTATCCCAATTGTGGATCATTTTGGATTCTCTCATGAATGATCACCTTGAATGATCACCCGAGGATGTAGTCATAAGAAATGGGCTGACGTCCAAAGTTCATCACCACAAAGGTGTGGTGGTAGGTAGTTCCAAGGATCTTTAATTTTAAATCCTTCAGTAGACCAATGTTCTAGATGTGGCTCCATCAGTGAGTTTGACTAGCAATGTCTTGTCATTCATGGTGTGTGCTTCCCATTTTTCCTAGCATTGTTTTGTAACAATTCTCACTTCTACTCCCCCATTCAAAATTGCAATGACCTAGAGGCCATTGAAGGTTATCGGCAAAGCCACGTTCAGCTCTCGTCAACTTTAAAGTATTGTCCAAGCTTATTTACTTGAACTGTGGGGTTTCAGTGATTTCGTGGTGTACAACAAGTTCATCTTCCTCATACTCACTAGAGCTATCTAGCTCCATGAATTCTTGCATGCCTACCCCAAGGTGTCCCTCCATCCTCTTTTGATGAAGAGGTTGATGCATGTGTTGTAGTGCCATCTTTCAAACCACTTTTCATAACTACCCAGTTGTCTCCCTTGCCCATCTTTGTGGTTTTCTTTCTTGAGCGTCTAGTTGCTCGTGCTTGTTCAGAGACATTCTCTGAGGATAAGACCTTTGCTTGTCCTTAATCTCACAAGTTTGATTCCTCTGCTACATATTGAGCTCTGGCTCTGAGCTCTAGCCCTCTATCTGTTTTGTAATCTGGTTATGGCATTGAGAGGGTCTGTGTGGATGAAGCCGTCTCTTACACTCAGCAGATTAATGCTGGTGCGAGGATTAGCTTCACGATCTTCCCTGTTGTTCGAGGTCTCATCAGACAATCCTTATACATAAGGCCAATTCTACACCCAACGCATAAAGGGGTTAATGCAGGAGCACCTAGAGAGGTACTTTCCATCCCTTTCTTGATAGGACACTCAACTGCTCGATGAGGTCCTGCTGCATAGCATTGCATAGGTGGTCATTTTTCCATTTTGTTCATGTTGTGGCCTCGTGGCACCGGGCCAACTAAGTACATTGGTTACATTTGCGAGGGTGGACTAGTTGGCTCAAGGGTGTCATAGGTAGGAACTTCGAGAATGTTTCCCTTGTCTCCTTCTTTGAAGATTTTTGTCAGTGTTAGTTGACAAACTGGTGTGATTCGTGGAAATGCAGGTTGAGGTGGGAGAAATGGGGGTGGTAAGGGCATTTTAGGTACCTTAATAATTCCTCTTTGGGCCACTTCTTGTCTTAGTTGAGGTACATTGTGGAGTGCAGGTGCTAGCAAGGCCAGTGGTTGCCTTGGGTTTACAGGCAAGACCTGAGGTAGTATGTGGGCTTGAGCAGCCCTTTGCTGATACCAATTCGTGACTTTGTGATTGCCCCATCTTTGGAAATATGTGCAATAGAGGGTGGAATGGGGTTGCAAATGTGGACACTCCGTGATGGTATGGTTAGCTTGACTGATTGTGTAAGACTCCTCCCCAACCCCTCAAGATGTTTAGTTTCTTTCCCTGTAATCAATCCCCTTTTCAAAATAATAAAAGATCTTATTTCTACCTGTTTTGGCCTAGAGAGAGAAAAGAGAGGTAATTCAGTTTTTAGATATCTTTGGATGGAAAAATATACCTTCTTATTAAAATAAATTTTTCCAAAACAGAAGTTTAAAAAGAAATTCCTAAGGTGCATTAGAAATATATTATAATGTGCACAAAAGCCCTTAGCCTAAGGGCCCCTGTTTTCAGAAAATTTTGTATTAAGGTCCAAACAAAGGTTTGACAAGCCAATGAGATTAATCCAAATGTAGGGAGGAGATAAATTGAGGAATAAAAGAAAAACCCCCCAAAAATGAGTAAATGCTCACATAAGATGAAGAGTGGACTAAGGACTAAAGAAAAGAATTAGAAAACTGAATTTTGACACCTCAGTGTGGGGATCTCCACTCATGAAGTAGGCACCTTTTGCTCATCATTACCCCCAATTTTTAATCAATAAAATGAGATATTTTCATCTCTCCTCTCTCCTATTTCAAATCTAGATCCAAAAAGTAAGCTGAACTGATTGAAAAATGGTTAAAAATTGACCAAACTGATCTGAAAAATTCTTGAATCAGCTTGCTTGGTTAGAGGCTCACTTTTTCCTATAAATAGAAGCCTCCCCCTTTGTAAAAGCTTAATGGTGTTTATGCATTGTTACTCTAGTCCTGTGTCTTGAGCCATTTACATTGAATTTTTTAATAATTCAACTGTTTTTAGCCTAATCCTCTCCAAAGTCAATTGGTGGCCACTATTGCTTCGAACAAGAATAGAACCCTCAATCCCTCAAGGCAAAGGAGAGCTCACAAGCTCCATGTAAGCTAATTTTCTTACTTTGTTTTAATGAAAATCTATGGTTTTCTTGATTTTTTATGTTTTGCAAATGATTGAATTAAATTCAAATTGTATGCCTTTGATGAAAAGGCCACCCCCTCCTCTTCTTTACATTCCAACCTTTCTTAATCTTATAAAGATTAACTAAGTGATTAATTAAACTCTTCTTATTGTTTACTCTTAAATTTAGAAAATTGTGTAGATTAGAGTTCTATATTTCTAAATTGGGTTAGTTAAGTTAAGTGAAGAAAGATAAAAATGAGAAATGGTTAGCCATACAAAGGAGTTTATGGCAAAATTTTCAAGAATTTTGTGAAAAAGAAAGTTTATTTTTATGTTATTCCAAAAGAGTAATTCCCACCATTTTTTGCATCTAAAAGAAATATTCTAATTACTCCATGTACATATTCACCAATGAATATGCATGGATATCACTGATATTAATTATTAAAATTGATTTCTATGCATAGAAAGATGCATAATGGATTTTTTTTTATAAAAGTGTTATTCTTATTAAATTTGATTTCTATGCCTAGAAAGATGCATAAAGGAATTTATTTATTACAAAAGTGTTATTCTTATTAAATTTGATTTTTATGCATAGAAAGATACATAAAGGAAATTTTTTATTATAAAAGTGTTATTCTTATTAAAATTGATTTCTATGCATAGAAAGATGCAAAAAGAATTTTTTTTAATAAAAGTGTTATTCTTATTAAACTTGATTTCTATGCATAGAAAGATGCATAAAGGATTTTTTTCATTATAAAAGCGTTATTCTTATTAAATTTGATTTCTATGCATAGAAAGATGCATAAAAGTAATTGTTTTTTATTATAAGTGTTATTCTTATTAAAAAATTTTTCTATGCATAGAAAGATGCATAAAGGAATTTTTTTTATATAAAAGTGTTATTCTTATTCAATTTGATGCATAGAAAGATGCATAAAGGAATTTTTTTATTACAAAAGTGTTATTCTTATTAAATTTGATTTTTATGCATCGAAAGATGCATAAAGGAATTTGTTTATTTACAAAAGTGTTATTCTTATTAAATTTGATTTTTATGCATAGAAAGATGCATAGAGGGAATTTTTTTATTACAAAAGTGTTATTCCTATTAAATTTGATTTCTATGCATAGAAAGATGCACAAGGAATTTTTTTATTACAAAAATGTTATTCTTATTAAATTTGATTTCTATGCATAGAAAGATGCATAATGGAATTTTTTTAATTATAAAAGTGTTATTCTTATTAAATTTGATTTCTATGCATAGAAAGATGCATAAAGAAATTCTTTTTATTTTAAAAGTGTTATTCCTATTAAATTTGATTCTATGCATAAATAGATGTATAAAAGGATTTTTTTAAATTATAAAAGTGTTATTCCCATTGAAGTTGATTTTTATGCATAAATAGATACATAAAGAATTTTATATCAAAATTAGAATTCTCTGAAATTCTATGAGTATTTGATAAATGAATATTAAAATACTCTAAGAGAGAAATCTCTATCGTTTTAATTTATTCATCATTGGAATTCGTAACTAATTTAGAAATTAGTTAAGTGAATATTCAAAGAAAGAAATTCAGTAAAATAGTAACCAAATTACCAAACCTTTTCGAGAAAGATAGTTCAGGAGAAATCTTATCTGACTCGAACCTTGAATCAGACTATGACCAAAACCAAACTCTTTCGTCAGTTTTTTCAAGGAAAGAAGGTGTGACCAGTTTAGAAACACTCAAAACTCCCGTCAAATCAAAAACTAAGTTTGAGACCCTTCGAATTGATTTGTGGATCAAGGTTATAGAATTCGAGAAATTTTGGTATGAAATTCAGAATTCCAATCAAGAAGTTTTGGGGATACTGATTCAAGAAATACTCCTTGTATTCAAAAGAAAAACAAACTAAAAACTTACATAGAAACCCTGTTTTCTTAAAGGACTATCTTACGCCAGAATAGTGGAGGGAACATTCGGTATATGTTTTTCTAAGGGAAATTCAGTTGCCACAGCTGGCGAGGAGTGTTCAAAGGAAGGCTCACGTGGCAAAGCCTGCCCAAGTTTTGACCAGCCCTCGATATGGTTGAAAAATGGTGTGCTTCCGGTATGATGGGCGAGGGCCGACGAAGCGGTCCCTGAGTGAATCCCTGAGTGAAGTGCCAGGACACCTAAGGAGGATATTCGAGGGTTCTGACCAGGAGATGCACAGGCTCGCGGTGCCTATGACACCCATGCGTATGTCGTGGAAGATATGTATGATGAACGAAATGATTATTGTAATCTATTACTGGATCTCATTGTGCTGACAGTTGGTCTCAACAACGGAGAGTCTAGAGTGATACTGTTTTTTGAGAAACAAAGGATTGGATGGAGTTTTTGAGTTATGACATCTGTAACCAATAACTATTTGTCAATGGATTATTTTATATGTTAAAGTTTTAAAGAGGAGTGTGTGCATATCTGTATTCGAAAGCAAAAGTTAAGAAAGGCATTTAATTATGGGTGGGTGGGTAATTGTCTAGTTCTACTGATTCCAGTGGTTGGGTAGTGGCTAAGGTGGTGGCTAACCCATGGACCGGATGGGGTTAGGCTGGAATCAGTGGAGTTTTAATAATTAAATTGAAATAATAGGAATACACTTAGAATTTAAGTAGTTAAATAAAAACCTGAAGAATTTCTCAAATGAGTAGATCAATGGCTGTGCCAGATGTCGGTTAGGAAAAAAGCATTGATTTCTTCAAATCAAGTCATCAGTGATAGTTTTCCTTCTATCCGGTTTAATCAGGTGAAGGATAGTTTAGTCTCTTGACCCCGTTAGAAAATTCGTTAAGAAAATCAAAAAGGTGGAATCGTCGTCCTCGTTTTTTGGGTAAGGAAAATTTTCCCTATTTTGATTTAAGTTTTGGAATGACCACTAGATTAGTCTCATGTCCGAACATTCGAGGGCGAGGCCCCGAGTGGGAAACCCTACTCCGCACAGCAAGAGGAAGCTACTTCCGCCGCTAACAACCGAGAATCCCGGTGCACGGAGGGGGCAGAGGGGTCTCACAGCTGGTATTAGAGTGCTGTTGTAAACTTATGAAATAGCAACAGAAATTGCCTAAAATGTTAAAGTAAATCTGGGAAATAATGTTTTCACTTGTTTAGATTATGTTTGAAATGAACTTCATAAATTGAAAACTCATAAATTGAACTGGATTTTTAGATGGATACCCCAAATTTGTCTAGCATTCCTGGACTCTCCCAAATATTTCTAGCATGCCTGGACTCTCCGTTACAACCTGAGAAAGTAGAGCGAGACTCGCTCGTCACTTTGAGGATCTATACTTTCCTGATCCAGTAGAGCAATGTCAGCATATGTGGTTCTCTGGAGGGTGAAGTATTCACGTCAATACCAATCAACGACAGAGACTCAAATAGAATACCTCGCTAGCCATGATCTTGATAAGGCTAGGAGTTGTTCATTGTGTACAACTCTATAATCACTCACCTCCTCGAAATTTAAGAATTTCTTGCCGTATTTTTTAGACTTCTTAGCCGCTTTATTCCTAGGAGAAGAAGTACAGCACCATTATCAGTGATGAATCGTGTATATCATAGCATGTCTCCATCGTAGTATCGCCTTTTTATGCGTACGCGATTGAGGCGATGACTTTTGGAGCTGAGACACTCTATGTATATATCAAAAACTTTTGATAATAAATGATGTTTTGCAAAAGATTCTAGATTGTTTTTGTGGTTGTGAATATTGGTTAATAAAATTATCAGAGCGAATCTTGTTTTTAAGAATTATGATTGAATATTTATTTGTTTAAGAAATAAATCTCAAAAATTAAATAGTCATAAGTCTGATGAACAAAGTCAAGTTGACAAAAATATTGTTTTGTCAGAATCATGAGGCACGCGGCCCGTTGGTAGGCAGCCAGATCCTCTTAGTGATGATGAAGAGTTAGATCCGGACGTTCGTAAAGCCCTGCACCGATCCCAACCTAGTCCCTTCAAGGGTAAAGGGGAACAGTTAGGAGAACTAGTGGAAAAATGGATCAAGGCAATGGAAGAGTATTTTGATGTAAGCAGTTATAATGAGAAGAGCAAGATGGCTCTCGTCAGATTGAAAATTGTAGAAACCGCCAGGGTTGCATAGATGAACCATTGCGAGACAAACCTTCTCAATCGAAATACCCAAACCTGGTCAGATCTTAAGCTTACCTCAGGAAGAGGTTTTGTCCTCCGAGCTTCCTGGAAACCAAAATGAATGAGTTCTTGGAACTAAAGTAGGATAGCCAGAAGATTGAAGAATACCATCAGGCATTTGCCCTTCTCCTCAAATATTCTCCACTTTTGGATGAAGAGCAGCTGATGGCCAGATTCATTCAAGGGATGAACAAGCCATTGGACACTTTAGTGAAAAATGCCAAACCAGTCTCAATGGCAGAAGTTGTCAGAATGGCAAAGGACTTTGCCAAAGCATTTGTTGTTAAGGTCCCACCAAAGCCTGCACCCTCAAACTTTAAAAGGTTCCAAACCCCATGAAGTGCTTCAAACTTTCTACCCCCAAAGAGGCAGCAAGGCCCTATTCAGAATCAAGATGCTGGGAAATTCAGAAGTGAAAGAAGACCCTTCCCTCGAACACTTTCTTAGGAGCTCCACCTCTTTCAAGGATTCAGAGGGATGAGCTTAGAAGTGAGAACAGGTGTTTTGGGTGTCAGGGTTTCGGTCACCAACTTAAAGACTACCGGACTCTTGCCATGTCAAGAGGACAGGGAAGTCAAGGACCCAGAGTGCAGAGACCAACCCCTTCGTATCAGTCAAATCAGGGTCCGTCTTGCAAAAATTAGGGCAATCCCAGGAGGAATCCAGCTCAACCATCTGCCTCTGTTCAGAGTCATCTCAAAACTCCCTCCCAGAACTGGAGTAACCAAAGAGAAAGAGTTCCGTCCCAATCTGCAAAAGCAGCCAGAGCAGTTACGATAGCAGAATTAGTGGAAGAGGAAAGAGGTCAGATTTATGCCACAATTGAAAACTAAGGGCCAAATCATCAATTCTCTATCATCCATGCTCCATCTGAGTATAAGGGTAAGCCATTTAAGCTTTTGATTGATTCAGGCAGTACTCATTCATTTATTTCCCTAGGATGCTTGTGTAAGCTAGTCTTCGAACAAAAATTAGGGAAACCTATGCAAGTTGAAGCGGCCAGTGGAAAGATTCTTTTCACTCACCATGAGACAAATCGTATTCAGTTTAATCTAGATGGGAATGTAACTGACTGCCAGTTCAGAGTCTTACCTTTGGGAGTTTTCGACGGAATCCTTAGAATGGATTGGCTCCACAAAAATCAAGCTGACATTGTCACAATGGAACCATTTCCTTCCGTGACCTTCACGGGAACAGAGTTCAAGGAACTAAATTTCTGGATCCCCAGATTTGCAACTAGTAAAAGCTTCTAGGTTACTGAAAGGACTTAGAAAGAAGTAGTTCATTTATGTTGTCCAAAAGAATCCGGTAGACACAAAGTTAAAGGCTAAAGAATCAGAATGGTTAAGTGAGTATGATGATTTATTCCCACTAGAGCTAACTGAGATGCATCCGATCCGAGAAGTAGATCATGAGATAGAATTGACCCCAGGAGCTCAGCGAGATGCAGGTACAAAATGCTAGTCCTTGAAGCCGATGAACTCAAGGAATAGCTTAGGCAGCTGTTAGAACAAGGGTTTGTAAGACCCAATGTTTCACCTTAGGGAGTGCCAGTTCTCTTTCAGAAAAGGAAGGATGGAATGTTAAGAATCTGTGTGGAATACAGAGGTCTCAATTAATCAGTATCCTATCCCCAAAATTGATGAGCTTCTAGTGGACAGGCTTAATGGATCCCAGATCTTCACAAAGATAGATCTTAAATCAGGGTATTACCAGATCAGGATTAATGATCAAGATATCTCGACAGCCATCAATACTCGCTATGGACACTATGAATTTACTATCATGCCGTTTGGATTGACAAATGCCCCAGCTACATTCAATCACCTAATGACGTTTGGATTGACAAATGCCCCAACTACATTCAATCACCTAATGATGTTTGGATTGACAAATGCCCCAGCTACATTCAATCGCCTGATGCAGGACATTCTTAGAGAATACTTGGATGATTTTGTTGTTGTTTTCTTTGATGATATTCTAATTTATTCAAAGAATGCAGCTGACCATGAAGCTCATGTCCGTAAAGTTCTTGAGATTCTAAGGAAGCACCAACTCTTTGCAAAAAAGAGCAAATGCACTTTCTCTCTCGGCCATGTTGAATTCTTGGGCTTTTTGGTATCCAAAGACGGAATTTCTCCAGATTCCGTAAAAGTCCAAGCAGTCATAGATTGGCCTGAACCAAAGATAGTGAAAGAAGTCAGGGGATTCTTGGGATTAACTGGTTGGTATAGAATTTTTATACCTAAGTATGCTCTCATAGCTTCCCCCTAACTAATCTTCTCATCAAGAAGAATACCCTGTTTCAATGCCAGGTGTCAGAGCGCTTTTGATAAGCTGAAGACCGCCTTGGTAACCAATCCCGTTCTGAAGCTGCCAAATTTCTCTCTACCCTTTGAGGTAGTAACTGATGCCAGTGGTTTTGCCCTGGGAGGTGCGCTCATGCAGGAAGGTCATGAAGTGGCCTATGAATCCCGAAAACTCAGAACGCATGAGAGAAATTATGCTGTCCACGACTTGGAGCTACTTTCAGTATTCTATGCCCTGAAGTTGTGGAGACATTACCTACTAGGTCAAAGATTCACTTTGATGGCACATCATCAGAGCTTAAAGTGGATCTTCACTAGGAAGGAACAAACTCAACATGCCCCAAAGAAGGTGGATGTAGACCTGCAGGAATTCGATTTTGAAATCAAGTATCGCCTAGACAAAGAAAATGTGGTAGCAGATGCCCTCAGCAGAAAAGTCTCCTTGCTTTGCAATCACAGTGGTGTCAAATCCATTGATTAATGAAGCAAGAGAGAAGATCATGCAAGATAGATTATTTGGCCCTATTGCTACCCTACTTATGCAGGAAAGCAAAACTCCTTAGGAGTAGAACCGAGTATAAGGGTAGAGCCTAGATGAAGGAATTATGTATTATAATAGTAGGCTATGCGTTCCCAATGATGAGGGAACTAAGGGTGTTAAATTCTGAATGAAGCCCATGATAGCCTTATAGTAGGACATCCAGGTTTCATCAAGACCTGCATGTCTGTAAAGAAAAGCTTCTTTTGGCTTGACTAAAAAAGGATGTAATTAATCATGTACGTCAATGCCTGTTATGTCAGAAAATCAAAGCCAAGAGAGTAAAAATTCCTGGGAAGTTACATCCATTAGACATCCCCCAACTCTTTTTCTAAACTAGAGAATAATCATCTTTAAGATCTATATGAAGATAATAAAGCCTATTCTAGTCTTAATGTTCATCTCCTTTCATTTTTTTGGTTGTTTGCTAATATAAACAAGACCTTTTTGTCATACAAAATTGGGACTAATGGTGCAAGGCTTGTTTTTTACCCTATAAAATTTAAAAATTCGATGAATTTAATGTTTGATATTAAATAAAAACTAACTTTAGTATGGTCTATACAGTAGTTAGTGTTCGTTAAAATGATGTGTAATGTAGTTAGTGTCATATATTCCATCTTAAATATAGGAGAATCTAAATAGATTCACCTTTTCAATACGTGGGGATATTATAATGTTTCTTTTGGATCTTGTTTTTCACTTTTAGGAAAATGGAAAAATCCTTAGAGGGACCAAAATGAGCTCCTATTACCCAAGCAGGTCATCAATGTTCGTAGTTGAGCTTAATATCTCAACAACCAAGTAAACAATCAAAAGGAGATGCTAAAATTGGCCAAGTCAGATCCAAAGAAGTATACGTGGATAGTTGGATAAACATGGAGCATGTACATGACACCTTGAAATTTCCTACAAAGTAGCATCATTAAGAAAGAAAGAAGACACTCTAAATAGCTTGAAAGCTACCACACCACCAAGATGCAGCCCAAGGTGTAAAAGGATCAAAACAACATAGTACCATTGCACATAAGGGCACGATATTGACAAGGAGTTGACCTTTCGAGTGAATTGAAGAACATGAAATTGGCTAAACTTGAAGCACCTTAGGGTAGGTTAATGGGTTAAAGACCAAATGGGAAAATCCTATTACTTTGGAAATTTTCTTTTCAATATATTTTTTGGTGTATCTTTAGCATACCAAATCCAAAGTTGTCAAAGAATGTGGATTTAAAACCTAATCTTCAAGAGCTTTCCAAACGATATATCAGATCATGCAAGGATTTCACTGACGTAAACGAGAACATGTGAACATGTTAATAACATATGTTAATAACACAAAAAATCTTGTGATCACATGTTATATTCACAAAGCTTTCACAAGGGCCTAAAAAAATTATATTTGTCGGGCATAAAAATCTTCTTAGGTGGCCACTGACCTGCTATTATGTGAAGATGGTAACATGAGAACATGTGAATAGCTTATTCCCATGTGTAGCCAAGCTTAAGGGGTTCCCAAATGGCAAGTGACCTATTATTTTGTGAACGGTAACATGAGAATATGTGAATAACTTGTTCACATGTGTTATTATCACAAAAAATCTTGTGATCACGTGAATATTAAATCCTTGGTCAGATGAGCTAGTTTTGACAAAAACTTAAAAGGGTTCACTGTGCCCCCATTTTTTATATCTTACAAAATGGGAATTGGGAATTTTCCCATACTTCCTAATATGGTCTTGCTAGTCTAAAGAATAGGAACCTCTAGTAGACAATCCAACAGTAGAATGTGAGAAAATATAAGCAAAAAAAAGTCTAAAAAGTAGACATGGTCCTACATTATTGCTTTACAGACACACTATGAAGACATGCTATTTCTAGAGTCCTACTAGATGGGGGATTAGGAATTGAAAATAGATAGCTAGAGAGTTACGTCAGATGAACTAGCAAAGAAGCACCATTCAACATATCGTGGATTAGACAATACGAGAACACCTCCTCATAATCACAAAAAGGAGATGATGTGGAAAGATGCAAATTGTTTGTCTCATTTATGCTGTCAAAGATGAATTTAATGCAGTGTTGCATCACGGCAAGATCAAACAAGGCTAGGAAAGTGATACCATCTGAATAAAAAGGGGTAAAGATGATAATGATTTCAGTCGAAAGGACACATTCATGAAGAAGGATTAAACTTAATGAATGGAGTGGAAGATAAAGAGAAAGAAAGAATCCCAAGAGAAAACTCTCATCTTGCCACACTGTCACAAATACTCTATATATTTGTAACACAAGTTGGCCTATGGTGGCCAACCAGAATGATTGAGATTTTTCCAAGCAATGTGACATGTGTCAGAAGTTGGGGGATAGCTGACAGCTGACAAAATGCTACATAATCTTATTTTTCCACTTGAAGCATTCATGAAGGGGGATTTAATCTCATTGGCAAGGTCCCTATAGTTTTAAAAAAATGAAATTGCTACATCTTGGTGTCTCTTGACTACTGCACTAAGTGGGTAGAGGCACTCAGGGAACAATTTCACCAATTTAATACAAAAGTTTTAATTGTATGAGAATATAATGACTAGGTTTCGATGTTTAGTAGAGCTAGTAAGTGAAAAAGCATTAAATGACTAGGTTTCGATGTTTAGTAGAGCTAGTAAGTGAAAAAGCATTAAATTTCATCAATGATTTCCTAAATGATGTGATAACTAATCTCAAGACGAAACACTTGGTCATACAAAAAAAACTATCTACAGAGTGCAATGGGCACACAAATCCACTAAATTGGGTCCTATTAAAAATAATAAAGAAGATTATCAACAAAAATCAAACTGTTGAGAAGTTACAATCTGTACTTTGGGCATTCAGAAGACCATACACAAGGTTAGAACTAGGCAACCCCACTATTCAAATCAGTGTGTGTGCTAGAAGCAATTATGCCCATGAAATATTTAGTGCCAATCATGAGAGTGGTAGTGCACAACATCTTTCCCTAGATCAATCTATGTAGCATAGACTAGAACAACTGCTAGCACTAAAGGAGGACATGCAAAAAAGTGCTAGCACTAAAGGAGGACATGCAAAAAAGTGCCATACTACAAAAGCCATGAAGTGGAAAATAAAAGAATGGCTAGACAACAATACAAAATACAAACTCTTTCCATAAGGTTACTAGGCATTGGTGGTCAACTCAAGACTAGGTCCACATCCTAGAAAATTGCATCTCAGATGGGCAAGACCATATCAGGTAACTTAAAAACTAGGATAGATTCATTCTAAGTTCACGACATGGCATGCCACTAACTAGAACACTAGGGAAGGGCACATTCATTCTAAGTTCACAACATGGCATGCCACTACCAAAAGTGGTCAGTGGATTCAGACTATAAAAAGTTATAAATGGATTCAAACTAAAGCCATATTGTGGGCTAGACAAAAATTTGATAGTGGGAGTATAGCATTAAATATGAAAAAAGTTCAATAAAAAATAGATGATCCAAAAAGTGATGATGTGGTAAAAATATTTATATTTCCTACATTTTTGGTATAAAAATGGTAAACAATATGTTCACATCTAGGCATGAGCATAATAAATACATGATGCAACACATGTTGCACCAATCCCCTCCTAAGAGTTACTACCCACTCTACATGCTCATTAAGGAAGAAAGTTAATTGTGAATCACATCAAGCAAACAACGGTTTAAAATTGACATGCAAGGTAAAACTCAATTTCATACTCTCTCTCCATAGTAGGTCACCTTGAATGCCCTTTTTCTCTTCTACTCTTGCACAATATTTCACCCCCTTTTGTATATACAACCATGGTGATAGACAAGCGCATAGACTTTGAACCATCAAACTCACTACTAAACCCGAACCACCCAAATCATCATCCATGGGGCTAGAGAGGGCTAGTTCATCAACTTGGCTCAATTATATTAGAAAACTCTACATGATAATTTGTGGAATAAAAATAATTGGTGGAGCTCGCCAAGAACCACAACGTGTAAACTATTAGAAAGAAGGTGATGAGAGTGACTGAGAGGAGATGGTGGCAAAAGCCCTATACCTCTCATATGAAGGAATAACAAATACACATGCATTAAAGGAAGATATTACCTTAGATCTAAAGAAGTTCATCCGAAATGGAGAGGAAGCAGTAGAAGATAAAAGAAAATTATTTGCCACCAAGAGGAAGTTGAGGATTTAGGAGGCAAAGGATGAACATGAAGATATTAATGTAGTACACTTGCTCGCCACCGCGGAGATGATGCATGTGTAGGAACAAGAAATCACAAAGACATAAAGAGCATGTTGGAAGGAGAACATAAATCTAATCAAGGAATTCCTTGTCTCACCTCCTCCAACATGCAACCCATTGCTCTTATGCCACTATAACAAGATAAAGATGAACATTACATAAGAATTGAGAATCCAATAAGTCATCTTGTGAATAGCAATCAAATAGTCCAACAACAACACCAATAAGGAGCCGAAGAATCCCATGGTGAGCAAACAAAAAACCATAGCAAACTTGCAAGTGGAAGCCAAACATTGTAAGAGCACAAATATAAAATCAGAAGGAAAGAATTGAGGTAGAAAAATAAAAAACCAAAAGAGAAATTGGCATGGGAAAATATTTAATACATCTAGAGGAAGATAAAGGCAAACAACACCTAGAAATCACAAGAAATAGGAATGTTGCAAAATAAGCTCAATGCAAGGACCTGAAGCAAGAGTATGACAACCTTAACATCAAAAAGTATTCAAAAAATTAGATAAGCTAAGTTCTCACAATATTTAACTATCTCACAAAGTGGAGAAACTACATGGTGCAAATTCGCCAATAATTACACATTATTTTTGGTGAGAAGAACTGACTAAATAAAGGGTCAAAACATGTACTTCAGATCAAGGTATCAATCATATGGGATAAGAGATAGAGTGTTCACAACTAACCTTCATATGTCACTAAAGTGTGCACAACTAACCTTCATATGTCACTAAAGTGTGCACAACTAGCTCTAATAACTAATGGGATAAAACTACAATGTCCTTAAGTAGCCCACATACATGCCTAGAGTATGCATAAGTAGTCTTAACAAAATAAATTTGGGGGGGGGGGAGGGGGGGCTGGGGGGCCTTAAGTTTTCACAAAGGCCCACATGTGTGACTAGAGTATGCACATTTAGCCAAAATAAAATAGATGGAGGAAACTACAGTGGTAACAAGTAGCCCATATACCTAACTAGAGTGTGCACAAGTAGCCGTAATAAAATAAATGGGGAGGATTGAAGTTTTCACAAAGGCTGACATGCATGACCAAAGTGCACACATTTATCCAAGGTAAAATAGCTAGAGGGAATGAGAGTGCTCACTACTACCCACATATGTGACCAAAGTGCACATTACTCGTTCAAATAAAGCAAGCTCAATATAGCTAGAGAGTGTTCACAACAACTGGTCCACATATGTGACTAGAGTACACACGACTAGCTGAAACATAAACATAGAAAAGACAAACAAGCTAGAGCATTTGCAACCACCCCATAAAAGTGCTAGAGTATCCAAAACTAGTGTAAATTCAGATGCATCAACACATACACTATGTAAGAGTAAAATTAGACTTAAATTTAAAAACAAACCATGTAAGATTTAAAGTATAATTTTAAAACTAAAAAAGGTTATTCACATGAAAAATAAATTTTAAGAAAACTCTACCTAAGGTTTTTAAAATAAAATATATGATGCTAAGTGCCCACATGAGGTTCACATACATAACCAAGGTGGTCACAGAGAACAACAACAACGAACATAGTTTAAAGTGCATCACACCTAGCCGACACATGTGACTAGTGTCAACACAAAGAACCACCCACATGCACACACGGTTCAAAGTGCACATGTCTCTCCCACATGTGTGACCACAATGGTCAAAGGACCACCACACACACACACACCAAATTCAAAGTGCAAACACTTGTCCTTGTGTGACCAAATGATGGTCATAGAGAGAAACACACACACACACACATAGAGAAAGAAGAGAGATTTTACATGATCTCTCTCTCTCTCTCTCTTTGCTCTCAAAAGCTATTAAAATCTTTCACCACTTATATAGGAACCACAAAGATATAAACATCATGTTGGGAGGAGAAGAGCATAAATCTAATCAATGAAATCTTGGTCTTACCTTCTCCCACATGCAAACCATTTCTCATGCCACCAAAACAAGACAAAGGCCGACACGATACAAGAATCAAAGAATCCAAGAAGTCAGCTGAATGGCCTTAATAAAGTCACCAACAAGACAAACACCAACACGATATAAGAATCAACGAATCCAAGAAGTCACCTAAATGGCCTTAAAAAGTCACCAACAACACCAATGAGAAGCCAAGGGATCCCATGGCGAGAAAACAAAAAATATACCAATAACCTTCAAGTGGAAGCCAAACATTGCAAGAGCTGTAAGCACAAATATAAAATCAAAAGAAAAGACTTTCGGTAGAAAAATAAAAAACAAAAAGAGAAATTTCCATGGGTAATATTTAATCTAGCTATCATTAGACAAAGGAAAAGAAATAGGGCCTAGATCAGCACAACAGTCAACAATATGACTCCACACAAATGAAAGATCGGATTCGAGTCATAGAGAAGCAACTCAAATTCACAAGAAATAAGAACACTACATTGTAAGCTCAATGCAAGCACTTGAAGTGAGAGTATGGAAATCTCAAAGGAGAACATCAAGAAGTATTCAGAAAGTGGATAAGCTAACTCCTCATAATACTCAACTATCTCACAAAGTGGAGGAACTACATGGTGCAAAGTCACCAACTACACATTTCTTTTGGTGAGAAACACTAAAGAAATGAAGGGTCAAAATATGTACTTCAGATCAAGGTATCAATCATATGGGATAAGAGCTAGAGTTTTTACAACTAGCCTGCATACATCACTAAAGTGCACATAACTAGCTCTAATAACTAATCTAATACAACTACAGTATTCACGAGTAGCCCACATATATAACTAGACTATGCATAATTGGTTTTAATAAAATAAATGGGGAGGACTAAAGTTTTCAAAAGGCCCACATGTGTGACCCATTAAGGGAATTTTGGGGTCTAGAAAAAGGGCCCTATAAGGACTTTTCATAAGAATATAACTAAGAAAATTGATGTGCATTGAATTTTTTACAAATCAACTCCATATTTGTCAAAGCTAGCATATTTAGAATCCACTCTTTAAGAGCTTTGCATTGATATATAGCATTAGAGGGATCTACCATAGGAAAGGAGTGATACCCAAAAGGTACCACCATTATGATTGTTTTTTGGGGTTTCAAAAGCACCTTTTGGGTATCACTCCTTCCGCATGGTAGAGCCCAATCACGCTATATATCGATGGATAGCTCTTGAAGAGTAGACTCCGACAAATTTGGAGTTGATTTGAAAAAAATTATTGTACACCCATTTTTTTAGAGAATATTCTCATGTTGATCTCTTAGAGATCTCTTTTGAGGCCAAAAATTTTCCCTAATGAGAGTATGCACATTTAGCCAAAATAAAATAGATGGAGGGACCTATAGTGTTAGCTCACATATGTGAGGAGAGTGCACACAAGTAGTCTTCATAGCATAAATGGGGAGGACTAAGTTTTCACCAAGGCCCACATACATTGTGAGACCCCTGTTCCCTCCGAGCAACAAAATCCGGAAAGGTAGTAGCGAAAATAGCAACCTCACCTGCGAGGCAGGGTTTCCCACTCGGGGTCTCGCCCAACGAATGTCACAACAAGAGACTAATCCCTCAGTTCTTCAAAAACCAAACCCGAAAAAAACTTCGCTTGCCCAAAAAGCATAGGCGATTCCTCCAAGAGAATTATTCTAATGTAGTCAAAGGCCTTAACATCCCTTTTTCATTCCGACCGAACCCATGGAGCACATAACTGAATCAAGGGAGGAACTTGCACTTGGATCATAGAGATCAACACTTTTTTCCTCATCAAAGAGGCACAGCCATTGATTCTTTTCCATAGAACAAGGATTAGCCATGGTTTACTTCAACTATCGTAACTTGAATAGAATTGAATTTTAATTATAGGGATCCATCAGTCTAGCCTAACCCCATCTAATCCCATGGGTTAGCCAACCATCCAACCATTGTATTAATAGAATCTTAAAAATTTGGTTATGTTTTGTCCTGGGAACTAGGGAAAAGAGTTCCCAGGCCCCCTAGTCGGCACTCATGAAAAATACAATTTAGACACACCACTTATGCACTTAATATGAAATTGCCTTTTACACATTCAGTTGTCTTTAAAGAAAACTTGAAATGAAACCATAGTATTACTGATCATAATCCTCCAAAATATCTAGATCCAATTTCCAACTTTTCCACTTTCTAATCAAAAATTCCAATTTCAATCATTCCTTCCACCCAGGGAGTACCTATGGCATCATTGGCAACTAGAACGCTCATCCTCTACTCACTCAGGGGCCTTTTCGATAGTTCCTAGCCCATAGTACTCAGGAATATAATCAAATATTCCATTCATCCCTTCCTCAGCGTACCTATGGCATCATTGGCAACCAGAACGCTCACCCTCTACTCACTCATCAGGGGCCTTTTCAATAGTTCCTAGCCCATAGTACTAGGAATATAATCACATAAAAATCATATGGACTCTCAGTTGAAGATCAGCAAGATCAACCAACAAGATCCATGTAAAAGGGCCATGAACCCAACCGTTGAAGAATAACAAGGTCAATCAACCAGATTCCTGCCCATGTTCAGAAAACAACTCTAACTCATTTTCTTCCTCGATGCATGCGCGGGTATCCTAGGCAACCCAAAGCCCGAGCACCCTATGGTCAGCACCCTCTAGGTTCCTTCGCAGGTGACCTAGCGTTTCACTAATAGGCCACTTCCTTGGTCTCCCTCATCCAAGACCTCGACCGACCTTGCCACGTAAAACGTCCTCCATTGACTCTCCGTTCAGTTGTTGCAACTTTTTCACTTAGGTCCCCCACGACCTCATTCACAAGATGGTCAAAATGCTTCCCCAGCATTCTTGACACATAAAACAATCTTTTTTAAAAAATAGGGTTCACATACAAATACAGTTCCAAACAAAATTCCCATCTTTCCTCATCATCCCACATCCTTTCACATTATTCCACATCATTTCTCATCATTCCACATCCTTTCACATAATTCCTCATCATTTCTTATCTTCCCACATTTTCTACATTAATCCATATGACATCACATCATTTCCACATCAACTCACATCCAATCACATCATCCCACATCAATTCACATCCTATCACATCATTTTCACATCAACTCACATCCAATCACACTCATTCACATCATTCCTATATCCATTCCTATATCCTATCACATCATTTCCACATCAACTCACATCCAATCACACTCATTCACATCATTCTTACATCCATTCACATCATTCCTATATCCATTCACATCGTTCCTATATCCATTCACATACGTTCACATCATTCTTACATCCACTCAGATCCATTCTCATTCATTCACATCATTCTTACATCCACTCAGATCCTCTCATTCATTCTCATCATTCTTACATCCATTCACATATTCTTACATCCATTCACATATTCCTATATCCATTCACTTCTTTCTTACATCTATTCGCATCCATTCACATCCGTTCACATCATTCTTACATCCACTCACATCCATTCTCATTCATTCACTTCTTTCTTACATCTATTCACATCCTTCCTACATTCATTCACATCCATTCTCATCCTTCCTACATTCATTCACATCCATTCTCATTATTCCTACATTCATTCACATCCATTCTCATCATTCTTGCATCCACACACATCCATTCTCATTCATTCACATCATTCTTAAATCCACTCACATCTATTCACATTCATTCACATTCATTCATATCATTTCTATATCCATTCACATCATTCTTACATCCACTCACATCCATTCTCATTCATTCACATCATTCTTACATCCACTCACATCCATTCACATTCATTCAATGATTCTGTAAAATTTGTGCATAACCTTCTTTATTTTTTTGACCATCGAATAATGTTCAAAACTCCTCTTTTAATAGAAAATTTATTATACATAAATTCATTCTCTAATGATATAAATTTTACCATAACTTCCCTGTATTCTCTATGAAATCATAATGATTAAAATTCCACTTTTAGCATAAAAATTATTATTCATAAATTCATTTTCTAAGGCTATAAATTTTGCCATAGCTTCCCCATATTTTCTATGAAATGATAATACTCAAAGTTTCTCTTTTAGAATAAAATTATTTATGTATAAACCTTCATTTTCTAATAAGAAACATTTGCCATAACTTCCCCGCAATTCCTATGAATTGAGAATGGTTAAAATCATACTTTTAACTTAAGAATTATTTTATGTATAAACCTAAGCTTAAACATAAACATTAATTCATCATAATCAAGAAAAGCATGGTTTTAAAAGAAAAACCACAAAATAAAATGCTTCCCAAGCATGAGGGAGGTTGGGAAGAAGAATAACATTAAAAAGAGAGCATAAACAACATTGTTTAGGCTTACCCTTGGTTTGTTTGATTATTTACCTCGAAAAAATGTTGTAGACCTCATGGAAGAGGCTTGGCCACCAAAAGGAATGGGTAATCTTCAAGAAAGAAGAGGTTTAGTGAAGTCCCAAGCTTCACAATGGAGAGGCAAGGTAGAAATCTACTAAACTGAAAAATACACTAGCATAAAGTTACTCCATTATGAAAATACAAAGGAATGGGGGTCTTTTTAGAGGTGAGGGAGGCCACCAACTAAGTCCAACTACGTTCTAGAGGTTTCCAACTTCAGCTTGACACAATTTGGACAAGATTTGGATCAGTTTGGCTCCCTTTTTTATCTAATTTGTATCAGGAGAGAGGAGAGATGAAATATCTTGATTTTTTTGAATTAAAAATGTCAAGAAATGATGACAAAAAAGGTTCCTACCTCAAGTGGATTTCCCTCCTTTTAGTGAGGTGTCAAAAATGCATCATTTTACCAAAATATCCCATTTTTTACTAATATACCTTAATTTTTAACTAATAAACCTTGTACACCGTCAACTCTTCATCTTATGTGAGCATTTACTCATTTTTGGGATATTTTTTTTTATTCTTTGCATTTTTGCTATCTCAACACTTGGATTAATCCTATTGGCCCTTTGGAACCTTATTTGGACCTTAATCCATTTTTTTAAAATGTGTACCCTTAGGCTGAGGTCTCTTATACACATATTCAATTAATTCCTAATGCACATTGGAAAGTTCATTTTGAACTTCTATTTCAGGGGAATTCATTTTATATATTAGGAGAATTTTGAATTACCTCTCTCTAGATATTTACTCTCTCAAGGTCAAAACAGGGTAAAATAAGATCTTTTTTCATTTTTGAGGGGGGATGATTACAAGAGACTGAAGGGAAGGTTCTTACACCTTAACATATCAAAAGATGGGGGAGAGGAATCTTACACACATGACCATTTAGCCAAAATAAAATAGCTAGAGGGAACTAAAATGTTCATAATTGGCCCACATATGTGACCAAGTGCGCATTACTAGTTTAAATAAAGCAAGTTGACTATAGCTAGAGTGGTCACAATTGGTCCACATATGTGAACAAAGCACACACAAGTAGCTCATATACAAATGTAGAAAGATAAACAGCTAGCTCAACTAGCTCAAACATAAACATAGAAAAGACAAACAAGCTAGTGCTAGAGCATTTACAAACTGATCCATAAGAGTGCCAGAATATACATAACTAGATTAAATTCACATGCATTAACACATACACTATGTAAGCATAAAAGTAAAGTTAAATGTAAAAACAAACCATGTAAAGTTTTTTTTTTAAAGTTCTTCACATGAGAAACAATCTCAAATTGAAAGAAAAAGCTACCTAAGATTTTTAAATTAAAATATGTGATTCTAAGTGCCCACACAAGGGTCACATACATAACCAAGGTGGTCACATGGAACCACAACACACACACACAGAGTTTAAAGTGTAGCACACCCAGCCCACATATGTGACTAGTCACTACAACAAACGAAGAGCACAGCCGTGTGAAGAGCTTCAGAAATTTAAAAGGATCTATATATGGAAAAAAACATTCATGTGGCTATGCACGCGGATAATCACATAAATAATCGTGTCCATTTTTTTAATCACATTAAACTTTTTTAAGACACTTAAACACATAAAACATAAAACATAAAAAAAAAATTACAATACAACATGTCATGGTTTTTATTGCAAATTATATACATAGCTTCTACAAAATACATAAGGTGTTTATGTACAAAAATGAATGAAGATGAAGACATTGAAAACTAATTAAATCAATGCACTTGTGTTCATCTTCGCCTGCATCTTCACCATGTGCACCACCACCTTCATCATCACCGTCTGTTAGCATCCTCATCTTCCTGTACACAAGAAAAAAAAATTGGGTGATAATAAAAAATCAAGATTAGCGTCTCACCAAGTTTCCCTACCGAGCTCATTTGATATCTATTTCAATGACCTCTCCCTGGCATTTGAGCCACTCCCAAATATTCACTTTATTGTGGTGCTTGTGGTACCTATTCTCTTCAAACGTTGGGGGGAGACCTGCTACCCTTTCCTGCAACAAATTTAAACATGCATGAGATATGAAAATCATGATGACACATGAAGTAAACTTAGTAAAAAATGGCAAAGAGAAAACTTACAAATCATGTGAGCTGGCTTACCTTTCCTTCTGATCCATACTTTGTCGCTTCAGCAGCACCCTCCCTAGCATCCTTCTTTGCCTTCTTCTAGTCCTTATTAATGGTGAAGTTGGCAGGCATTTGCTGTTTCCACTTTTTCATGCACCTCTTTGTGCGAGACCTCCTATTATTGAGGATATAATGCAATTCCTCACCCACTCATCAAACGAACATGTGTGTGGTGGGTTTGGAAACCGCTCATGTATACACTGATCTACATACACTATTGTTTTTGTCTTTTTGTTCTCCCCATGATTTGAAGGCATATTTATCGGTTTGGTTGACTAAATGACAAAAGGTATAATAAGCCCTCCATCCCATGTCATCCATATAAGGCCCACCCTCCTCATCTAGCATATAGTAAATCATCCCACTGTTCCCAGGCATGTCATTTGTCTCCAAAGGTGAAGGTGATCATGCACCTCGCCCAAAGCATCCATTGCACCCACCTCCCCCACCACTTGATCATTCTAAGAAGCCCTCGAGATATCACCACCTTAGTGATGTCATGAGGATGTCGCATGCTGGGGAGATGGAACTGGGATAGGATAGGAGTGTGATGAGCACTAGGACGAGCTAAAAGGTTAGGAGTAGGGAAAGTGGAAGTATGAGGGGTAGGCAAAGAAGTGAGAGGGATAGGAAAGGTTATGGGAAGCATGAATGTGGGCGAATGTGGGATAGTTGACGTGTTAGGCACATAATAGGCAGGGGATAAGCCCGAGCGACTCAATTTCTCAGCCCCGTACCTAGAGTTTAAGTGGTTCCAAGTTGCCTTTGCCTCTAAAAACACGCTAGGAATCTTGGTCATCTATGGGAATGGGCACAGCACTAGAAGATGCCCCTCCATATATCTGATGTATGATGGTCCATTTAGTGATCAACCCCATGATGGCCACATCTATATGCATAAAAATATTACATAAAAACATAAAACATAGCTCACATAGAGTATACATTACGTAAAAATCTTTATGCCATAATAACATTACATAGCTCACATATGCATATATAGCTTACATATAGAGCATGTGTATGATCTATGCATTAAGCATTATGCATTAATGCTTAATGCTTAATGCATAATGCATTAAGCATTATGCATTAATGCTTAATGATTAATTCATTATGTATTAAACATTAATGCTTATGCATTAATTCTTAATGCATAACTAATTAAGCATTAAACATTAATGCTTATGCATTAAGCATTATCCTTGTGTATTAAACATTAATGCATATTGCATCATGCGTATGCATTAATTCTTAATGCATTATACATTAATGCTTATGCATTAAGCATTATCCTTGTGTATTAAACATTAATGCATATTGCATCATGCGTATGCATTATACATTATGTATGATGCGTAATGCATTAATGCATAATGTATAATGCACAAGATTAATTCATTATTGCTTAATTCATTATGCATTATGTGTAATGACACGAGGCCAACCACAAATGGGGGACGGTGGTAAGGTATAAAAAACTAAAATCCTATTATGGCTTTATTTTATTGTTATGCTGGTTTATAAGACATGTCATGCTAATTAAATGGACTGAACTCCATCTTAGGTACATAAGTTCCAAGGAGATCCATCCATCCACTATTGATGTAGCATGAGTAATGGCAGTGGAGGAAGCTCAAGGGGTGCACCTCTAAGAAATTTTATGTATCACGTGAGTTCAAGGGGTATTTTAAAAAACCCCTTACACTTACATACTTTTATGAATAAAATGACCCCTTTTTCTTTATAAACATACTTTTATGAATAAAATGACCCCTTTTTCTTTATAAACTTACTTTTTTTTCAAAATTGGTTTAAAAACCCCCTCATGTAAATGTAATTCTCTAAATTTTTTTAATTAATATACACCTCTTAATGAACTCACATGCTACGTGCTTACATACTTTTAGGTGAACCCCCTGAGGGAGGCATTGTGCATGATAGAGTAAAACCTCCCAAGAACTATCCTCACTAGTCAATCACATCTTGTGGTATACTTGATAGATGAAGTGTCGGTGTGCGATTTTGTGCATGGTTGGTGGATGTTCTTCCTTGAGCGTTTCATGAAGATTTTAAAGGCTTTTTTAGACAAAGAGCTAGGATAGAAGGAAGCATGTCAGAGGGTTGGTTAGTAAAAGAAGCTTGTGTTCACATTTCAGAGTATCTCTCTTGAGTGGATCCTACAATGCCACGATTGTGGGTTGATGAGGAAGATGAGCACATGATGTCCCACACGTACTAGAAGGCAAAGAAAGAGCAAGGACAATGGGCACATCAATGTTGAAGAAGGTGAATAAATTTTGTATTCTCAATAGTAAAGTTATGAAGAGGTGGATGGCATGGTATCAAGAGAGGTGAGGAGAAACCGATATGACGAGAGAAAAGCATTTAGGATGCATTTGAGAGGCTTGCCATTTACTCTGGAGCTTGCATTAATTCCAAAATATTGTACTATTGATTGACTTTATGAAGAAATGGAAAAGGTCAAAAACATGGAGTGATGGTGACAAAAGAAGAGTGGGAGTATGCAAGAGGATATGAGCCTCATGTAAGTGTGTCTCTACTTTCTCTTTTTTAATTCAAGTAGAATCTCATGATATAGTTATTTATTATCATAAATATATTTCATTTGGTTTTGGTGGTAGTAAAAGGTTTACGATGCCATGTGGTGCAACCTTAATCCAAATTTTTTTGAAAATGTGGACCCTTAGGATAAGGTCTCTTATTCACATATTCAATTAATTCCTAATGCACATTGGAAAGTTGATTTTGAACGTTTGTTTCAAGGGAATCCATTTTAGACATTAGGAGAATTTTTGTATCCAAAGATATCTCAATTTTAAATTACCTCTCTCTAGATATTTTCTCTCTCCAGGCTAAAATAGGGTAAAACAAGATCTTTTTCCATTTCTGAGGGGGGGGATGATTACAAGAGATAGAAGGGGAGGTTCTTACACCTTTACATCACAAAAGCTGGAGGGAGGAATCTTACATCCTACCCCACCTAAAAAACGTGAGATGTCCTCATCTCGCAACTGGAGAATAATTTCTTTCATCACTTTCTTCTTCTATCACTTCCAGCTTTACTACCTTAGAAGTGGACGGCTGGTTTGGGAACTTATCTCTTTGATTTATCCAATTCTTAGACTGAGGTCTTGCATTACTTTGCATTGAAACTGAGGGTCGGTTGTTAGAGGGTCTACCTCTGGGATTTCCCTGATTTTGATGGAAAAAAGAAACCTGATTACTTTAGAAGGAAAGAGCTGGAGTCTGGAATCTTGGTCCGTGACTTCCTTGCCTCAAAAACCTTTATCCAAAAGGAGTTGGGCAATCCATACTGCGATGTCCATATCATTGACAGTTATAGCATTTAACTTCCTTGTTCAAGGGTGGAACTTCTAAAGTTGAATTCCAGGGGACTGTTCTAGGAAAATGACCTTTCTTCCATTCTAGAACTTCCCATATCCTGAGTTTGACCTTGCTGTCTCTTAGGTGGTGGAAAGTTAGAATCACCTTCCGGATCTAGAAATCTTTTCAAAGATGATGGTGCTGCTTCGGCGAGACTTTCTCAAACAAAGGACTTGGTGAAATCCTTTGCTATCCGTATGGCTTCAGCCATAGAAATTGGCTTGGCATTCTTCACTAGGGTATTCAAGGATTCGTTCATTCCTCAAATGAACCTAGCCATCAGTTGTTCTTCATCCAGCGGTGGCGAGTACTTGAGAGGAGAGCAAACGCCTGGTGATATTCTTCAATAGTTCAGCTCCACTGGGTTAACTCTAAGAATTCATTCATCTTAGTTTCCAAAGAGCCGAGAGGACAAAATTTCTTCCTTAGGTAAATCTTGAGATCATTCCATGTTTGGGTGTTCTGATCCAGATGGTTTGTCTCGCAGTGGTTTCTCCATGCTACTCTGGCTGTTTCTACTATCTTCATCCTTGCAAGAGCCATTTTACTCTTCTCATTGTACCCACTGACATCGAAGTATTCTTCCATTACTTCAATTCACTTCTCCACAGCCTCACCTAAGTTTTCCCCTTCACCCTTGAAAGGTCCAAGCTGAGCTCTATGAAGAGCTTTACGAACATCTGGGTTGAGCTCTTCCTCATCAAGTTGGATGTGAACATTCCTACCACGACGACCTCGATCCATGATCCTATTAGTACAAAAATTCTCGTTAAGTCCCTTTTTCCAAATTAGCCAAGACGCTTGGTGAAGAGACCACTTTATTTATAATTGGAATCCAACTTTAGATCCAATTGATTCTGGGGTTTCTTAAAGTCTGTTCAACCCTCACAAAATCCTAGGATAAAGATCCCTTCTACACGAAGAACATATAGAACTCATTATCATAGAATAGTTCATTCATATTTTTAACACAATAATGGTCCATTAGTCCAAAAATTCCATCATAACATTCCCCGTGGGAATTTTAGTTATGTAGGTTCTCAATTTATTACTCCTTAATTAGGCATATTGGATCAAAAGTCAATAGCAAACAATTTGTCAGCACAATCCACTAATCTCATGGTGATTTGCTGAAAGTCATAATCGTCTTCCAGTTACTATCATCATCAATGGGATTCTCTCCGTTCATCGTCATTGTGGCTTTATTCAAATTATCTTCTTCCAACCAGAATTTAGAAATCATCATCTTCCAATCAAAATCCAAATCAATTCATTAATTCTGAACCAAAATACTAAAATCATATCAACCAGCATTCAAATTCATCACTTGGATAGCATTTTTGCTTATAACTTCAAGGTCTTAGATTTACTCATATATATTGCCAGTAAGAGCTGCAGTTATACCCATAGTATATATGGGTAATCACAGTCCTTGGAACTATAAGGTAAATACCATCATATCTAGGCCTCAAGCAAGTCAGGGATTCCACACAATTGCGGTACTTCCATCTGAAGACCCAATTCCCAATTTATGAATCTTCATTTTGAATATCAATTTGTATGAATTTCATCACACAATTACAATCTTTTACTGGTAACTCATAAATTTTAGACATTTCTTACTTCTTGGTTGATCAACTTTAGCCAATTCGTTTTGATACCAGCTGAAAGATCCCTGCCCCCTCCGCGCAATGAATTTGGGGGTGCTAGCAGGAGAAGTAGCACTTCTTATGTAGGACAGAGTCTCCCACTCAGGGCCTCGCCCATGAATATCTGGACAAGAGACTAATCTCTCGGTTCACGAACCTAGAAAAAAAACTTCCCTCACCTAGAAAGCATAGGCGATTCCTCTAGGAAAAATTATTCTAACGTAGTCAAGAGTCTTAAATTACCCTTTTTTTATTCCGACTAAACCTGCAAGTCACATGGCCAGGTCAAGGGAGGAACTTGCACTTGGATCATAGAGACCAACACTTTTTCCCCCCGTTAAGAGGCACAACCATTGAGTCTTTTCCCCCTGTTAAGAGGCACAACCGTTGAGTCTTTTCCATAGAACAAGGATTATTCCTGATTTACTTCAACTATCATAACTTAACATAATTGAGTCTTATTTTAGGGATCCATCAGTCCAGCCTAATCCCATGGGTTAGCCAACCACTGTATTGATAGGATCCATTTAGAAATTTGGTTATGTTTTGCCCTGGGTACTAGGGAAAAAAGTTCCCAGGCCCCCTAGCGGGTGCTTCAAGAAGCAAAATTCAAGGTAATCACACCAGCACACCCAATCTGAAATTGCCTTTTTCATAGACTCAGCTATCTTTAAAAAAATCTTTTAATGAAACCATAGTATCACTGATCATAATCCTCCAAAATATCTAGCTTGAATTCCAATTTCCAATCATTCCTTCATCGGTGTACCTATGGCATCATTGGCAACCAGAACGCTCACCACCTACTCACTCATCAGGGGCCTTTTCAATAGTTCCTAGCTCATAGTACTGGAGAATATAATCATATAAAAATCCAAATGGGCTCTCCATTGAAGATCAGTTAGATCAATCAACAAGATCCATATAAAAGGGTCATGAACTCCTTTGCCGAGAGACTAGCAAGGTCAATCAACCAGATCCATGCTCGTGTTCAGAAAACAACTCCAACTCATGTTTCTTTCCCGATGCACGCGTGGGTATTTTCGGTGACCTAGAGCCCGAGCACTGTATGGTCAGCACCCTTTAGGCTCCTTCATAGGTCACCTAGCGCTTCACTCATAGGCCACTTGCTTAGTCCCTCATCCACTGTACTACCAGAAGCTCACCATTTTAATCGAACCGAGGATGGTCAAGACCTCGGCCGACCTTGCCACACGAGACGTCCTTCATTGACTCTCCGTCAGCTAGTTGCAACCTTATCACTTAGGTCCTTACGATCTTAATCTACAAGATAGTCAAAATGCTTCCCAACATTCTTGACATAAAACAGTCTTTTAAAAACAGTTTTCATATACAATTATAGTTTCCAACAACTCCCATCTATCCGCATCATTTCTCATTATTATGCATTCTTCTACATTAATTCACATCGCACATTCCACATCCATTCATACCCATTCCCATCATCCTACATCCATTTATATCCACTCACATCATAGCACATTCCACATCCATTCATACCCATTCCCATCATCCTACATCCATTCTCATCCATTTATATCCACTCACATCATAGCACATCCATTCAGATCCATTCATCTCACATTACATCTATTCACATCCATTTACCTCACATCACATCTATTCATAATTATAGTTTCCAACAACTCCCATCTATCCACATCATTCCACATCACTTCTCATTATTCTGCATTCTTCTACATTAATTCACATTGCACATTTCACATCCATTCATACCCATTCCCATCGTCCTACATCCATTCTCATCCATTTATATCCACTCACATCATAGCACATCCATTCTCATCCATTTATATCCACTCACATCATAGCACATCCATTTATATCCACTCACATCATAGCACATCCATTCAGATCCATTCATCTCACATTACATCTATTCACATCCATTCAGATCCATTCACATCCATTCAGATCCATTCACATCACATCACGTCCATTCACATCCATCCACATCACATCACATCCATTCACATTACATTACACCCATTCAATCCATCCACATCCATCCACATCTCATTACATCCATCCACATCTCATCCATATGCATCCACATCTCATCACATCCATCCACATCTCATCACATCTATTCACATCAATCCACATCACATCACATCAATTCACATCACATCACATCCATTTACATCTACCAGATCCACATCACGTCACATCCATTTACATCCATCCAGATCCACATCACATCACATCACATCCATTTACATCTATTCAGATCCACATCACATCACATCACATCACATCCATTTACATCTATTCATATCCACATCACATCTCATCACATCCATTTACTCTACAGTTACTCTACTTTCGATACTGATAGAACTTTTCTAAGTTTCTGCCAATTGCTTGGCTTAGGTGAAGATAACTTTTTCTCGATCCCATTAAATCTACGTATCAGAGTGTTGTTGAAGGTTTAAAAAGGAAAAATGAACCTTATCTGAATTTTATAGTAAAAATTGAGAAAGAGCATTTACGTATTAAGTTTTCATTTCTTAAGCTTCATTAGAAGACTAATTCTAAATTTTCGTTTACTCATTGGATCCTCGATCCTCCCAGGATTCCAGATTCCCTTTTTCTGATTAAGAATTTCCAAGTTTTCTCGATTTCACATTCTTTCTCAAATTTCTCAAAAAAAAATATATTCAATATTCTTCTTTTTGAATAAAAAATTCATGGGATTTAAAAAATCAAATATCCCCATATTTCTTAAGAAAATGATAATACTCTCATAAATCTACTTTTGCTAAATACTCATTTTTTTGAATTATGCCAAAATTCCTCTTTTAACATTTAATTGTTTGGATCTCGAATATCATGGGAATTCCTCTTTTTACATCTAAATTCTTATGCATAAAAATAAATTTATCAAAAATTTCTCTTTTAACATTTAATTGTTTTGATCTCGAATAACATGGGAATTCCTCTTTTTACATCTAAATTCTTATGCATAAAAACAAACTTATCAAAAATTCTTCTTTTAACATTTAATTGTTTGGATCTCGAATATCATGGGAATTCCTCTGTTTACATCTAAAGTCTTATGCATAAAAATAAATTTATCAAAAATTCCTCTTTTCTCTTAATTAAATTTTTATGCATAAATACTAAAAATTTATTTTCCATGAATATGATAAAAATCATTCTTTTTGCATAAATTATCTAAACCTAGAATATGATAGGAGTTCGTCTTTTACTATTATGCATAAAAATAAGATATGTATTTTTTTCCCTAAAAAATTTACCATAGCTTCATTGCTTACTAATAATTTTCAATTTTCTATTTGAATGAAAACTTGTAATGAAAATATGATAGAAACTCTTCTTTTAAGCTTAAAATGAAACTATGTATACTTAGCAAATTATAATCATTATCATAAGCATAATTATGACTGTTCTCCCTGATTAAACTAAATTAAACATTCCTCAATTCCAAATTTATTAGTATAATCCTCTTCCCATTTAGAATGAGTTAAAGTAAATTTTCCTACTCATAATCAATGTAAAAATAATTAAGCATCATTTTTACTAATTTAAAATCATGAAAATATCAATTCTCATTCTCTAGCTCATCAAGCCTAGATTTTAGATTGAAACAAAAGATTATCATTGAAAAACATCCTTTTACTAAGGATCTAGCCATAAAGATGATTAATCTTTTTAAGACAGAGATTTTCTTAAAGAAAACATTATAATTAAGCATAAAGATTAACATAAATCTAATTAGATGTATTATGAATCTTTGGAAAGCTTAATTTGAAGAAAAAACCATTGCTTTGAAAGCTTCTCAAGCTTGAGAGGGGTTGAGAAGAAGAAAATCATTGAGATAATTGAAAAAAACCATTAAAATAGGATTACCTTTGAATTTAGCTTGATTCTTTGGCTAGAAGTGAAGCCCCCAAGCAAGTCCTTGGCCACCAAGAGAGAGAGAGAGAGAGAAATCTCCAAGAGAGGTTGGAGGAGAGAGAAGCTCCAAAGTTCCTAAGAGAAGAGGCAAATTAAAGGGACAATAGAAATATGCTAATTTTGAGGATAATACTGGCATGGTAATGCCCCAATATGAAAATACAAAGGAATGAGGGTCTATTTAAAGGTGAGGGAGGCCACTAACCAAGTCCAACTGAGTTCTAGAGCTTTCCAACTTTAGTTTGACCCAATTTGGACAAGATTTGGATCAGTTTGGCTCCCTTTTTGATCTAGTTTGCATTAGGAGAGAGGAGAGATAAAAATATCACATTTTTTTGAATTAAAAAACCCAAGCAATGATTATGAAGTAGGCACCTAGCTCAAGTGGGTTTCCCACCTTACCGAGGTGTCAAAAATGCATCATTTCACCTGAATATTTCATTTTTTTAATAATATACCTTAGTTTTTAACTAATAAACCTTGTACTCAGCCAACTCTTCATCTTATGTAAGAATTTACTCTTTTTTGGGCTATTTTCTTTTATTCATTGTATCTATCTCATCCCAACACTTGGATTAATCCTATTGGCCCTTTAAAACCTTATTTGGACCTTAATCCAAAAATTTCTGAAAATATGGACCCTTCGTCTAAGGTCTCTTATTCACATATTCGATTAATTTCTAATGCACATTGGAAAGTTCATTTTGAACTTCTGTTTCAGGGGAATCCATTTTAGACATTAAGAAAATTTTTTTATATCCAAAGATATCTCAATTTTGAATTATCTCTCTATAGACATTTTCTCTCTCTAGGCTAAAACAAGGTAAAACAAGATCTTTTTCCATTTCTGAGGGGGGCATGATTACAAGAGACAGAATTAGGTGAGGTTCTTACACCTTTACATCACAAAAGCTGGGGGGAGGAATCTTACACTACCTAAGTACGTCGATAGCTACTGGCATGTACTCGAAGCTCCCAATGCATGTTGGGTCCTACCTAAGCATGTTGAAAGCTATTAGCATACACCGAGACCTCCCAATGCATACTGGGTGCTACCTTAGTAGACCGATAGCTACTACAAAACACTATCCCAACTCAAGTTCTTGGTGGCGTGCCTGTGCTATAACTCAATGGTTTCCTCAAAATAGTGGCTACTTGGAAGAAACAACCCAAAACAGTCCAAAAACTATCTTCACCTACTACAGAGTGGCTCAATACCACTTCCACTTGTCTAGATCCACAAAAGTTTGATAGGAGTAGTTCCCTACCTCTTGTTTACCTATACAACAAGCCCCAACTCAAAATTCCCTCAGTAACCCCTTCATAAGTTCACAAACATGCCCGCAGCTTTAGCATCTTCAGACCCTTGGACCAGACACTAATTCCACAGTTGCACCTTCTCAGTAGACCCAACAGTGATGAAAAATATTTAGATCTATCCATAGACATGTCTCACATGCTCACATTAACTTTCATGTGAATCACCCAAAAGGAAGGCCTCCAAAAGTCAATAAGATCCACTGGGCCTTATGCAGTTCAAAACTGCAAGAGTGGCCAACTAGGCAATTTTCACCCCTACAAACACCTATCGCCGCCTAATGTAAAAATATTATGAGATCTAGTACGATTAGAGAACAATATATGGAAATACTATATTAGAGAGAAAACACGGCTAGAACAAGACACTTTAGTGGCCATGCTGAAATTTCAAAAAACAAGCAACAATACCAAACCTAGACCCTATCTTTTGTACTTAACCAATCATAGAAGTTGTATTTTCATAGATGCCACTCTCCAAACCCTTTTCCCTATTACATATCACCTTTGGTTGCACTTCTGCTCCATACCACTACTGCACACAACCAAAGGTGAATTGTCCCAACTCACGAGTGCATGCTGGTAGCTGTCCGCATGCATTGGGATCGCCCAATGCATGCCGGGTGCTACCTAAGCACACTGATAGCTATTGGCATGTACTTGAAGCTCCCAATGCGGGTGCTACCTAAGCATGGTGAAAGCTATCGACATCATGCACTGAGACTTCCCAATGCATACTCAGTGCTACCTAAGCATGCCATCAAAGCTCTCAATGCATGCGGAGTGCTATTGCATTGGGAGCTCCCGATGCATGCCATTCGCTCCCTGGTGCTACTGATGCTTTGGTAGCCACCACTGGTATGCACTAATGCTTTGGTAGCCACCACTGGTATGCACTGATGCTTTGGTAGCCACCACTGGTATGCACTTGGAGCTCCAAATGCATGTGGGATCCTGTGTAAGCATGTAAGTACAACCTGAGCATGCAATCGGAGCTCCCAATGCATGCAGGGACCTAGCTATGTATGATGGCACAAGCTAAGCATGCTGGTAGATACCTAAGCATGCCAGGTGTTATCCAAGCATGCCAATAGATCTTTCAAATGATCGTAGCTCCTAATGCATGATTTAATAGTAAATAGAAACACATATCACTTAAGCATGCTGGTAGCTACTGGCATGCACAAGGACCTCCTCCCAAAACATGCTGTGTGCTACCTAAGCACGCTGAAAGCTATTGGCAAGTGTTAGTAGCACCCGGGAGCTAATGGCATGCACCCGGAGATCCCAATGCATACCGGGCTACCTAAGCATGCCCATAGCTATACTGACATGCATTGGGATCTCTCGGTGCATGCCATTAGCTCTCGGGTGCTACTGATGCTTGCTGATAGCTACCATGTCATGACAACAGGTTTTGGTGGGAATCTAGAGAGCTTGACCATTGTTAATCCCATTTTGGATTAACAAACATGATCCTCAATTGAGGACATCAATAAGTGTCATGAAACGGCACTGTAAAAGTTATACATTATGAGATATTGGCCACCCAAGGCCTCGTAAATAAGTTTTGGGCACCCAAGTGTGAATAAGAGTCAATTGTATATAAGGCATTTTCTCATAATGAAGAGACACAATCCCCCTTTTTGTGGTATTGAGAGTTCTCCCTTTATGTCTTGAGAGAGATTTAAGGAGTGAGAGCATTTTAGCATTGTGCCTCTTTTATGCTTATATGATTCATGCTTTGTGTGAGAGAGTGAGAGAGAGAGTGATTGTCCTATATGCAAGGGTGTGAGCGACTCCATGGTGATAGCGTGGAGGTGGAGCTTGGAGTTTGGAGCTTAACGAGCAAGCTTGGAGGCCTCAAGGGACTCAAGATCAAAGCATTGGTAAGTACCCTACAATAGTTGTGATCTATTACTCACCCATTAGGTGAATGTGTAGAGTTCCCTCTTGAGGTGTGGTAGCCCATAACATTTTTGGCGCTGCTACTGAGGAAACACCTTTGTTTCTTTCAACCTCTTAGAGTTTCAGCTCCCATTGCATAGGTTTCATTATTTCCCTTGCATTCTCGTAATGCATTGTGTGGAAAGTGAATGGATAAGATGCATGTGGTAGAAAAAATTGTGAAAAATTGGTGTTGTGATGTTGTCTGTGTTTGTAGTGGTTGTAAGGTTTCACTGTTTGTTCTTGTTAATTTTTATATTCGCATCATTGTGAATGAGTACGTTGGTGTGTTGTTTTCTTTTTGTTTCAAAAAATTCATAAAAAACAAAAACATAATGGACCATTAAATGTGCCAAGAACTTGCATTTCGTTCCTTGAAAGTGGCACAATCGATTTTCTATCAATTGGATAAGTACTACGCACCAAAAGTCATCAAATTCAACACGGGAAGTTTCATGTGAAAGTGCAAAAAAGTTGTTCATGCCGTGAACCATTTCCTGCAGTTTCATGCCACGAATTGCTCATGAAATCAGTGCTATAATTAACGCTAAAAAACATAGGATTGCCTTCCCAAAAATAAAAAACCTTTTCTTGACACCTTGCAATTTGCCGAAATTTCTGAGCACGTGAAAGTTTCTAAAGGCGTTCACGATGTGAAATGATCTCAAGCGGTTCACGACGTGAAACCCTTACTATTTCACGATGTGAAACAATCTGAAGTGGTTCACAGTATGAAACCCTTACTGTTTCATGACGTGAAACGACCTAAAGCGGTTCATGAAATGAAACCCTTACTGTTTCACAACGTGAAACATTTTTTGCTAATTCACAGGTAGGCCAAAACTAATGATTAAACCAAGGCCACAAGGGTCGGTGAAGGAAGGCGTATTATACCAAAAAGAGGGAATCTAACCTTAAGGTTATAGAATTTTTTGAACACGTGAAATTGCAAGAGAACGTTCACGACGTGAACCATTTCTTGTAGTGGGTGGTTGCAGGATCAGGGTGCCCAGTTTTGTCCACTCAGGCACCCTGTAAATAGTTAAAAAACAAGCATTAATTTACCTTTAGTGGCCAATCTCTCCTAGCTAACGAAGGAATTTCCTTTCAAGTTCTTTTGTTAGAACGTCACATGCAAAGTTGGGAATATAGTTGCATAATCTAATTAAGCATTAGATAGTTAAAAGTCCTCATTTCCTTAGGTACAAGCTCAATGTATACACCATGTCCCAAATTTGGGCCGGTTCCATAAAATACTAATATCTTTCACATATAAACTCATATGAGATTTCCACTTTGCATCTTAGATCTTCATATAATATAGAGCTTAACTTGATTTTTTGAGAAATTTTTAAGCTATTTGTCTATTTTCTTTAAATATTTCATGGTCTTTAAAGTGTTATAATATATGCCACTTTTTGCACCCACAATAACTACCACTTAAAAATGCATAATCTTGTAGATCAAAAGAGTGGTAGATAGTGAGACATTGGTAGAATGTGGTGGTTAGTCAAAATTGCAAATCCAATGGTTCAATTTTTAATGATCTCTTTTTTAAAATTCTTCCAGGCTATCAGAAGGCCTGCAAATACTAATAATCTAATTAGTAAAATTATAATTTTGATGTAAATAATCTAAAACCTATAGGGACTAGTGTACTTGTATTGGTGCATCTATGGAAAAAAAATTAGATCACTCTAAGTATGGAAACGTTATTTTTTTATTGTTTTGTCATATTTTTGGTTAATTTTAATAAATTAGACTAATTTATATTAATTTAAGTTATATTGGGAGTAAATTTGAGTCTATGTGTATTTTCTATTAGTTTCTTGATCTCGTTTAAAGTACCTTTCCCCCCCAAATTTGTTGTCCAAGAATTGTCCCAGTCCAGCACAAACTGGCAGCACAAACTGGACAAAACTGGACACCCTGATCTTGCAACAACCCTAGTTTCACGACGTGAACCACTCTCTGCAGTTTCACCACATCTAAAACACAGCGATACAATCAAAAGCAAAATCAAATTGGGTTGACAAATATCTTATCAAATCATATATACATGCACTTAAGATCCAAAAAACTCATTGGGGAGACAATCTTACACCCGACGATAGTGCATCGAATCACCTAGGAAATTCCTACCAAAGAAGTGTGGGATCAAGACATTCCGCAAAGCACACACCTGAGTGTCTTAAGAAACTTGACCACCGCTGAAACTAGTAGTGAAGAGTCCATGGAAGAAGGGCTGAGATACGTTGGGTTTGGGGAAGAGGAGAAACCACCCTCCCTAACTAGGTCCAGTGGTATCATTGATATCGCCCGGGGATTTTTTGGTCTCCAAACCAGCCCCATGAGGAAGAAGCACAATCTGCGGGCATGGGTCTGTCAACCAGTGCTAGAGTCCACAATACGAAGTGCCATTCTAACTGTCTAATTCTAGGCTATCAAATATCGGCACCCCTTGAATAAGATGAGACATGGGAAGTGCAGCTAAGATGGGTCAAATATTCTTCCCCACGTGAGGAAGTAGAGTTAGACCTCAAATGGAGTGAGGTGGAACGACAATTATGAGAGTTGAGCTTAAGGAAACAAGAGCTCGACACTCGTAGGACAAGAGCTAAGAAGAAGGAAACGAGAAGTCTTAACCCACTTCAGTCTCACAAGGGAAGGAATCAGAAATAGTTATGGGTAGAAGTGAGGGAGAAATGCCAAACTTGGAACCCATAAACAAGGAATCCAGAATGGAGGAAGGGTTTACAACCATAGAAGAATAGGGTAACCTGGCTGGCAAGGTAGGTGAAGTAGAGGACCGACTCTACACCAAAAAGGATATTGAGCAGATGATCAATAATCCTACGTTCCTATAAGACATGGAACTCCTGATTTTGCAAAGAGGTACGGAGGCGACGAATGGGGAGTCATTCAAAGATACCACGGCCAAAACATCCCATGGACCCAAAATACCTAGGAGAGTAAATACAGGTAGGGGATGTGGCCTAGGAGGGGGGGATCAACAATTGCCCAAGTACCTAGGAGAGATCCAATCATGGACCTTAATGTAGCCACAAGGGCGGATCTGCTGAATATGGTGGCAGAGATGGGCCGGGGGATGGTTAGAGAACTAGGTACTACTCTAGAATCTCAACCTTACCAAATGAAACCAAATCATTTCAACACTTGTCCAAAAGTTCTCTGCCTGGGAATTGGGATCCTATCCAACATGTAGAGATTTTTGAGTCCACATGTGAAACCTGTGGGTCAGTCAGTGATGTGACAATGATACATGCCTTCTCACTCACCTTGGAAAGAAAATCTCGTCAATGGTTCCAAACTCTTAAGCTTGAGGATAAGGTTCACTTCACAAGGCTAGAGAATGTTTTTGTGCCCAGTTTTGCCCGTAGTGGTGATAGGTGGATCCCTATGGCACAATTACATAATATTAAACAAAAGGAAGAAGAGTTGATGTGAGGGACTATGTTTCTTGTTCGTCTTCTGAAGCACTTAAATTTGAAATGCAAACTTCTGGAAAGGTTTATTGATGATCAATTGTTGCCTTGTTTCCAGAGGAGGGGGTTAGAGACCATAAAATGCATGATTACCTTGGTATTAGCTCGCCTTGCTACTCTTGATGCATGCTGCAAATTGGCAACCGAATATGAAGACAATATGTTAGAATTGCCACAACCAGAAAATGTTAAAACATCTTCAGCAACTACGACTTCGCATGTCTTGAGCCACCAAGAAATCGGAACTCGAAGCAAGAAAATCAAAAACATGATGGTGGATGACCTCAGTAATGCCATACTATAAAAATTGAAAGTCAAGGAGGGAAGAGAAACCTCTGGGCATGGACATAATCACCTTTACCCCCGCAGAGAATTTGTGTGGTGCTCTATTTGTTGCAGATTAAATCACACTACCACCGAGTGTCCACAGTTAAGAGCGAGGCCATTACTCTATTATGCTCACTGTGTAAAATTAGAAAATCATGACACTTCAATGTGTAGATATCCAAGGTTTCAAAATGTTACACAGCTACCAGTACTTAGAGCCCCATTGGCTTTATCGACGCCACTTGTAGATCATCGCTACTACGGGACAACCCAACTCTTCTTACTTACCTAGGGGAATATTCCGGGCGCAAGATGCTTCACCCTTGCCACCACTAGTTCTGGGTGCAAGATGCTTCACCCTTGCCGCCACTAGTTCTACTGTCCCACAACCACCACAGGCTAAGATCAATCAGGTGCTGATTGAAGAGCCGTTAGAAGATGTTCATATGGTATGGGAAATAGAACTTAGCGGAGAGTATTACGAGGATACGATTGAGGTTACGTCGGAATACTACGTCCTGCAGAATAACACATTAGTACCTGTCTTTCAAACCATGGTACAATGGAAGGCCAAGGACATGAACTTGAATTTGAGAAGGGGACTACAATGCTTTAGCTGTGGAGGGCCACATCGAGTAGCCGATTGTCCAAACAAGAATATGAGTCATACACATCAACCATAATAAGTGGAGGTTTTGCCCAATGACATGCCAGTGCTCACCTGTACTAAATGTGGGATTGATCATTTGATCAAAGACTGTCCATACTAAGCAAGTAGCCCTGCTTCTACTACAAATCAAACCACCATCCAGACCATTAGTGTACAACCTGGGAAGATAAAACTGCTCAATGTCTTGACGAGAGCTCAAGCTCTCAACTAGAAGACAAGGGAAGAAATCGAGCGGATGCGACTATTCCCAGAACTGGCCAAAGGAGAAGAGATAAAAAGGTGGGTAAGGGTGAGACACGAGTCACAATCCAAGACGGATCCGAAGAAGATACACTTGATACCGGATCCACCCAATCAAAGGATGAAGGGGGTCGAGAGATCAATCATAGAGGATCAGACCAAGGGAAGCAAGGAGAGCAACCGCGATGACTCCTAAGGGGGTCGGTGAATATCCCAATACCGACGACGAAGAAATAAGAAAGCTTGAAGATGTCAAGGCCTTAGTCGAAGAATGTCAATGGCTTCATGATGCCAAGTTAAGGGCCAACAAGATAAGGGATACAGATTACCCACACGAAAGGAGCCAAATCGAGATAAGGTATTGGACGTGCCAACCCCGATTCTAGAAGGGACAGAAGAGGAGTCTCAATGTAAGATTCCTCCTCAACCTGAATAATGAATAAGCCTTTACCTCAATACCCTATAATCATCCCTATTTCTAAATACAAGAAAATATTATTTTTCCTTGTTTTGGCCTAGTGAGATGAGAATTTCTAGAGAGTGGTAATTCAATATTGAGATATTTTTGGATATATACATTCTACAAATATCAAAAATATGTTTCCCTGAAACATAAAATCAAAATAAATTTTCCAAGGAGCAATTGAAATTAATTAAAAATGATTTAAAAGACCTTAGCCTAAGGGTCAAGATTTTTTAAAAATTTGGATTATGGTCCAATTACTTAGGTTCCTATGGACCAATAAGATTAATCCAAGTGTTGGGATGAGATAAATCTAATGAATAAAATAAAATATCCAAAAATGAGTAAATGCCCACATAAGATGAAGAGTTGACTGAGTACAAGATTTATTAGTTAAAAGTTATGAGATATTACTAAAAAAATGAGATATTTTGGAGTAATCATTCATTTTTGACACCTTGGTGAGGAAAGGGGGAGCCTTCAAGGAGGCACCTATTTCACACATGTGAAGGAGTTTTAAACTCAAAAATATTAGGAAAGTTTTATCTCTCCTCTCTCCTGCATCAAACCAAATAAAAAAGGGAGCCAAACTGGTCCAAATCTTGTCCAGATTTAGCCAAACTGAACCTGGAAAATTCTAAAACTTAGTTGGACTCAGTTAGTGGCCTCCCTCACCTATAAATAGACCCTCATTCTTTTGTATTCTCATCTATGAACTAGACCATGCTAGTATTACTCTAAAATAAGCATATTTTCTATTATCCTCTAAAAATCCTCTACAATTTGGAGAGATTGGAGCTTCTTTCTTTCTTCAACCTTCTTTGGAGTCTTCATCAACATACTAAACGAATTGATTGGTTGGGGGCCTCTCCTAAGACTAGAGAATCAAGCGAAACAAGAGGTAAAGTGTGACTTTCTGATTTTTTTTCTTCTTCTAAATGTTTTGCACTTCTAAACCCCTCTCAAGCTTGAGAAGTATTCAATTGAATGATTCTTCAATGTAAAGGAAGCTCTCTAATGAATTTTAGTGATAAATCATATAAATTTTACATTTATGCTTAATTCAAATATTATTTTAAAGCATATCTCTCTCTCCCCTAAAGAATGGTCATTCCTATGACCTATTCTATATTCAAATGATGCTTCTCATGGAGTTATTCTTAATTCTAAAAGTAAACTCTACGCTTGTCAAATTAGATGCCAAAGAAGTGTCTTTTTAATGCTTTTATGCTACTTAAATTATGAAAAACTTAGGAATCAAGTCCATAATTGGATATTGATCCAAATGATAGTTATCATATCATATTATATTACTAAACTTTATGCTTTTTAAAATTATTAAAAATTATCAGTAATAGAAGCGAAGCTATGGTAAATTTTTTAAAAAATTAACACATAAATCGTTTTCATGCATAATATGAAAAGAAGACTTCCTACCATATTCTAGGATTAGTCATCCTAGGTTAATTGAATAATTCTCATCATAACTATGGAAATTTTCATTTTAATGTTTATGCATAAATAGTTAATTAGGAAAAGATGAATTTTTAGTAATTTATTTTTATGATAAAAGAGAAATTTCCATGACAATGTAAATCCATGTATTCCAATGAAGAAAGAGAAAATTTGAAATACTAAAATAATGGATATTTTATTTAAAAATTAAAGAAGAATTTTAGTTAAATTTATTTTTATGCAAAATGATGAAAGAGGAATTTCCACCATATTTGGAATTCAATCATTTAAATGAGAAATTTTTTTTTCTAGTATAATGGAATTAATGGAGATTTTTATTTAATTTTTAAGAGAAAAATTAGTTAAGTTTATTTTTTATGCATAGAAAAATTTAAATGATGAAAGAGGAATTCCCACCATATTTGGAATTCAATCATTTAAATGAGAAAAGTGAAATTTCTAGCATAATGGAATTGATGGATATTTTTATGTAATTTTTAGGATAAATTTTAGTTAAAATTATTTTATCCATGAATAGATTTAAATGATGAAAGAGGAATTCCCATCATATTTGGAATTCAATCATTTAAATGGAAAAAGAAGAATTCTGGTATATTTGGAATATTAAATATTTTTATTTAATTTAAAGAGGAATTTTAGATAGATTTAATTTATGATAAAAGAAGAATTCCCATGATAATTGGATTGCACTCCTTAAATGAGAAAAAGAGGGATTTAAAGTTTATTCAAAAAAATAGATATTGGTATTTAGTCAAAAGAAGATTTTTTATGATATTTAAGAAAAGAAGGATTTGATTTGAGTTTTAGTGTCAAAAGGTGAATTTCCACCATAATTCTACCTAAAGAATTAACATCGAGAAATTATGTGGCAGAAAGAATATCTTTAGATCACTAAATTGGTATTTACCCAAAATTAGATGTTTATCTAAAGGGACTGCTTGTTAGAACTAAACCGAATGAATTTGGTTAGACTATGAGAGGGACAGACACAATAAACCTACTTGTCCATCTCTTGATCTAAATCAAGCAAAAACTTCATGACCAATTCCAATTCCTAAATTGAAAGAATAGACTACCGTTGAAATAAACTAGTTTTTCCTTGGACCAAACTCACCAAGAATCTAGTTGGATAATCAGTCAAATGATGGGTAGATTACCATGATGAGAGATCAAGGATCCTCATTTAGAAACCGAGAATTATGCAAAAAGGGGTTTTGTGGAACCAATCTCAAACTGGAAATTTTACTTGCATTGGAGCCTCTGTTTTTCATTTAATGGACTATTTTACACCAGAATGCTGGAGGAAGCATTTGGCATGTGTTTTACTAAGAGGAGGTTCGTTTTGGAACAGCTAGCAGGGAGTTGTCGCTCGAGGGACGTCGCTCGCAATGGCAAAGCCTGCCGAGGACCAGCCTCGATACGGTTAAAATGGTGCGCTTCTGGTACGATGGGTGAGGACCAACGAAGCGGTCCCTGAGTGACGTGCTAGGACACCTAAGGAGGATCCTAGAGGGTTCTGACCAGGCGATGGCACGGGCTCATTGTTGCTAGGAAACCCATGCGTGCGTCGAGGAAGATTCAGATGGACTAAAAGAAAAGATTTTTGTGAATCAAATTTTGATACTGGATCTTGTTGGTTGGCCAGCTGGTCTTCAACGGAGAGTCCAGAGGACACATTTTGTAATACAATGGACTCAAAATTTTGGAGGATGATGATCAGTAATATTATGATTTCTATTAAAGGATTATTTTAAAGCCAGCCAAATCTGTTATAAATGGCAATTTCATATTGGGTGTGTACGTGGTATGCCTACCTTAGTTTTTGCATGAATCGGCTAGGGGGCCTGTGAATTCTTTTCCTCGGTACCCGAGCAAAACATAACCAAATCTTTATAAAAGAATCCCACCAATACAGTGGTCACGTGGTTGGCTAACCCATGGGTCGGTTGGATCGGAGGATTCCTGCGAAAAATAATTAAGATGCGATTAGTTATGTTAGTTAGATTAAGTCCCGAGAGGCCTTGTTCTGTGGGAGGGGATGAGCGGATGTGCCTCGTTAAAGGAGGAAATTCTTATGCATAACGTGAAAAGAGGAATTCCTATCATATTCTAGGATTGAATATCCTAGGTTAAAAGAATGGTTTTTTTCACATTCAATGGAAAACTAATTTTTAAGTTTATGTGTAATTAAATAATTAAGAAATGAGAAAATTATGGTAATTATATTTAATGATAAAAGAAAAATTCCTATGACAATTGGAATTCAATCATCTAGATGGGATAACAGAAATTCCTAGCATATTGGAATTAATGGATATTTTATTAAAATTCAAAGATGAATTTTAGATAAATTTATTTTATCTATGATAAATATTTAAATAATAAAAGAGGAATTCCTATAACATTTGAAATTCAATCATTTAGATGGGAAAAGAAAAATTTCTAGCATGTTGGAATTAATGGATATTTTATTTAAATTCAAAGATGAATTTTAGATAAATTTATTTTATCTATGCAAAATATTTAAATGATAAAAGAGGAATTCCTATGACATTTGGAATTCAATCATTTAGATGGGAAAAGAGAAATTCCTAGCATATTAGAATTAATGGATATTTTATTTAAATTCAAAGATGAATTTTAGATAAACTTATTTTATCTTTGAGAAATATTTGAATGATAAAGTAAGAATTCCTATGACATTTGGAATTCAATCATTTAGATGGGAAAAGAGAAATTCCTAGCATATTGAATTAATGGATATTTTATGAGAAATATTTGATGATAAAAGAGGAATTCCCATGACATTGGAATGAAAATAATTAAATGCAAAAAGAGGAATTCCCATGGTATTTGAGATCCAAGAAATTAAATGGGAAGAAGAGGAATTTTAATTTAATTTATGATTATTCATCAAAAGTGAAAATATGGATAGAATTGATTTTTGTAAATCCCATGAATTCTTTTATTCAAAAGGGGAATATTGAATATTAATCAATTGAGGAATTGAGAAGGAATATGGAAATAGTCGTCGAGAAAAAGAACCATTATCTAGGTCAAGAAATTGGTAAAAATTTAGAAAAAGTCCCATTATCGGTATCAAAGTAGTAAAAACTATTAAATGGGAATAGGATGTGGAACGGATGTGATAAAATGTATATGGGATGTGATAAGATGTAAATAGGATGTAAATGGATGTGATAAGATATAAATGAGATGTGATAGGATGTAAATGAGATGTGATAGGATGTGAATGGATGAAAATGGGATGCGATAAGATGTAAATGAGATGTGAATGTGATAAGATGTGATGTAATGAAAATGGATGTGGATGTTAATGATGAGATGAGAATGAGATGAGAGGATATGTGAAAGGGTGAGATGAGAAGTACATGGATGTGGATGTGGATGTGTATGTGGATGTGGATGTGGATGAGAAGTACATGGATGTGGATGTGGATGTGGATGTGGATGTGGATGTGGATGTGAAAGAATGGATGTGGATGTGGATGTGGATGTATATGTGAAAGAATGCATGTGGATGTGTATGTGAAACAATGCATGTGGATGTGTATGTGAAACAATGGATATGGATATGTATGTGAAAGAATGGATTGTGATGTGTATGTGAGAAGAATGGGTGTGGATGTGTATGTGAAAGAATGGATGTGGATGTGTATGTGAAAGGATATGTAACATAAAGAGATGTGGATCTGAATGTGATATGGATGTGGATGAGATGTGATGTGATGTAAAGAGATGTGATGTGATGTGAATATATGTGGATGTGAAGTGATAGATGTGAATGCATGGATAGATATGAATAGTAGTGTATGTGAATGATTAGATGGATGTGGATGAATGAGATGGGATGCGCATGAATGAGAATGATGTGGATGTGATGTAATGTTGATAGAATGTATGTGATGGGAGGGGGATACATTGAAGGTGATGAATGTGGATGTGATGTGATGTGACGTGACGTGAGTCGGCGGACAAGTATAAATGGATGATATGTGATGTGAATGGATGAGATGTGATGTCTTGTGAATCGGGATGTGAATGAATGATATATGATATGAAAGAATGAGATATAATGTCATGTGAATCGGGATGTACATGAATGAGATGTGAGGTGAAATGGATGTGATGTGATGTAGATCAGGGTAGATATGAATGGATGAGATGAGAATGAATATTATGTGATGAGATGTGGATATGGGTAGATGCGAGTGCATGAGATGTGGATATGGGTAGATGCGAGTGGATGAGATGTGATGGGCACAAATGAGAAAAGATGTGATGAGATGGAAAATGATATGATTGGATGAGAATGGGAATACATATGAAATGGATGTGGGTTAATGTGGAACAATATGGAAAGACAAGAGTTCGTTATAGAAACTTTATTTATGACCTGTTTTTAAATGACTGTTTTATGTCAAGAATGCTCGGGAAGCATTTTAACTGTCTTGTAAATGAGATCGTGGAGACCTAACTGATAAAGTTACAACAGCTGACAGAGAGTCAACGGAGGACGTCTCGCGTAGCAAGGTCGGTCGAGGTCTTGACCAGCCTCGGTTCGGTACGGTGGATGAGGGACCAAGGAAGCGGCTTATGAGTGAAGTGCTAGGTGACCTGTGAAGGATCCTAAATGGTGCTGACCATATGGTGCTCGGGCTCTAGGTCTCCGAAGATACCCATGCGTGCGTCGAGGAAGATATTGGAATAAGGAGTAAGAGTTGTTTTCGGAATTCCGGCATGGATCTCGTTGATTGACCAAGTTGGTGGTCCTCAATGAGTCCATGGATATTTTATATGGATTTGTCGGTTGATCTTGCTGATCTTCAATGGAGATTCCATCTGGATTTTTATCGATGAATATATTGCCAGGTACTATGAGCTAGGAACTATCGAAAAGGCTTCTGAGTGGACAAGTGATGAGCATTCCAGCTACCAATGATGCCATAGGTACAACGATGAAGTCATGATTGGAAATAAGAATTCAACCGGATATTTTGGAGGATTATGATCAGTGATACTATGATTTCATTAAAAGATTGTTTTAAAGTCAGTGAATCTATGAAAAAGGCAATTTTATATTAGGTGTGTAAGTGGTGTGACTAGATTTAAATTTGCATGAATATCCGGCTAGGGGACCTGGGAACTCTTTTCCCTGGTACCCGAGAAAAAACCTAACCAAATTCCTAATTGGATCCCATCACTACAGTGGTTGGGAGGTTGGCTAACCCATAGGACTAGATGGGGTTAGGCTGGATTGATGGATCCCTAAAATGAGACTTATTTCTGTTATGGTACGATAGATGAAGTAAATCCCGGATAGAAATTGTTCTATGGAAAAGAATCAACAGCTGTGCCTCTCAATAAGGAAAAAAGCGTTGGTCTCTATGATCCAAGTGCAAGTCTTTTCCTTGATCTGACCTTGGAACTTATGGGTTCGGTCAGATCAGCTCAGTTAGTTAAGGCTCTTAACTACGTTAGAGTAAAAATACCCCGGAGGAATCATCCGTGGTTTCCGGGCAGGGGTAGTTTTTCCATGGGCGAGGCCTCGAGTGAGGGACCCTACACCGCGGAAGAAGTGCTACTTCTGCTGCTAGCACCCCCAAATTCGTTGCTCAGAGGGGGCAGGGATCTTTCAACTAGTATCAAAGTGAATTGGCTAAAGTGGATCAACCGAGAAGCCAAAAATGTCAAAAATTTATGAAGTAGCAATAAAAGTTTGCAATTGTGTGATGAAATTCATACAAGTTGATATTCAAAATACTGTTTTACCCTGTTTTTGCTTGGAGAGAGAAAATGTCTAGAGGGAGGTAATCCAAAATTGAGATATTTTTGGATATAAAAATCCTCCTAGTGTCTAAAATGGTTTTTCGTGAAACAAAAATTCAAAAAGAACTTTCCAATGTGCAATTGGAAGTAATTGAAAATAGGTATACAGGACCTTAGCCTAAGGGTCTAGGTTTTCAAAAAAAATTGGATTATGGTCTAAGTAAGGTTCTTATGAGCCAATAGGATCAATCCAAGTGTGGGGAGGAGATAAATCCAATTTATAAAAGAAAAGTACCCAAAAATGAGTAAATGCCCACATAAGATGAAGAGTTGACTGAGTACAAGGTTTAGTAGTAAAAAACTATGAATACTACTAAAAAAAGAGATATTTTGGGTATAATGATACATTTTTGACACCTTGGTAAGGAGAAGGGGGCTCTTGTGTGGAGGAGTTTTAAACTTAAAAATAATAAGATATTCTTATCTGTCCTCTCTCATGGATCAAACCAAATAAAAAAGAGAGCCAAATTGGTCCAAATCTTGTCCAAATTCACTACTAGAGGTTTAGGGCATACCGACGTTAGAACACCGATGCAAATGTCGAACATCGGTATGTACGTCCTAAACTTGGAGGCGAAAAGTCGGGCGGGTAATTTTCAAAAGTTTGTATGCCGACGCATATACCGACGAGTATACCGATGCCTATACCGACGGATATACCGACACCCGCCGTAACTTTTTTACAGCCGAGAACCTATTATTCTCTGTTTTGCATGGTGTCGAATATCCAGACAAGGTATGCGTGCATCTCCCTCAAGTGTTCGCCTTCTTCCATTCAACCCACTCTTGTTGTGTGTGTGTGTGTGGAGAGAATTAGTGAAGTGTGTATGTAGATCTCTCTCTCTCTCTCTCTCTCTCTCTCTCTCTCTCTCTCTCTCTCTCTCCTTGGGCATTTTGCCTCTCCCCATCTCCTCATCTTCTTATGGCATTTTGCCTCTCCCTCTCTCCTCATCTTCTTATGTGTGTGTGTGTGTGTGTGTGTGGAGAGATTAGGGTAAATGTGTGATGTGTGTGTATATCTCATTCCCCTCTCTCCATCCTTCTTCTTACCTTCTTAATTATGTATGAAGAGAAGATTTGTATGTGTGTGTTGTGAGAGATGTAGAGAGTGAGAGAGCTTGTGTATGTGCATCTATTACTAATGTATGCAATGTGTGTGTAGGTTTGTTTCTCCCACATGTGTCCTAGCTTGCAGATCTGCTTCGAACACGCACTATCCAATCCACATTTGAGAGGTAAGCACATTACCAATTATGTTGTTTTATTACTTCTCTTTTTGTTATGTTTTAATTTGTTCTCAATTTGTAATTATTAATTGAAATTGAGTATGCAAGCTTGTTGTTTTATGCACATATATGCTAATATTAGCATATATGTGAGTGTATAAGAAATTAATGTATGTGCTTATATTAGCATATATGTGAGTGCATAAGAAATTAATGTATGTGCTTATTTGTCTTTACACACACACACACACTTTGCAAGAGAGAGAGAGAGAGAGAGAGAGAGAGAGAGAGAGAGAGAGAAAGAGATTTTCTTTTTGGCGCATACCCAAGGCGTTTCGGTCTCTTTTTCGACTTGAAATCTAATGTCTAATACATGCATGTCAACGCTATGTCTATAAGAAATTAATGTATGTGCTTATTTGTCTTTACACACACACACACACTTTGCAAGAGAGAGAGAGAGAGAGAGAGAGATTTTCTTTTTGGCGCATACCCAAGGCGTTTCGGTCTCTTTTTCGACTTGAAATCTAATGTCTAAGACATGCATGTCAACGCTATGTCTATATGTATATACTCTAATGTAATTGCCTAAAGCACATATCCATAAGCTAATGTATATGCCTAAACATCGCTAATGTATACTTGATCTCCCTCAACGGCTGGGGAAAAGAAGCCCGTTTGACGCTTTATATGTTATTTTTAAAATCGCCCTCAACGGTTGGGGAAAAGAAGCCCGTTTGACACTTTAAATGTTATTTTTAAAATCTCCCTCAACAGCTGGGAAAAAGAAGCCCGTTTGACGCTTTTAATGTTATATTTAAAATCTCCCTCATGACGGCTGGGGAAAAGAAGCCCTGTTTTATGGTTTACATAATGCTTTGTGTAATGCGTAATGATTTGCATTTAATGAGCTACATATACATGTTATCCTGCTAGATGGAGTCTCTCAATCTTGAAGAGAGAACAGCGTGTCCATGCATGCGATGTAAGTACCAAATATTTCGAAAACGAAGGATTTGCAACCAACATATTCATGACGCTGGAATATTTCCAATGGAGAGCTTACAAAATTTAAGATTTCAAACATACAACCAAGCAAGTGTGCAACCACATCTTGATAACATTGCGCCTATGAATTCTCGTCCCCAACAAAGGATGAGAATATCGAAGGAGGGAGTGACAGATGGAGCTCAATTAACAGCACCTGAGGGAATGGAAGAAGGTCAGGGAATGGAAGAAGGTCCAATGGAGGAAATGTTGGATGCCTTTCTCGAGCAACAAGAAGGTGTCTTCGAGGAGCATGAACATGAAGATCATCAACCACGACATTCTCAAGGGTCAAATTATGAACCAGAGGAAGAGGCCATGCGTAAACTTGCACGCCTTCCACTATACAATGGTGCCAAGATATCTGTATTGCGTGCATCTCTTACGATGCTAAATTTATAGTCAATTTTTGGATGGTCTAATACAAGTGTCACTGAACTCTTCAAGTAAGGGATTTATGGAGATTACACCTAATGTTAAAATGATAAATTTTCAACTTGTATTTGACTAAATCTTAATAGTAACGATCAGATATTGCCATACTTGCAGGCTTTTGAAAGACCAGATATTGCCATACGGCAACGAGATGCCTCCATCTCGTGCAGATGCCAAGAAGTTATTGAAATCCATAGGCATGGATTACAATAATATTCATGCTTGTCGCAATGATTGTATTCTCTTCCACCATGAATATGAGCATTTGCAAGAATGTCCCCATTGTGGCTCTAACAGATATAGAGAAGATGTTCAGGGGGAAGCTGCCCCAGTAAAGGTTCTTAGGCACTTTCCAATCATCCCAAGAATAAAAAGCATGTTCAGGTGTAAATCTATAGCAAGCTTGATGACATGGCATGCCACAACTCGATCCACAGATGAAGTGATGCGTGTGCCTGCGATTCACCCGCATGGAGACACATTGAAGAGAAATGGCCGGCTTTTAGGGAAGATCCTCATAACCTCCGTCTTGGCCTAGCAATGGATGGTGTAAACCCTTTTGGTTTACGGAGCTCTTCATGGAGCACATGGCCTGTTTGCCTTGTGAATTATAATCTTCCGCCATGGTTAGCAATAAAGAAAGGTCATTTGTTGGTCTCATTAATAGTTCCAGGAAAGTACAAGGTGAAGAACATGGATGTATATTTGGCACCACTTATTGATGAGTTACGCACCTTGTGGAATGGAATTGAAGTGAAGGACATGTCAAAGCAGCAGAGTGGCCAAAGACTTGCAACTGTGCAAGGTATTCTCATGTGGACAATTCATGATTGGCCTGGCTATGGAGAATGCTCAGGTTTGTCTATATCGGGTTATAATGCATGTCCTCTATGTGGTCCTCGACTTGATTCAAGATACTCAAAAGCATTACGAAAGAATGTCTACCAAGGACATGTTAGGTATCTTCCAAAAAATCATGAATTGCGGGATGGTAATCTAGGAAGACCTCCTCCAAGTGCACTGAAGGCAAGCGATTGGAAGCTCAAATGGGAGGAATGTGGCAACTTGGCATGTCCTGGGATGAAGAGGCTCTCTATCTTTCACCAACTCCCCTATTGGGGTGATCTTCTTATAAACCATTTGCTTGACCCAATGCATATTTTCAAGAATGTAGCTGACATTCTGTGGAAGACCATGACAGGAAAAAAGGAGACTAAAGGCCAAAGGGATGACTTAGAAGAGATAGGTTGCATGCAAGAGTTGTGGGCTCGCACTAGACCCAATGGAAAGGTGCTACTTCCAAGAGCCCCATGGGTTTTTAGTAAGATGGAGGAACAACAAGTGAAGAGGACAATTTCAGAGCTTCGGACTCCTACAGGTTGTATGCATTGCTTGAAAAGTGCATTTACAAAGGATGATGATCTTAGTGGCCTCAAGAGTCATGATTGGCATAAGTTTTTACAATTTGTGCTCCCCATAGCAATAAAGGATTGCCTCACTGAAGACATTAGAGCTACTATCTATAAGATTAGCACATTGGTGTGTTGGATTTCTTCAAAAGAGATAAAGAGAGACACTTTGGAGACAGCGCGTTTAAACTCCATAGAAGCACTCTGCATGGTAGAGAAGTTTTTCCCTGCAAGTTTATTAACAATCCAGATGCATCTGCTAGTTCATGTCGTAGATGAGGTTGCAGTTGCTGGAACAATCCATTCAAGATGGATGTTCTTTTTGGAGAGGTTTATGAAGACATTAAAGGGTTTTGTTCGCCAAATGGCTCGCCCGGAGGGAAGTATGTCAGAAGGGTGGCTAATACAAGAGTCCCTTGTTTACATCATTGAATATTTAAGTTCATCAGATCCAGAGATACCTCGACTATGGTCTCAAGAGTCTAATAGGCGAGTCATTGGTGAGGAACCTCAAGGCCAAGGCATAAAGAGAAAGATGGATAAAAATTTGCGGGAAAAAATCAACAGATTTTGCATCTTGAACTCGTATGTAATGGAGAAGTGGATTGAGACATATGAAGCTCTCAAGTGACAGCGAGTACAAGATCGTTTAAGTTTCAGAAGGAATTGCACTACAAGAAATCTCCCATATCCAGAAGGTCTGCAAGCTCTTCCGGACTTTCCCACAGGTAGATGGCTAGAAGCTACAATTTTAGAAGCCAAACGTGCTGGTTTAACTATAACAGAGGAGGAGGAGGAGCTTACAAAAGGATGCGATTGGCATGTAAGTGTTTAAGTTCTACATGTCTCTCTTTTTTTTCTCTGCATGTCTCAGTTATTGTTTGTTCATCAACAATCTTTATGTGCTATTTGTAGTATCACAAATATGGAGCGTTTTGGTCACATGGACGTCATTTTCGAGTAGAATGAATAGACCAAAGAAGAGCAACCTTTGATATTGTGGTGTCACAGCACAATTTGTTCAAGAAAGTCGAGCAAGTGCAAGTGATGATAACACAATTAGTGGAATGCTTGATTACTTTGGAACCATTCACGACATATTAAAGGTTGGCTTTAGAAGTTTTGAGTTGTTTATCTTTGATGTGAAGTGGTTCAAGGTAATCACAAATGGACCACATGCAACTGTACGTAGAGACAAGAGTGGCCTCATCCAAGTGGACTCCACAAAGGTATGGACTGATCAGTAAGATACTTTTGTGTGCCCAGAGTATTGTGAGCAGGTTGTCTTTAAAGAGGATCCAAAAGATCCATGCTGGCTAATTGTGGTTCAAGTCGCCCCCCCCGCAGTAAGCAAATTTGTGAATAATTAGAGCTACAACAGGGTGATGTGGATTCACAGGGTGGTGGGGAGCAACAAGAACAAGCCGATATCAACAATAAAGAGGAGCAAGCAAATGAAGAGGAGCAACTAGAGCAAGATCCAATTGAAGATGTGCAAACCAATGAAGCTGGAAAACCTGTTGAGGAAGAAGACATAGATGATGAGGACATCCTTCATCAAGGGACTTTTAATGATGAGGATGCTGAAATGTACATAGAAATAGATCTCTTTGGGGCTACTGATCTTAATGAGGATGATAGAATAGATAATGATTTTTAAAATGATGTATCTTAATGATTATGCAAATAGTTATGACATATTTGTAATGATTTTATGACATTGAAGGTGCAAAGTGATATGGTTTACCATTGTTGTTTAGGGAAGTTAATGTTTGTCATATGGTCCTTTCATTGTTTACCATTGTTAATGTTTACCGTCATAATCACTAGTGCAGGTGCAAAGTGATATGGTTTACCATTGTTGTTTATCATTTTGTCAATGTTTGTCATATGGTTCTTTCATTGTTTACCATGTAATTTTCATTTCGCACAAGTTTGTCATATGGTTATTTGTCCAAAAGGCCATGGGTGATGACTCATCGCCGCTCAACTACAGTCCTGATTTCTCATTTAACCCTACACCTTAGGGCATGAGTCTCGAGTAGTTATATGGTTTTTTCTCGTCCATGACTCCAGAGCAGAGAGTCATTGCTTAGACTTATTGGGGTTCTGGAGCAGGGACATCTGCCTCACCATCTGGCTTCACGATGGTAGTTCCCACACCTGTAGGTACGACAGCAGTTTCCACACCTCATACCACACAGCCTTCCACTCCTCTTACAGCTCGATCTACCACCTCTTCACATAGACGTCACTCACGTAGTAGGTCTTCACGGGGAGGTTGTTGTGGTGGTAGTGCCACAGATGTTGTGACACCAACACCACGTGAGCGTCGTCCTTCGCTCTCATCTGTTGATAGCACACCCATAGGTTCACCTTCCACTCCTTGGGGTGCACATGACCATGACAACAACAAGATATACACAATTAGGGATGGGGCACCTATAATGAATAGTGCAAGGAAGGCAATGAAGACACGAATTCGACAATTGTGCACTATACAGTTTCACAACTCTGTTATGACTTTATGGGATCAGCAAGATAAGGAGAAGAAAAATTACATAAATACAAAGATAAAGCAAGAGTTTCAGCCATCTGACCCTATGAATGTCGTCTATAATGAGTGGATACAATATACAGCTCACATTTTGATGGGGCATCATAAGTGAGAGGTGAGGGATGCATTTAGAGAGGGGAAAGAGAAACCTGTTTGGCTAGATGATAGGGAGTGGGAAGCCATAGCTCAAGAGCTCACAAGGACACCAGAGAGGTTTCAACAACAAAGAGAGGCAGCAAGGACGAGACTCCAAACAGTAGGGGCTTCTCATCTTGGGAGTGGTGGTTATGAAACCATGCGCCATGAATTTGTAAGTATTTGTAGCAATTTTGTTTATCTAAATGTATGTATGTGGGCTAAATGTTGATTTGTAAAAGTTGTAATTGTTAATCGTTTATGTAGGAGTTGGCCATGAATCGCCCACCAAGTAGGCGAGAAGTACGCTCACAAATATGGCCTTGTGGCCTTATTTGAGATTCTTGAAGCACAAGAAGAGACCATCAATTGGGAGGCATTACCATAATGTAAGTCCTTTAAACTATTGGTATATGATCAAAATATTCATGAGCAATGTTTAATTTCTTATTTATCTGAAAAATAAAAAAACGAGCACGGTTGTCTTTTGTGCTCTATTTTGGACAGAATGGTGCTGTTTGTTTACTACTATTGAGTCCTGTTGACTGTAGGTAGCCTGGCAACACCATTCTGTCCAAAAAAAATTTACTGCTAAATGGTCGTCGGTATATCCACCGATATAAGTGCCGGTATACCCGCCGGTATATTCGTCGGTATATCTGCCAGTATACCCGCCGGTATATCTGCCGGTATCCGTGCTAGTATATTTGCTGGTATAAGGGCCGGTATATCCATCGGTATGCGCATTGGTATGTACGTCGATATGCGCGCCGGTATGCACGTCGATATGCGGGCCGGTATGCGCACCGGTATACGTGTCGGCATGAGGGCTTGATGTAAATATCGACGTCGTGGTTCCGACGCAGATACCGAGGTTTATACCGATGACGAGGCTTTTTTAGACCCCGTTTAATAACGTCGGTATAAGCGCCGGTATTAGGCTCTCATGTAGTAGTGATTTAGCCAAACTGAACCTGGAAAATTCTAGAAACTAGTTGGACTTGGTTAGAGGCCTCCCTCACCTATAAATAGACCCTCATTCTTTTGTATTCTCATATGTGAACTATACCATGCCAGTATTATACTGAAATAATGATATTTTCTATTATCCTCTAAAACTCCTCTACAATTTGGAGAGATTGGAGCTTCTCTCTCTCTTCAACCTTCTTTGGAGTCTTCACATCAACATACTAAACCAATTGATTGGTTGGGGGCCTCTCCTTAGACTAAAGAATCAAGCAAAATAAGAGATAAAGTGTGATTTATGTCTTTTTCTTAATCTCTAAATGTTTCTCACTTCTCAACCCCTCTCAAGCTTGAGAAATATTTAAATGATAAAAGAGGAATTCCTATGACATTTGGAATTCAATCATTTAGATAAGAAAAGAGAAATTCCTAGCATATTGAAATTAATGGATATTTTATTTAAATTCAAAGTTGAATTTTAGATAAATTTATTTTATCTATGAGAAATATTTAAATGATAAAAGAGAAATTCCTATGACCTTTGGAATTCAATCATTTAGATGGGAAAAGAGAAATTCCTAGCATATTGAATTAATGGATATTTTATGAGAAATATTTGATGATAAAAGAGGAATTCCCATTGGAATGCAAATAATTAAATGCAAAAAGAGGAATTCCCATGGTATTTGAGATCCAAGAAATTCAACGGGAAGAAGAGGAATTTTGAGTATAATATGATAGGATGTGATAAGATGAAAATGGGATGTGATAGGATGTGAATGGATGTGATAAGGTGTAAATGGGATGTGATAAGATGTGATGTAATGAAAATGGATGTGGATGTGAATGATGAGATGAGAATGAGATGAGAGGATATGTGAACGGGTGAGATGAGAATGATATGAGAGGATATGTGAAAGGGTGAGATGAGAATGAGATGAGAGGATATGTGAAAGGGTGAGATGAGAACTACATGGATGTGGATGTGGATGTGGATGTGTATGTGTATGTGAAAGAATGGATGTCGATGTGTATGTGAAAGGATGTGGTGTAACGTAAAGAGATGTGGATCTGAATGTGACATTGATGTGCATGAGATGTGTATGTGAAAGAATGGATGTGTATGTGAAAGGATGTGGTGTAACGTAAAGAGATGTGGATCTGAATGTGACATTGATGTGGATGAGATGTGATGTGATGTAAAGAGATGTGAAGTGATGTGAATAGATGTGGATGTGAAGTGATAGATGTGAATAGTTGTGTATGTGAATGATTAGATGGATGTGGATGAATGAGATGGGATGTGCATGAATGAGAATGGTGCGGATGTGATGTAATGTGAATAGAATGTATGTGATGGGAGGGGGATACATTGAAGGTGATGAATGTGGATGTGATGTAATGTGAATAGAATGTATGTGATGGGAGGGGGATACATTGAAGGTGATGAATGTGGATGTGATGTGATGTGACATGAGTCGGACTAAAATGAATGGATGATATGTGATGTGATGTCATGTGAAGATGTGAATGAATTATATGTGATATGAATGAATGAGATATAATGTCATGTGAATCATGATGTAAATGAATGAGATGTGAGGTGAAATGGATATGATGTGATGTGGATCAGGGTAGATATAAATGGATGTGATGTGATGTGGATCAGGGTAGATATGAATGGATGAGATGAGAATGAATATGATGTGATGAGATGTGGATATGGGTAGATGCGAGTGGATGAGATGTGATGGGGACAAATGAGGAAAGATGTGATGAGATGGAAAATGATATGATTGAATGAGAATGGGAATACATATGAAATGGATGTGGATTAAGTAATGTGGATTGATGTGGAACAATGTGGAAAGAGGAGAGTTCGTTATAGAAACTATATTTACAACCTGTTTTTAAATGATTGTTTTATGTCAAGAATACTGGGGAAGCATTTTGACCCTCTTGTGAATGAGGCTGTGGGGACCTAACTGATAAAGTTGCAACAGTTGACGTACAATCAACAGAGGACATCTCGCATAGCAAGTTAAGCCGAGGTCTTGAGTGACCACCCTCGGTTCGATTTAAATGGTGAGCTACCAGTACGGTGGATGAGGGACCAAGGAAGCGGCTTATGAGTGAAGCGCTAGGTGACCTGCAAAGGATCCTAGAGGGTGCTGACCATACGGTGCTCGGGCTCTAGGTCGCCAAAGATTCCCACACGTGCATCGAGGAAGATATTGGAACAAGGAGTAAGAGTTGTTTTCTGAATTCGGGCATGGATCTAGTTGATTGACCTTGCTCGTCCTCAATGGATGAGTCCATGGCTCTTTTATATGGATCTGTTGGTTGATCTTGCTTATCTTCAATGGAGATTCCATCTGGATTTTTATAAGTGAATATATTGTCGGGTACTATGAGCTAGGAACTATCGAAAAGGCCCTTGAGTGGACAAGTGGAGCATTCTAGTTTTACCAATGATGCCATAGGTACAACGATAAAAGAATGATTGGAAATGCAAATTCAACCGGATATTTTGGAGGATTATGATCAGTGATACTATGGTTTCATTAAAAGATTGTTTTAAAGTCAGTGAAAAAGGCAATTTCATATTGGGTGTGTAAGTGGTGTGATTAGCTTTAAGTTTGCATGAATATCCGGCTAGGGGCCCTGAGAACTCTTTTCCCTGGTACCCGGGACAAAACCTAATCAAATTCCTAATTGGATTGCATCACTATAGTGGTTGGTGGTGGGCAGTTGGCTAACCCATGGGACTGGATGGGGTTAGTAGGCTAGACTAATGGATCCCTAAAATGAGACTTAATTCTGTTATGGTACGATAGATGAAGTAAATCTCGGATAGAAATTGTTCTATGGAAAAGAATCAACGGCTGTGTAATGAGGAAAAAAGCGTTGGTCTCTATGATCTAAGTGCAAGTCTTTTCCTTGATCTAACCTTGGAACTTACAGGTTTGGTCAGATCAGTTTAGTTAGATAAGGCTCTTGACTACGTTAGAGTAAAAATACCCCGGAGGAATCGCCCGTGCTTTCCGGGTAGGGAAAGTTTTTCTGGGTTCGATTTTTTAAGAATTGAGGGATTAGTCTCTTATTTGGATATCTTTGGGTGAGGCCCCAAGTGAGGGACCCTGCCCTGCGTAAGAAGTGCTACTTTCACTGGCTAGCACCCCCGAATTCGTTGCGCGGAGGGGGAAGGGATCTTTCATGATACCCGAATGGAGTGAAGAAATCTCGGAGTATCTAGCTATGGGTTTCCCCACAGGAAATACCTTTGAACAAAGACAAAATGCGACGGCTTATCAAGATTGTTGTGCCTTATCAACTGATTGCAGGAGAGCGAGGAAAAGATAACGTACTCAGAAGATGCGTTAGAGAGGATGCGTTCAATTGGAAGAAGCTCATTCAGGGATAGCTGGCAAGCATTTTATTGGAGAAATCAGAGCTCAAAAAGTTCTTCAAGCAGGACTATGGTGGCGTATGTTATTCAGAGATGCCATAGAATTTGTTAAAAGATATGAAGAATGTCAACGTTTCACTATCCCACAACAAAGGGACAAGATGCCACTAAGGACCTATTACTCTAGTGACACATCCATCCCAAGCCGGATATGTGATCGTAGAGCCACTGACTATTTCATAAAATGGGCAGAAGCCAGAGCCTCAAAGAGAGCTGATGCACGAACAACAGCAAGATTTATATACGAGCAAATCATCTCCAAGTTTGGATGTCCGCTGGAAGTAGTCAGTGATCGCGACTCACATTTTATCAATGAGGTGATTGATCATTTACTCACAGGGTTCCTAGTAATCCATAAAAAATCACCACCTTATTACCCACAGGAGGCCAATGGTTAAGTAGAGAGTACAAACAAGATTTTGTGTACTATCTTGACAAAAACATTGGAAGCAAATCAAACAGACTGGGATCATAAATTGACAGCAGCCCTCTAGGTCTATCGCACATCATATAAGGTAGCAAGATGGGATATACTTCCTTTCATCTAGCTTATGAGGTTGAAGCAGTTATGCCCATGGAATACCTAGTCCCAAGATTAAGGATTGCCGTACAAGAGCATCTAACAGAGAATGCATTAGCCGAAAGACTAATTGACTTGGAAAAGCTGGATGAGACCAGGTTGATGGCATCACATGGGCTCATGGTTGAAAAACTATGCAGGAAACATTGGTTCGGCAAAAACCTTTAGCAAAAATAACTCGAAATGGGGGACCCTATCCTCATGTATGGTGTTGGTAGCACAGGAAATAGAAACTTAAATATTGAGGTCTAGGACCGTTCCGAGTGTCAAAAATCACACCTCAAGGGTCTGTCCAAATTGAAACAATTGACGGCATCCAAATGGAGGGTTATGTCAATGGAAGTAAACTAAAAAAATATTTTTGACCACTGACCCAAGAGATGCTCTTGCAAGAACATCTCTTAAAACAACAGAAACAGCTTTCCAAAGAAAAAATCCAGCAAGCGCAAGAAGAGGCTAAGGCTAGGGAGGCTAAGGCCAAACAATTAATGCACAAAAGACTGATACATGTCAACATGGCAACTGTGACCCTTTTGGATGAAGGGGAAGTGAAAATTGAGCCAGCCCGACTCAAGGTGAGATTGACTGTAGCTAAGAGCCATGTAATAAGTATTGCAGTAATCGATACAGGCTCAAGTCATAACTTGATCTCCTATGAGACTTGGGTAGCATTAGATAAACCACATCTTGAACCCACTGATGCACAAGTTCATACCGAAGGGTATTTAAAATGTTAATATTTCCATCAGAAATAATTCCTTGGGTGAAAAGGTAATTGTCATGCCTGCAGGTTCCATGGAAGAAGAGATGATTCTAGGACAATCCCGGATCTGTGCCAGTAAATGCAATATCTAATGGGAAGAGAGAACAACATTGCTAAAAGCACAAGCGAGAAGGTCATGTCCATACCCTTATGGAACTCGACAAACAACGAGAAGCACGTCATATCTGATAAATAAACAATGAGTACAAAGGCAACACCTCAGAAAACAACACCAGCACCTATTTTGAGAAGCTCACCCACACAATACCCACCAACATCTAAGGGTATGCAGAAGTGGGTGCACAAGAACCTACTTAAGGATCAGTCGGTCAAGAAGGACACCATAAACAGTATAAAAACCCAAAGAAGAACCTGCACACAATTCAAAAGTTTGACCTTGCCGATATGAACCAAGTGGAAGCACTCCAAGCATCCAAAGAAAATAAAAGGATTCCATTATTTTTATTTCAAAAAGTGTTATTCTCATTAAAATTGATTTTTATGCATAGAAAGATGCATAAAGGATTTTTTTTTATTTCAAAAGTGGTATTCTCAATAAACGTGATTTTTATGCATAGAAAGATGCATAAAGGAATTTGTTTTATTTGAAAAGTGTTATTCTCATTAAAGTTGATTTTTTATGCATAAAAGGATTTTTATAAAATTGTTATTCCCACTGAAGCTGATTTTTATGCATAAATAGATAAGTAAAGAATCTTTATATCAAAATTAGAATTCTCTTAAAATCTATGTTTAAATTCTATGAAATAGATGTGAATGAATAAATGGATGGATGTGATCTGAATAGAGGTGATGTGATGTGAGGTGAATAGATGTGATGAGATGTGATGTGAATCAGATAGATGTAAATGAATGGATGGATGGATATGGATGTGGAACAATGTGGAAAGACGAGAGTTCTCTATAGAGACTATATTTAGGACTTATTTTTAAAATGATTGTTTTATGTCAAGAATGCTAGGGAAGCATTTTGACCGTCTTGTGAATGAGGTTGTGGAGACCTAATCAGATAAAGTTGCAACAGGAGCTGACAGAGAGTCAATGGAGGACGTCTCACGTAGCAAGGTCGGCCGAGGTCTTGACTAGCCCGGTTCGATTTAAATAATGAGCTTCCGGTACAGTGGATGAGGGACCAAGGAAGTAGCCTATGAGTGAAGCGATAGGTAACCTACGAAGGATCCGAGAGGGTGCTGCCCATACGGTGCTATGGCGTTGGGTCGCCTAAGATACCCACACGTGCATTGGGGAAGATATTGGAGCAAGGAGTAAGAGTTGTTTTCTGAATTCGGGCATGGATCTGGTTGATTGACCTTGCTGGTCCTCAATGGATGATTCCATGGCTCTTTTATATGGATCTGTTGGTGGTTGATCTTGCTGATCTTCAACGGAGATTCCATTTTGATTTTTATAAGTGAAAATATTATCGGATACTATGAGCTAGGAACTATCGAAAAGGCCCCTGAGTGGACAAGTGGTGAGCATTCTGGCTGCCAATGATGCCATAGGTACACCGATGAAGGAAAAATTGGAAATTAGGATTCAACCGGATATTTTGGAAATTAGGATTCAACCGGATATTTTGGAGGAATATGATCGGTAACACTATGGTTTCATTAAATGATTGTTTTAAAGACAGCTGATTCTGTGAAAAAGGCAATTTCCTATTGGTGGGTGTGTAAGTGGTGTGACTAGTTTTAAGTTTGTATGACTACGGGGCCTGGGAACTCTTTTCCTTGGTACCCGGGACAAAACCTAACTAAATTCCTAAATGGATCCCATCACTGTTGTGCAATGGTTGGGCGGTTAGCTAACCCACGGGACTGAGGCTGGATTGATGGGTCCCTAAAATGAGACTCATTTCTGTTATGGTACGATAGATGAAGTAAATCCCAGATAAAAATTGTTCTATGGAAAAGAATCAACGGTTATGTCTCTCAATGAGAAAAAAAGCGTTGGTCTCTATGATCCAAGTGTAATCTTTTCCTTGATCTGACTATGGGACTTACGAGTTTGGTCAGATCAGTTCAATTAGTTAAGGATTTTGACTACGTTAGAGTAAAATTATCATAGGGGAATCGCCCATACTTTTCGAGTGAGGGAAGTTCTTCCGGGTTCATTTCGGAAGAACCGAGGGATTAGTCTCTTGTACGTTATTCGTGGGCGAGGCCCTGAGTGAGGGACTTTGCCCCGTGCAAGAAGTGCTACTTTCGCTGCTAGCACCTCTGAATTCATTGCGCGATGGGGACAAGGATCTTTCTACTGGTATCAGAGCAAATTGGCTAATTTGGATCAACCGAGAAGCCAAAAATGTCAAAAATTTATGAAGTAGAAGCAAAAGGTTGTAATTGTGTGATGAAATTAATACAAATTGATATTCAGACTGAAATTCATAAATTAGTAATTGGGTCTTCAGATGGCAGTACCGCAATTGCATGGACTCCTTGACTTGTTTGAGGCCTAAACATGATAATATCTACCTTAAAATTCCAAGGACCGTGACTACATGTATATATCCGAGGGTATAACTGCAGCTCTTTACTGGTAGTATATATACGAGTAAATCTAAGACCTTGAAATTATAAGCATAAATGCTATCCAGAAAATGAATTGGAATGTGGTTGATATGATTTTAAAATTCTGGTTGAGAACTGATGAGTTGATTTGGATTCTGATTGAAAAATGATGATTCCTGACTTTTGGTTGAAAAGCGATAAGCTGAGCAAAACCACAATGAGGATGAATGGGACGAGTCCCTATGATGATGTTCGTAAACTGGAATGACGATAACGACTTCAACAAATCACTATGAGATTAGTGGATTGTGTTGACAGATTGCTACTGTTAACACTTGACCCAGTGGATCAAGTTAAGGGATGTCAAATTAAAAATTTGTATAATTGAAATTCCCATGGAGGACTGTTCAGATGGAAATTTTGGTTTAATGGATGATTATTGTGTTAAAGATATGAATGTTATGATCTGAAAGAATTGTTATCTGATGATGAGTTCTATATAGGGGATCTTTATCACAAGATTCTATTGGGTTGACCATATTATAAGGAACCCCACAATCAGTTGGATCTTAAGGGAAAGAGTTGTGCTCTAATTTGTGAGTTGAGGACATCTCGCGTTTTTTTAAGTGGGGTAGGATGTAAGATTCCTTCCTCTAGCTTTTGAGGTGTGTAAGTGTAAGAACCTCCCCTTCTGATCTTATAATTATTCTCCTCTCTGAACTAAAAAAAAGATCATGTTTTACCCTGTTTTTTGGCCCTGGAGAGAGAAAATGTCTAGATGGAGGTAATTCAAAATTGAGATATTTTTGGATATAAAAATTTCCCTAGTGTCTAAAATGGTTTCCCCTAAAATAGAAATTCAAAAAAAACTTTCCAATGTGCAATTGGAATTAATTGAAAATAGGTAAAAAGGACCTTAGCCTAAGGGTCCATATTTTTAGAAATTTTTGGATTATTGTCCAATTAAGGTTCCTATGGACCAATAAGATTAATCCAAATGTAGGGAGGAGATAAATTGAAGAAAAATAAGAAAAACCCCCCAAAAATGAGTAAATGCTCACATAAGATGAAGAGTTGACTGAGTAAAAGGTTTATTAGTTAAAAATTAAGAGATATTTAAAGGAAATGATGCATTTTTGACACCTGAGTGTGGGGATCTCCCCTCATTAAGGAGCCCCCTATTCTGTGGAGGAGTTTTAAACTTTAAAAAAAAATGATATATTTTCATCTCTCCTCTCTTCTATTTCAACTAGATCCAAAAAAAGTAAGCTAAACTGACCCAAAAATGGTTAAAAATTGACCAAACTGATCTAGAAAATTCTAGAATCAGTTTTCTTGGTTAGAGACTCACTTTTTCCTATAAATAGAAGCCTCCCCCTTTGTAAAATCTTAATGGTGTTTATGCACTGTTACTCTGCTCCTGTCGTCCTGAGCCATTTACATTGAATTTCTTGATAATTCAATTGTTTTTGGCTTAATCCTCTCCAAACTCATTGGTGACCACTCTTACTTCAAACAAGAGTAGAACCCTGAATTCCTCAAGCCAAAGGAAAGCTTACAACTCCATGTAAGCTAAATTTTCTTACTTTTTAATTTTAAATCTATGGTTTTCTTGATTTTCTTGTTTTATAGTTGATTGAAGTAAATTCTAATGCAATGCCTTGATGAAAAGGCCACCCCCTTCTCTCCTTTACAATTCAACCTTTCTTAATCCTAGAAAGATTAGTTAAATGATTAATTAAACTTTTCTTATTATTTACTCTCTTGATTTTTAAAAAATTGAGTAGATTACAGTTATATACATCTAGATTGGGTTAATTTAAATTGAAATTAGAATGAGAAAAATGAGAAATGGCCAACCATACAAAGGAGGTTATGGCAAAATTTTCCAAAATTTTGTGGAAAAGAAAGTTTGTTTTTATGTTATTCCAAAAGAGTAATTCCCACCGTTTGTGCATTCTAAAAGAAATATTCTAATTACTCCATGTACATATTCATATATGAATATGCATGGATATCACTGATATTAATTATTAAAATGAATTTCTGTGCATAGAAAGATGCATAATGGAAATTGTTTTGTTATAAAAGTGTTATTTTCATGAAATTTAATTTGTATGCATAGAGAGATGCATAATGAAATTTTTTTTAATATAAAAGTATTATTTTTATTAAATTTAATTTCTATGCATAGAAAGATGCATAATGGAAATTGTTTTATTATAAAAGTGTTAATTTCATTAAATAATTTCTATGCATAGAAAGATGCATAATGGAAATTTTTTTATTATAAAAGTGTTATTTTCATTAAATTTGATTTTATGCATAAAGGATTTTTTTAAATTTCAAAAGTGTTATTCTCATTAAAATTGATTCTATGCATAGAAAGATGCATAAAGGATTTATTTTTATTTCAAAAGTGTTATTCTCATTAAAATTGATTTTATGCATAGAAAGATGCATAAAGGATTGTTTTTTATTTCAAAAGTATTAATTTAATTAAAATTAATTTTATGCATAGAAAGATGCATAAAGGATTTATTTTTATTTCAAAAAGTGTTATTCTCATTAAAATTAATTTTTATGCATAGAAAGATGCATAAAGGAATTATTTTTATTTCAAAAGTGTTATTCTAATTAAAATTGATTCTTATGCATAGAAATATGCATAAAAGAATTTGTTTTATTTCAAAAGTGTTATTCTCGTTAAAGTTGATTTTTATGCATAAATAGATACATAAAAGGATTTTTATAAAAGCGTTATTCCCACTGAAGTTGATTTTTATGCGTAAATAGATGCGTAAAGAATCTTTATATCAAAATTAGAATTCTCTTAAATTCTATGTTTAAGTTCTATGAAATAGATGAATGGATGGATGGATGGATGTGATGTGATTAGAGGTGATGTGATGTCACGTTAATAGATGTGATGTCACGTGAATAGATGTGATGAGATGTGATGTGAACTAGATAGATGTGAATGAATGGATGGATGGATGTGATGTGAATAGAGGTGATGATGAGATGTGAAGTGAATAGATGTGATGTGAATTAGATAGATGTGAATGAATGGATGGATGGATGTGATGTGAATAGAGGCGATGTGATGTGAGGTGAATAGATGTGAGGAGTTGTGATGTGAATTAGATAGATGTGAATGAATGGATGGATGGATGTGATGTGAATAGAGGTGATGCGATGTGAGGTGAATAGATGTGATGAGATGTGATGTGAATCAGATAGATGTGAATGACTGGATGGATGGATGTGATGTGAATAGAGGTGATGAGATATGAGGTGAATAGATGTGATGTGAATCAGATTAGATGTGAATGAATGGATGGATGGATGTGATGTGAATAGAGGTGATGAGATGTGAGGTGAATAGATGTGATGAGATGTGATGTGAATCAGATGGATGTGAATGAATGGATGGATGGATGTGATGTGAATAGAGGTGATGAGATGTGAGGTGAATAGATGTGATGAGATGTGATATGAATCAGATAGATGTGAATGAATGGATGAGATGTGATGCCATGTGAATCAGGATGTAAATGAATGATATGGGATGTGAGTGGATGTATGTGAAAGAATGGATGTGAATGTGTATGTGAAAGAATGTGATGTGGATGTGTATGTGAAAGGATGTGATGTGATGAAAAGAGATGTGATGTGACATGAATATATGTGGATGTGAAGTGATAGATATGAATGTATGAATAGATGTGGGTAGTCATACAGGTGAACGATTGGATGGATGTGGATGAATCATAAGAAAAAAAAGGAGCTCATTTTGGGGCCTTTTACGGTTTGGAAAAATAAGCTCTCAACCAATCAACAGAGGGCCAATGTAACGTTGGAAATTCACAAAAATAAGAGAAAATAGATAAAAGAAACAATACTTTATGTGGGTACAAGCGTGCTACATTAATGTGGAGATTAGGTTTTTATTCTCACAAGATCTTTGGACATGAAGATAGAATCTAGTCTGACATTTTCTCTGACAAGGGCCTTCTCGCTTCCACCTTCCTTTGAACTTTTAAATGTTGTGCTGTCTTTCCTTCGAAAGGTCTACCATTCTACACCACAACCTCATTGTGGAGCAGCCTCTTCTTTTCCAAAACTGCTTCCTTGATCCTGTGTGGCTTAGAGTAAGATGTTTCTTGTCAATTGTCTGTCTACCCACTTTCTCTTTCTTGAAACTTCACTTTGTTATCTTGTTTACATTACTTTGCTGCTGTTACAGATTCACAAGGTCTCCATGGTGAATAAAAACTATGGCCATTCTTGTGGAAGACGCTCTGGATGATAATGCTATGAAGGCAGAATTATACCACACATCCTTACCCCGTCGTCCTGCTTCTTCTATTTCTTTGGTAGAGAATTCAAGTACAGTCAAAACGGAAGGAACTTGGGAAAGGTTTAGTGTTTTTAAAGGAGCATGGGTGCTCATGCAACCTAGCAAAAGAAAGAGACCCCAGATGAAAAACATTTTCTTGGCGTCATGGAAGGGAAGAGTACGAGATTTTAAAATCACCAGAGGAAAGATGTCGGTGAAAGAAGTTTTGATTCAGCATGTGTACATGCATAAAGAACTTGTCTTGAGAGACTATCCAAATGATCTTCCGCAACACAGGCCTAATTGTATATTTTTCTATTGTGGTTTTGTTCTTTATGAGGTGTATGGATCATTAAGATGAAGATTTCTTTCTTTGCTTATTGACATTCTTGTGTTATTTTATTTCAGATTTATACCCTTCATCATATGAGACATGGCAAAACATCGATTGTATTCGGGGATTTATAGATGTTTTGCATGGATCGATAGGAGAACAACAATACCAAGGTCGATGTGCAACAGAGCTAGCTCAATCGGGTATATTTTTTACTGATCATTTTTATCAGTTGTTGCTGGACAATGCTAACACACATGGTGTGTTAAGAAAACAAGACCTTCCGGCATGGAATTCAGTGGATTGGCCTCTCCCACATTTTAGTGTTACAGAGGCATATAGGGCCAAGCTTTTCAAAGAAGTACAAAAAGATCTGAGGCCCAATATTGCCACAAGGATAATAAAAATTTCTTTATGCATGCCTCTCACAGTTTTTGTAGACTTGTTTAATACCTTTCCAGTGAAGGTTTCAAAAACAATGTTCACAGTTAAAGCAACAAGTCTGGCATGCATGCCACAATTTTTGGATAAAGATTGGGATAAGAAGACATGTAGTTTAGTGTTTTGTGAGGTTGTCCAACCTTCTATGCAACTGAAGTACATGGTTGCATCACAAAATTATATTTTTTCTTTTTATTATAAGCACAGTCGAATGCTAGGTACAAAACTAGTCCCAATGGATCAAGATGAAGATTCTTTTGGTGTAGAAAATAAACTTCTTGATATTGATTTTGTTGAGAATGGTGATGTGCTAGTCAATATCTCATTAAGACAATGTTGCTCCCTAGCTTAATTGCGCAATGACATTCTGTTTGAGACAGAAGGTTCTATTTCAAAGGACTTTTTATTTATCTACAACAATAAGAAGGTACACCATCTGACTTATCCTAGTCTCATTAAGCACTGCTATTAGTTTACTTTACCCTATTGTTTTATATTGCTTTTTTGTAGGTGCTCAAAAGAAGAGAGAGTTCAATAAAATGCAAAGACATTGAAAATTTAAAAATTGAGATAACACAGACTCCATAAACAAAGGTATTATATTCAATAAAGTAAAATTTTGTACAGAAGTGTTTAATTATATATGTAGAACATATTCTTGACAACCATTTTCTATTTATCTAACAAGCTGATCTAGAGGTTGCTCTACATGGTCCAAGCTCTCCGTATCATCTTTTTTTGGAGAATCTGTTTTTTGCTGCTCCGTCTTGTCGTGTACAGTCTCTTAAAGCTGCTCCATTGTCTCCTCTACGGCCCCTGGAGCATCTGTTTGCTGCTGCTCCATCTTCTTCTCAATAACATCAGCATCAGCAGCAGAGCAGAGCAGGTCCTTGTTCTTGTGGCTTCTCCTCATCAGCACTAGGTCCTTGTTCCTGTGGCACCACATCAGCATCATCTGTGTCATCAAGGTGTATGACACCTTCTCGGACTTTAGAGCTCTCACCCAACTCGACAGTAGCTGGTACAATAGGTTTGGGGGAGGCATACTTCAAAAACTTCCAAATTGTATCAACTCTGAAACTATATACATAGTTCGAGCTGAAGCTATCTTCTCTCATCTGCAATGAGATATGATGATTTAGAACACTTTTTACCAATATCAATTATTCTGAAGCTAAATGAAAATTATTTTTTCTTACAAGCTCTGGCTGTCCTATCTCAAAATAGCTTGAAAGTATATATTTGACACTGATCAGCACTCTCCAGCCGCCGCAGCTACTTGAATCATCTTGTTGTGGTGTCTGTATAGTTGAAAAGTTATGTTAGAAACTGTTAATATCTAAACAAAACAAAATTATTCAATAAGTTCAAAGGCATAGCATGAAATAGACATCAGTAGAGGGAATGACTTTCTACCTCTAAATCTAATGGCTCTATTGAATCCAAAAGATTGACATTAGGAGGACAGTGATCCAATGCATCTAGAAGCCTTCTAATATAACTGCAATACATATAATTTAGTTAGTGCACGTATTAAATCAAAATAATGAGGTTTAAAGTTAAAAATAGCACACACACCACTTATAATTTCAGCTCTGTGTGTGTGTTTTTAAGAGAGTTGAATAAAAAGCATCGCTTCTGTTGGATGTCAATAGAAGCAAAGCTCCAGTGGTCAGTGCGTAATGAAAAAAGCATTAAGAAATCAAAGGCTACAAGAGTTCTCAATCTTGAAGAAATATCCCAAAAGAAGCAGTCACCCACATACTTGTTATGGTATGAAAGTAGCAAAATATCGACAACATCAAAATTGCAGTATCTAAACCAATTGGAAATATCCATGGGTGTTTCCTTTGGATCTCTTAACTTGAAGGAAATGGCAGGATCAATAATATGAACTGTATGCTGTACAGCGTGGTTAAGCCAGCTTCTCATCGTGCTGCATTGGACCAAACAATAATTAGGGTAGGGTGTAAAGGAGGTACAAGAAGGATTGTTTTGCAAACAAATGTAAAATAAAAGACACTTACTAGAGCATTGCAAGAATGATAGTATCTGAGCAATACTCATTCTTATGAGCCAATGCTTCCAAGCATGGTTTTGTCAAGTCAAAATTATTCACTGAAGTTTCATCCTCAATATGGACAACTATGTTAGGGCCCAGCTCCTGCAACCTTCTCTATATCTGCAGCTCCATCTGTACAGTCTCCACATCTATAACAGATTTGGATTCTTTTATTTGCTGCTTTAGTGACTCCTCATAATAAGCAGCTTTCCCTCTGGTGCTCAGTGAGTGGGTTACTTCAACAACCTTAACCTCATCTACCTTCAACTTTCTTGTAGGTGGAATTAATAATATGTCTCTCATTTTGATGTCCTGCCATTCCACAGGATGGACCAGCTTGTCATACCTCCATCTCACTTTGGACAAAGTGTTGAAGTCTTTGGCCATCAGAGTTACCCTGTGAGCATGGGCTACTACCAGCATTACATCTTCAAAATATTTCTCCAAGTAATCCTCTGCCATTTCCTGTAAGGAAAGAATGGCAGTCCTGTTCCACCTGAAACCAAGGTGTCAACTATCACATATTTCTCTCACTAGTCTCTTAAAAGGTGCCTTAGGGATTGCAAAGCCTATAGCTTTCTGTTGCTTCCTGATCTCCTTTAGCACACCTACACCATGTTTCAATCTCTTGGCCTTTTGTTGGAGTAGGCTCATTGGCTTCCCCTTCCTACCATGTGCAACTCTTCCCTTTGGAGGCACACTAGCTGCCCCAGCTGCTGCTGCTGCAAGCTCTGGCCCCTTGCCAGGCCTCCTTGCAGTTGACTTGGTTCTTTCCAGGCCTCCTTGTAGTTGACTTGCCCCTTGCAGGCCTCCTTGCAATTGACTTGGTTCTTGCCATCACTCTGACAAGCTGCATACAAAGCAATGGAAAGAGATTACAGCCATGGAGAACATGGAATGATACAAGAAGGCAATGACAGGGATGGATGAAGCAGCATTTATAAATTTGCAACAAAACGCAATTTTGGCAGTTTGAAATTCCTAACAGCTCACTCTCGCGTTTTCCTGCAAATACCTGAAGTAACATGCTATTACAATCCTACAGTGATTTCTCTGTCTTTACAACTAAAAACAATATGGATTGTGTTTATGCAAGGAGTGTACAGCCTTGGATAGCTTAGAAAGACACAAAATCACAATGATAGGGGTGGATGAAGCAACAATTTTATATTTGCAACAAAATGCGATTTGGGTTGTTTGAAATTCCTAAAGCCTTCTCCTCGCATTTTCCTGCAAATTCATGAGACAGCATACTGGAACATGCCTTCAGTCATTTCATTATGTTTGCAACTTGGTGCAAGATGGATTGAGTCTATGGAAGGCAAGAAGTGATCAATCTGTCACTCAACCAATCCAATTCAAAAGTCTTCCTGCTTGTGGTTGCAATGGAAAAAGCTGAGGAATGCATATAATATTTATCTTAATATCTAAGCTACATCACATCACTCAGTACCTTATCCTCATATACTACTAAACAAGAAGAAAAGGATATAGAGAGTCTTACTGACCTGGAAGCTATTTGTATGTGTGCTGTGCTGGTGATGAGTACCCTGTGCTGGGGATGAACCTTTGCTGCTGGTCAGGATGCTGATGGTGCAGAGTAGGGAGGTAGAGAGGCAAGAGAGGGGAGGGCCTAGATAGGAGAGATTAAACAGGAGGGAGAAGATTAATGCAAAATATAAACAAAGTAGCTAATAAATACCACACGTGTGGAATGAAGTCGTTTTTTCACACGTGTGGATGGGACCCAGATCTCTTGGAGTTTGAAACTTGGCACGTGTGAATGGCACTTTTTGCCTTGGAACTTGTGCCAATCATGATTTCATAATCAGATCCATAAACACTCTTGTCTCCCCGTCTTTCATCCCTGCCAGCACCCTCCCATCATCCTTTTCCTTCCCCCTCTGATCCCTTCCTACCCAATACACTCCATCCCCAGACTGCAACCTGCCTAAAGACTACTACCACTACGAGATCTCCAGGTTACCTAGGCTACAGCTCAAGTTTGGAAGAGAGCAGAAGAATCACCAACTCCACTAGCATGGAAAAGGAAAAGAAAGGTCAGAGATCTATATTCTTTTCAATGTTTTTTGATATATATATCTTCCATCCATAGAATTCTTGAATCTTACTGCCCAAGAATCTGGTACAGCACCCTAGGATTTGATTGGAGATGGATATCAATAGGACCTAGAAGTTTGCAACAAAATGCGAGGAGGGTGCTTTACATTTTCCAAATGACCCTATATCGTGTTTTCCTACAAATTCTTATATTAGTTTTGGTTTTCATTTCTTCCTCATTATTTTCCTCTCTTTGGCCTTGGGGAATTCTTCCTAGTATCACCTACTATCCAGGACACTGTGAGATGATCCTAGCATTTGATTGGAGATGGATGTCAATAGAAATGGATGATCCTAGCATTTGATTGGAGATGGATGTCAATAGAAATGGAGAATTTGCAACAAAATGCGAGGAGAGTACTTGACATTTTCCAAATGGCCCTACATCGGGTTTTCTTGCAAATTCTTGTGTCTCTTTTGGTTTTCACTTCTTCCTCATTGTTTTGCTTTCTTTGGCCCTAGGGATTTCTTCCTTGATGATGAGAAAAGTTTTTGCTTTGGAACAGTTGATTCTCAGGCCCCTCCTTTCAAGAGGAAGCTGGACTTTTCTACTGCTATACTTAGACTACAACAATCACTAGGTGAGTCATGTGTGCTCATGAAGAGAGTTGTTTGGTGATATCCTATACATTCCTACTACAACAATCACTAGGTGAGTCATGTGTGCTCATGAAGAGAGTTGTTTGGTGATATCCTATACATTCCTTGATTGCATATGTCAGCATATAGAATTCATGATATATAAATTTTTGTTCAGGCAAAAGCAAGAGACTGGAGCAGAAAGCTGAGTCTTCCCTTTCAAAACAAAAGGAACCAGAAGAGGACAAATCTCCAGATTTGCTCCTATTTGACTTTCTTCACAAGTGCAAGCCTCAGAGGAACTTCCACATATACCACAGTATTTTCAATAGGGAGTTCACTATGAGCTCTGTACTAGAGCATCACAGAGATTTTCTTTCAAACCATTGGGGTACCTTCAAACAACTGACAGAGGCAGGAAGGATTGTGGAAGGTGAAAAGGTTTTTGTGCATATAAATCATATTGTCTCCATTGACAGGCTAAGGTACCATGTGAATAGAAGATTTGACAGCCTGCCTGAGGAATATGAATTCAGCTGTAACTTGCACACCAGAAAGTGTAGAGTGCTTGAGGAAACAATGGCATTCCTTATGTACATTGTCTTCCATCAGCACTCTCTAGAAGAGCAAGGGCAGGAGGCTGAAGAAGAAGACACATCTATAGTAGAGGAAAAAGAGGATGTTCCTGTGGCAACAGAAATGGCAGAGCAGGAAGAAGATATCAACCTCCAAGATGAGGGGCTACAAGTGGCTGCTCTTGACCTTGTTCAACTGAGGACTGAAACTCTTAGGGCAGCACAGCCAGTTAAAGACTTTGATGTTCAGAGCAGCAACTCTGCAGTGCCCATGCTTCCAGGTGTCTTGGTTGGTGGTAAAGATTATGTTTTGTCTTACACTTCTTATGCATTAGCATGTGGTGTTAAGGAGCCCAAATGTCTGGAGGGCTATGGAAAACACAAGCTCATAAGGTTTCGAGAGCCACCCATGATTGCATCAGGTAACATAATCCAAGAAGAAGAACACGTGGAGATAGCTGAAGACAAGGATACCCCTCCCAAACAAGCAACAGAGGCAAGCATTGATAAACAGACAGTCGACATCAAGCCAACAAGGAAGAAAAAGAGTCCAATCAAGTTCAAAAAGAGAGTTCCGACTGGCAGGCCCTGGGAGTAATAGGATTTAGTCATCAAATATAGCACAAACATTATGTTGAAGTTGAACTGATTTGTACAAAGTCTTTGATCCTCATCGGTTCCTTGTCCGTACGGACGATCAGTACCCTTTTGCATTTGTCCCATCACCGTACGACACTTCAGTAGAGTCTTCCCACACTCAGTAGCTTCTAAAAATGTTTGACACTCAGTACCTTATTGGTAAGGATCAATAGTGTGTCTAGCATAATTAAGTAGTATTGATTGAATTTTTTGTGTGTAGGTCATGGATGTATTGATGCTTGTTAATATAGATCACATGTTTCACAAACGAAATACTTTTGATAGAGTCTCAAAACATATAGGCATAACACCAAGAGTCACTTGTTCCACAAAATAAAAATCTATTGATTGCATTTGAAAACATGTGGACATAACACCAATAAGTTACAAATTGCTATTCATGTTTACTTGTCCATTTATGGTTTCTAAATATCTTCGAATCCCTCCATTGTCTATGTCTCTCTGCTGCCATTGAATTGTCCAAAGTTTGTCTTCGTCTTTGCTTTTGGGCTAGAATAAAAGCAAGCTTGACTTTGGAACTAGCAACTTTTCTTTTAGCATGCAGCCTCTGTAGAATGCCTCGGTAAAACCATTGGAAGACTTCCTTCAGACTATTTGCCTTTTGACTCCCTCCGCCATAGTGTTGTGTGTATCTGAAAAATGCATTACGTGCCATGTAGTGAGACTTCTCCATGCCTTGGGTAGACCAAATTGCTGGGCATCCATACTTTTTGACAAAATAGGGAAGGTGGTTGTAGATGATATGCTGTTTTCATAGAGACATAAGAATGCATAGTTGGCCCCACCAATTACTTTGGAGAGAATTAAGCCAAAAACAATTGAATTATCAAGAAATTCCAAGCACCTTGTACTCATTCAACTCTTCATCTCATGTGAGCATTTACTCATTTTTGGGGGTTTTTCTTATTTTTCTTCAATTTATCTCCTCCCTACATTTGGATTAATCTTATTGGTCCATAGGAACCTTAATTAGACCATAATCCAAAAATTTCTAAAAATCTGGACCCTTAGGCTAAGGTCCTTTTTACCTATTTTTAATTAATTCCAATTGCACATTGGAAAGTTCTTTTTGAATTTTTGTTTCATGGAAAACCATTTTAGACACTAGGGGGATTTTTATATCCAAAAATATCTCAATTTTGAATTACCTCCCTCTAGACATTTTTTCTCTCCAAGCCAAAACAGGGTAAAACAGAATCTTTCTTTTATTTCAGAGAGGAGAATAATTATAAGATCAGAAGGGGAGGTTCTTACACTTGCACATCTCAAAAGCTGGAGGGAGGAATCTTACATCCTACCCCACTTAAAAAAATGCGAGATATCCTCATCTCGCAAATTAGAGGACAACTCTTTCCCTTAAGATCCAACTAATTCTGGGGTTCCTTATAGTCTGGTCAACCCAATAGAATCCTGGGATAAAGATCCCTTATTTAAAACTCATCATCAGATAACAATTCTTCCAGATCATAACATTTATATCTTTAGCACAATAATGGTCCATTAAACCAAAATTTTCATCTGAACAGTCCTCTCCATGGGAATTTCAATTATACAGATTTTTAATTTGACATCCCTTAACTTGATCCACTGGGTCATGTTAACAGTAGTAATCTGTCAGCACAATCCACTAATCTCATAGTGATTTGCTGAAGTCATTATCATCATCCAATTATGAACATCATCATTTTTTAACCAGAATCTAAATCAACTCATCAGTTCTCAACCAAAATTTTAAAATCATATCAACCACATTCGAATTCATCATCTGGATAGCATTTATGCTTATAATTTCAAGGTCTTAGATTCACTTGTATATACTGCCAGTAAAGAGCTGTAATATATACCCTCGGTATATACGAGTAGTCACGGTCCTTGGAATTTTAAGGTAAATATAATCATGTCTAGGCCTCAAGCAAGTTAAGGAGTCCATGCAATTGTAGTATCTCCATCCGAAAACCCAATTACTAATTTATGAATTTCAATCTGAATATCAATTTATATGAATTTCATCACACAATTACAACCTTTTATTGCTACTTCATAAATTTTTGACATTTTTGGCTTCTCGGTTGATCCACATTAGCCAATTTGCTCTGATACTAGCAGAAAGATCCCTGTCCCCACCGTACAACGAATTCAGGGGTGCTAGCAGCGGAAGTAGCACTTCTTGCGTGGGGCAGGGTCCCTCACTCGGGGCCTTGCCCACCCACGGATATCCAGACAAGAGACTAATCCCTCGGTTCTTCAAAAACTGAACTTGGAAAAACTTCCCTCGCCCGGAAAGCACGAGAAATTCCTCCATGATAATTTTACTCTAATGTAGGGGTGGTTGCAAGATGAGGTTTTCTAGTTTCATGTCGTGGGCGCCCTTGGCTTTAGCTGAAAAACAGGCATTTTTTCAAGAAGAATAGCCAATCTCTCATAGTTAGCCAAGGAGTTTCACTTCAAGGTCTTCTAATGAAACATCATATGCAAAGTTGGGCACCTAAAACTATAATCTGATCGAATATCCAATAATTGCAAGTCCCCTTTTCTTTGGGAACCAAGTTTGTATACAGGCCCTGTCCTAGGTTTAGACAGGTATAGTGAATGTGAGTAAATTGCCTATAACTTTGACATTATTACTCATACGATGTTCCCACTTTGCATATCACAAATACAAATAACATAGAGCTTAACTTGATTTATCGAGTAATTTTTGATGTGTTCTACTATTTTCTATATTATTTAAAAGATATTAGAATTGTTAAAAAACATACTATTTTATCCTCCCACCACATCTACCATTTAAAATGCTCAAATTGTATGGATCTAGTGATGATTAGATTGGGAAAGATTAGTATAATGTGGGTATAAGATAAAATTACAAATCTAACGGTTTGATTTTTGTAGATTTACTTTGGAAAATTTATTATGACTGTTAGAGGCCCATTAAATCAATAGTAATTGAATTCTAGAAAATTAAATATTGAATCTTTCAATCTAAAAACTCAAGGGATCAATACTCTTGTTGCCATGAATTTAATAAAAAAAATTTGGCTTGATTTGAGTATGGGAAGGTCCATTTTCAATCCTCCCAAGTGAAAATTCCCATATTGTGTCCACTCTCCCCTTTTCAAGTCTAAAACCAATCCTAGTTAGGTTTGGAAATCTAGGCTTGGTAAACTTCACAGCTTAGGTTTCATTCCATGTGTGAGGCTTGGGTAGGCCCAAACCTTATATATGCATGCCACTTTATGTCCACGTGAGCATCGAGAGGATCCACATAAGCAGCTTGCCACCTCAGCTTGCCACCTCCACCCTCCATGTCAACATGGTCAACCTAGTTGACTCCCCACCTCATCATCCTAGTCATCATTAATGCCACATCATCTTTCCACCTTTGCATGCCACCTCGCACATGGTGACATGGCATGCCACATCATGGAATTGCCACATCAACCATAATAGTGCCACATGTCAAGAGAATGCCACGTGTCATGCACGCTTGTGACACGTGGCATCTCCTTCCCACCTCCCCTCTTTTTTCAAAAACATATTTTTGGAAAAGTTAATTTAGTAATTTAGAGAAATAGAATATAGAAATTTAAATAATAAAATATGTGTAACTTATTAAATAAAAGAATTTAAAATCACTAATTTTAAAGGATTATATTTTGGGATTAGATCAATAAAAATATTATTAAAGATCATATTATTAATTTTAAAAAAATAAATTTTTTATTTTTATATTTCTTGAAAATTTTTTATGTAGAATAAACCTTTGAATAAAATTTAAAAAAAATACTTTATTTAAAAAAGCAGTTATATAATTATAAAATAAAAGATTTCTTTAAAGATATATTTATATATCTAGTAATGATAAATATTTAGACTTGTTAATAAATATTATAAATAATATTAATTTTTAAGTGGATAATAGTTTATCTTTAATTATCTTTATGTTTATCTTAGTTATCCAATCAATCTTAGATAGGAAATCCAGTGAGATTTGAAGTGGATAACCTATTTTTCCTATATAATCACACATCTCTAGTACTATCCCATAGTACTATCCCATCATTGAGCCTTTATAATATTTTCTCTCTTAGCTTCCTTGAGAATGGGTTCTCAAAGTCGTAGGAGTCGGAAACGTGATAGGACTAGACTCCCCCCCCATCCACCAAGTTCAAGAGGAGGAGAGGAGAAGGGTAGCTGGTGAGAGAAAGAGAGAGTGGAGAGCACGTCAACGAGCAACACCTTCCGTTGGCGATGATCCAAGCCTTGCTCCTCCTCTTCCACTTCCTCTCCCTTCGCCCTCTTCCCCCCCACTACGCCTTAGTTTAGATAATCCACATGAACCCGCCCTTCTTGAGTCCTCTCTTCTATAAGAACCCACCCCCCCTCCTTTGGGCGCCCTTCGTGTGGATAGGAAAGAACTATCAAAGTCAGGGGCACATCGTCGTGCCCATGCAATCTTCCAATCCTATTTCAAAGACCTCACGTCTTCATCACAGGCATGTGTGCTTGATGCTTTGATTGATTTGCCCAACATGGCCAACTGCAGGGCGCTTTCCGACATTGGAGGTCGAAGAGAGAGGAGAGCTGGCATGGCGGTGCTACAAAGTGTTCGTCATTCCTATATAGTTAACAAGAAGAGGAACTCTGCGGACGCTTTGGCTGCTCGACGGGCTATTGTGGCAGCCATAAGTAGCTCCCAAATGAAGGGTAAGGTTAGTGCCACATCTCGCATCCTTTCCATAGCACCACACGCACTTAGAGTTGGGTCTATTAGGCGACAAAGTTTAGATGCCAATGAGGTTGGTGCTATGTGGGCGAGTAGTGGTCGTGTAGCTAGGCATGATCGCCTACTAGATGAAACCACTAGAACCTTGATAGAAAGTTTTTGGGAGGAGAATTGTCGTGCATCACCAGTTTTCAAGAAAGCTTTGCGTAAGAGAGTGACAAGAGGAGTGTTCATTGAGCACGGTGCTTGCTTTCTTGAAATGTCCCAAACTGAGTTGTATTCTCAGTTTGTGGCTTCGTATCCAGAGCTTAAAATTGGGCAAAGGTCATTTGAGGGGTGTAAGCCTTGGTTTGTGAGGTACTCACGTCAGCGTGACACATGTTGTTGTTGCTACCATGTTGAGTTCAAACTTTTTTATGATGTGTTCCGTTCTCTTAGTGGGCATAGAGAGTTGCCTCGTAGTCCACGTGATTTCGTCCACTCTCATTTGTGTGCACGCACGGAGGATGCCCAGTTCCATAGGATGCCTTGTGTGGAGAGAAATTGCACATCATGTGGTTCACTTGCACATCTACAGATGGTAGATCTTGATGCAAGTGACCAAGAGATAGTGGCATGGCAACGTTATGAGTATGTGACACACCAGCTCCAGAGTGGTGGACAGTCCAGGAAGTTGCAGCTCGTGGACAAACATACACCACGTTGTCACTTCACAGCCACATTTAGGGAGCAGATCTACCCCTACATACGGCACAGTCATTGTGCCAAGTGGCAGGATCGTCAGTTCCGAGCATGCCTAGCAGAGTTTCCTATTGGTGTGGTCGTCTCTGTGATTGATTTTGCAGAGAACTACACTTTCACACCTTTTCAGGAGATACAATCTGAGTATTACTTCTCAGAGCAGGTAATGGTTATATTTTGTAATATTTGTTTTATGTTTGAGCTACATTACTTAATTGATTTTTTGTGTCCTAAACGTATGTATTGCTTACCTCACCAGGTTGCTATTTTGGTCCACATTAGCTATCGACATGCAGATGGGATAGCGAGTACCCCCGAGACCCGTGTCATTATTCGAGAGTATCATTTCTATATCAGTGATGATCGTTCACATGATGCACATTTTGTGCAACACTGTTTTCGTCTCCATGACGATTTTTTAGGAGATTGTGGGATCAGACATGTCCAGCGATGGGTTTGGTCGGATGGTTGTGGCGCACAGTTCAAGTCATCACGTCAATTCTATTGGCTCTACAAGTTGTACTTATGGCTTTCTTACATTTACAATTAAACTAAATTCACTAGAACATCTTAAAGAAAACAATAACTAAGACTATCTTTTATGGATTTATAGGTGGCATGTGCAGTCTAGTATCCCAGTGATTTGGTCATTCTTTGAGACTGGTCACGGGAAGGGTGAGCATGATGGTGCAGGCGCGTGTGTGAAACGTGCCTTGAGGCGTCACCAGCTGCGACAGGATGCTCAGCGGTTCAGAGATGCGGGCCACGTAGTCGAGTGGTGCTCCCAACATTTGTGTGGGAGTGCAGCATCATCGTACCCCAAACGTGATGCTCGGATTGTCAGGAGATTTTTTTGGCATGTGGATGGTGGCACGATTGACCGTAGAGCCTCCCATGATTGTGACACAGTACCTGGCACCTTGGGCTTACATTCCATCAGGAGCACGTGCATGGCGGCCCCCACGATTTACATACGACGGTTTGCATGCTTCTGTGGAGCATGTATGGATGGCGATTGGTCACATTGTGCCTCGAGAGGATGGGCAGATGCATGGATACAGACATTCCTCTCCCTCGAGCATCCTTCACATCCACCAGTGGTGTCTGATGAGCACACAGGTCCTGCGTTCATGGTCAGTTATGATGACCTGACAGATTTGCTACAGGAGGGTGATGTATTTGCTGTTATTGCCAGTGAGGGAAATAGCAAAGGAGTAGACTACTATCTGATGAGTTGCACTAGGCCAAAGTGCATGCTTGACCAGGATACAGTGGATGATCATGGGTTTTCTTATGACGCCCATAGCATGATTGTGGCAGGCCGGTTCTACCAGCAGATTCGACTTCATCGGGGGAGTCTTGAGTTCCAGCAGTGGAAGTGGGAGTTAGAGGCATTTCAGTTCTCTCATCTAGTGGTTGCTACCAGGCTCACTCTTGTTCGAGTACAGAGCCGAAAACACAGTTCTCACCCTCGTTTTCGGCTACGAGTGGATGACCATGAGAGCATTCTAGAGCAGTTGAGAGCTACAGAGGGTGCTACTGACTAGATCTCTATCTTGATAGTGACTAAACTCAGACTAGCTGGGTTAGCTCACTTACATTGTACTTAGATTTTTGGGCAGTGACTAACCTCAGACTAGCTGGGGTAGCTCATTTTCATTCTGATGTACTTATTTGATGTTTAAATCATTATGAGTTTACTCATTATTGAGTATCATTACATTTTAGTTGATGTTCTTGATTTTATTATATTTTTTAACACTTTGGCTATCATATTGTTTGTTGAAAATCTCCATGCCATCGTACCCAAACATGCTCTGATGGGGACCAAACTTTGCAAGCATGGGGAGGGGACCCACCCCCACATGCTTGCAAAGTTTGGTCACAATCAGAGCATGTTTGGATTGGCAATTAGCGCCCAGTGCGGGTTTTTCAAGTCTCTTGGTTCTTAAGAGGCCATGGAAAATCCGGGCCTTCCCCATACCATCGTACCCAAACATGCTCCGATAGGGACCAAACTTTGCAAGCATGTGGGGGTGGGTCCCCCCCACATGCTTGCAAAGTTTGGTCACAATCAGAGCATGTTTGGATTGGCAATTAGCGCCCAGTGCGGGTTTTTCAAGTCTCTTGGTGCTTAAGAGGCCATGGAAAATCCGGGCCTTCCCCATACCATCGTACCCAAACATGCTCCGATGGGGACCAAACATTGCAAGCATAGAGGGGTGGGTCCCCCCCACATGCTTGCAAAGTTTGGTCCCCATCGGAGCAAGTTTGGATTGGCAATTAGCGCCCAGTGCGGGTTTTTCAAGTCTCTTGGTGCTTAAGAGGCCATGGAAAATCCGGGCCTTCCCCATACCATCGTACCCAAACATGCTCCGATGGGGACCAAACTTTGCATGCAAGCATGTGGGGGGTGGGTCCCCCCCACATGCTTGCATGCAAAGTTTGGTCCCCATCGGAGCATGTTTGGGTACGATGGTATGGGGAAGGCCCGGATTTTCCATGGCCTCTTAAGCACCAAGAGACTTGGAAAACCCGCACTGGGGGGGCCAATTGCCAATCCAAACATGCTCTGATTGTGACCAAATTTTGCAAGCATGTGGGGGGGACCCACCCCCACATGCTTGCAAAGTTTGGTCCCCATCGGAGCATGTTTGGGTACGATGGTATGGGGAAGGCCCGGATTTTCCATGGCCTCTTAAGCACCAAGAGACTTGAAAAACCCGCACTGGGCGCCAATTGCCAATCCAAACATGTTGTGATTGTGACCAAACTTTGCAAGCATGTGGGGGGGACCCACCCCCACATGCTTGCAAAGTTTGGTCCCCATCGGAGCATGTTTGAGTACGATGGTATGGGGAAGGCCCGGATTTTCCATGGCCTCTTAAGCACCAAGAGACTTGAAAAACCCACACTGGGCGCCAATTGCCAATCCAAACATGCTCTGATTGTGACCAAACTTTGCAAGCATGTGGGGGGGACCCACCCCCACATGCTTGCAAAGTTTGGTCCCCATCGGAGCATGTTTGAGTACGATGGTATGGGGAAGGCCTGGATTTTCCATGGCCTCTTAAGCACCAAGAGACTTGAAAAACCCGCACTGGGCGCCAATTGCCAATCCAAACATGCTCTGATTGTGACCAAACTTTGCAAGCATGTGGGGGGGACCCACCCCCACATGCTTGCAAAGTTTGGTCCCCATCGGAGCATGTTTGGGTACGATGGTATGGGGAAGGCCCGGATTTTCCATGGCCTCTTAAGCACCAAGAGACGTGAAAAACCCGCAGTGGGCGCCAAATACCAATCCAAACATGCTCTGATTGTGACCAAACTTTGCAAGCATGTGCGGGGGACCCACCCCCACATGCTTGCAAAGTTTGGTCCCCATCGGAGCATGTTTGGGTACGATGGTATGGGGAAGGCCCGGATTTTCCATGGCCTCTTAAGCACCAAGAGACTTGAAAAACCCGCACTGGGCGCCAATTGCCAATCCAAACATGCTCTGATTGTGACCAGACTTTGCAAGCATGTGGGGGGGACCCACCCCCACATGCTTGCAAAGTTTGGTCCCCATCGGAGCATGTTTGGGTACGATGGTATGGGGAAGGCCCGGATTTTCCATGGCCTCTTAAGCACCAAGAGACTTGAAAAACCCGCACTGGGGGGGCCAATTGCCAATCCAAACATGCTCTGATTGTGACCAAACTTTGCAAGCATGTGGGAGGGACCCACCCCCACATGCTTGCAAAGTTCGGTCCCCATCGGAGCATGTTTGGGTACGATGGTATGGAGAAGGCCCGGATTTTCCATGGCCTCTTAAGCACCAAGAGACTTGAAAAACCCGCACTGGGCGCCAATTACCAATCTAAACATGCTCTGATTGTGACCAAACTTTGCAAGCATGTGGGGGGGACCCACCCCCACATGCTTGCAAAGTTTGGTCCCCATCGGGTACGATGGTATGGGGAAGGCCCGGATTTTCCATGGCCTCTTCAGCACCAAGAGACTTGAAAAACCCGCACTGGGCGCCAATTGCCAATCCAAACATGCTTTGATTATGACCAAACTTTGCAAGCATGTGGGGGGGACCCACCCCCACATGCTTGCAAAGTTTGGTCCCCATCGGAGCATGTTTGGGTACGATGGTATGGGGAAGGCCCGGATTTTCCATGGCCTCTTAAGCACCAAGAGACTTGAAAAACCCGCACACTGGAAGCCAATTGCCAATCCAAACATGCTCTGATTGTGACCAAACTTTGCAAGCATGTGGGGGGGACCCACCCCCACATGCTTGCAAAGTTTGGTCCCCATCGGAGCATGTTTGGGTACGATGGTATGGGGAAGGCCCGGATTTTCCATGGCCTCTTAAGCACCAAGAGACTTGAAAAACCCGCACTGGGCGCCAATTGCCAATCCAAACATACTGTGATTGTGACCAAACTTTGCAAGCATGTGGGGGGGACCCACCCCCACATGCTTGCAAAGTTTGGTCCCCATCGGAGCATGTTTGGGTACGATGGTATGGGGAAGGCCCGGATTTTCCATGGCCTCTTAAGCACCAAGAGACTTGAAAAACCCGCACTGGGCGCCAATTGCCAATCTAAACATGCTCTGATTGTGACCAAACTTTGCGAGCATGTGGGGGGGACCCACCCCCACATGCTTGCAAAGTTTGGTCCCCATCGGAGCATGTTTGGGTACGATGGTATGGGGAAGGCCCAGATTTTCCATGGCCTCTTAAGAACCAAGAGACTTGAAAAACCCGCAGTGGGCGCCAATTGCCAATCCAAACATGCTCTGATTGTGACCAAACTTTGCAAGCATGTGGGGGGGACCCACCCCCACATGCTTGCAAAGTTTAGTCCCCATCGGAGCATGTTTGGGTACGATGGTATGGGGAAGGCCTGGATTTTCCATGGCCTCTTAAGCACCAAGAGACTTGAAAAACCCGCACTCAGCGCCAATTACCAATCCAAACATGCTCTGATTGTGACCAAACTTTGCAAGCATGTGGGGGGGACCCACCCCCACATGCTTGCAAAGTTTGGTCCCCATCGGCGGAGCATGTTTGGGTACGATGGTATGGGGAAGGCCCGGATTTTCCATGGCCTCTTAAGCACCAAGAGACTTCAAAAACCCGCACTGGGCGCCAATTACCAATCCAAACATGTTCTGATTGTGACCAAACTTTGCAAGCATGTGGGGGTGGGTCCCCTCTCCATGCTTGCAAAGTTTGGTCCCCATCAGAGCATGTTTGGGTACGATGGCATGGAGATTTTCAACAAACAATATGATAGCCAAAGTGTTAAAAAATATAATAAAATCAAGAACATCAACTAAAATGTAATGATACTCAATAATGAGAAAACTCATAATGATATAAACATCAAATAATTACATCAGAATGAAAATGAGCTACCCCAGCTAGTCTGAGGTTAGTCACTGCCCAAAAATCTAAGTACAATGTAAGTGAGCTAACCCAGCTAGTCTGAGTTTAGTCACTATCAACAGCAACCCAATCAAAATCGTCATCTCTAACTGCCGATCGACGTGCGCGTCGAGGCTGCTATGCACGTCGAGGAGGCTGTGTCAGCTGCGGGGGTCGTCGAATGTTTGCGGGGAGGTCTGCCTCAAAGGCAAGATCGTGAGCTGGTGCTGGTGTACTCGGGAGCTCACGAGTCCCAAAAGCTGTTATGGCCCTCTCTCTCTCTCTACGTCGTGCTAATGCAAGACGCCTCTGTCTGTAAACCCAAAATCTATAATCTGCAATGGTGCGTGTCTGCCACTCTGCTCGTGTAAGCTCCTCTGCTGTAAGGACATGCTGCTCATGAGAAGCAGCACTGCTGCTAGCACCATCACCCGCTGTGCCACTAGGGCCAGCACCACCCACGCGCTCATATGCTGTCACCTGGCTCTCATGTAGGACTCTCTGGTAAGCGTCGAACTCATGTGAGCTCCACTCTATCTCAGGAGGCACCTCAGACTCCTGGGCTCTATCGTCGAAGGCGTCGAGTCCCAAGTCCATAGCTGATGTAAAGTCGACAGGCCTGCCAGTCCTGGCATCTACTCGAACAAGGCCTGGGTGAAGATCATCGATGCCCAATACCCTGTACGTCGCTAGGTCGACGCGTGCACGGCAGGATGGGCATGCTGAGAACCGGACGAGCTCCTGGGTGATGCAAGACAAGTGGAAAATATGTCCGCATCCCAGGGCATATCCTCCTGTACTATCAATGTCCTCGATACATAAACAGCAGCACGCATCACGTAAGAAGGGTGGTGCATCCTGCGGGAGAGGTCGTCGAAAAACCTCTGTGTGACAGGCCGTGGATATAACGGTAGGTAAGGCACTGTCACGTCCGATGATCTACGATACTCTCGAACATGCAGCATCAGCTGCTCTGCCCTATGCTGGGCAATCTGCTCCATAATCTGATGATGCTGTGCCTCAGCTCTGGAGCTCTCTACCTCGGTCCGAGCCTACGCAAAAAAGTAAAGCATTAAAATAATTGATTAGTCTCTCATTAGGTATTACTTAAAGAAATTTATAACTTAGGACCTTAATTATAACTCTTTTACGTGCAAGAGAAACCTACGGACTCTCTCAGATGCTGTGCCTCTGCAGTAGCTGCCTCTGCCATCTGTAATGCAGCTCTGAGGCGGTCAATCTCCGCTCTCACCTCTACCAACTCCTGAGTGAGCCTCTGAGTGGTAGGTGTGGGAACCTGCGTGACACAATCAACCATGCTGCTCATGTAAAAATATAGAAAAGTACATATAAACATGAAGATAAATGACCAAAAAAACTTAAGACGTAATATATATGTAAATACCTCCACATCTGTCGTCGTCGGTATAGATTGTGAGAATAGGTGCACCACGTGCTGGATGCTCTCCGTGGTACTCCGTACGTCAATGCCGACCTGCGTGCCAAGAGCCTCTACTGTCGACAATGGCACAAATGAAGGATCTGTGTGGTAGGTGCTACACGAAGGGCTGGTGGAGGCCGCCTACCTTGGTCCTGGAGACGGCCTCGGCCAGCACCACCACCCAGACGATGGCTGGTGTAATCGACCTCCTCCCCTAAGACAAACTCCGCATATAACTGCTTTGCGAAGTATATGGGAATCTGGCGGTTGTTCGGCATCCTTCCATATGCGGCAACATATCGACTATAGATATGTGCCGCCATACGAGGATGCGAACACCGCGAAATAGTGAGGGGCTTGCCCGCCCCAGGCCTCATCCCACGACTATCGAGGAAAAGATCTAGGTAAGCCCCATCCCTAATAGGAGCAAGATCACAGACCTGACGATATGTCAGGCCATGTGACACAGGAGCAGCGCGATGGTGGGCTATCCACTCATCTACATAAACAATATCGTGAAGGCTACGAAGGGACGCAAGCATCGCCTCCAAGTCTGCCACGATATGTAATGTAGACGGAGTGTCTCTAGCACTCCTACGGATAGCCGCTAACTCGCGGTCTATCTCCGCGATGAGGTCCGCAATAGATGAGCGGCCCTCCTCGTGGCCCTCCTCGTGGCCCTCCATGCTAAAACCTAAGCCAAATGTGAAGGGTCCAATGTGAAGGGTCTAATGTGAAGGGTCTAATGCTTAGTGCTAAGTAGCACTAATGAAGCTAAAAACAAAGCTAATGGGCTCACTAATACTAATCCAAATCAAGAGAGCAAGGAGAGTGAAAACGACTTGTGAAAATGAGGCAAAAAAAAAGTTTTCCGGTTTTATAACCTCGATCGAGGTTCGGTAACATCATGCAATTTAGGGTTTGCAAGATTAACGCTTTGGATATTAGGGTTAGTGCAACATACGGCCAAGATACACACCTAATTCTAGGGTTGGGGAAGGATCGATGGCTGAGATTTGATATTACTATCTCGTTCGAGGTAAATGGACGGCCACGATTTCAAGGCATTACCACCACAAGGTATCTCGACGGTCAAGATTCATTATATACCTCGATCGAGATATTTAAACGGCCGAGATCGCATCTTCCAACGTACGTGAATGGACGGTATAGATTGCGTTTCCGTATCTCGATCGAGATAATTGGACGGTGGATATTGCATCTACGTATCTCGATCGAGATATTTGGACAGTGCAGATTGAATCTCTGTATCTCGATCGAGATATTTGGACGGCTGAGATTTGAACTCAGTATCTCGATCGAGATATGGGGACGGTGGAGATTGTATCCGATTACCTCGAAGAATGAATGGCCGCGATTGGATGTAAATTTCTCGTTCGAGATACGTGGACGATGGAGATGTGCTAGTCAAATATGCCTACGGGGATACAGCGTGGCCCTGATGTGGATCCGAGTGGCATAGATATCTCGATCGAGATATTGTGGTGGCGGTGACATGTATTGGTGACATGGATGACGCCTGGAAACCCAGACCTGCTAGCGTGGCATTAGTTGGCATCTCGATCGAGATATGTCGATTTAGGCTCGGGAGGCACGTGTCGTCTTTTAATTCGCGGCACTATCACGATCGAGGTACTCCGCCCGAGATGCATGGATGTCCCAATTTTAGAGAGAGTGAACGAAAGTGAGTACCCTCATCTTGCAACCACCCGTAGTCAAAAGCCTTAACTAATTGAACTGATCTGACCGAACCCGTAAGTCCCATAGCCAGATCAAGGAAAAGATTGCACTTAAATCATAGAGACCAACGCTTTTTTCCTCATTGAGAGGCACAACCGTTGATTCTTTTCCATAGAACAATTTTTATACGGGATTTACTTCATCTATTTTACCATAACAGAATTGAGTCTCATTTTATGGACCCATCAATCTTGCCTAACCCCATCCAGTCTTGCGGGTTAGCCAACCGCCTAACCATTGTAGTGATGGGATCCATTTAAGAATTTAGTTAGGTTTTATCCTGGGTACCAAGGAAAAGAGTTCCCAGGCCCACTAGCCGGATATTCATGCAAACTTAAAACTAGTCACACCACTTACACACCCAATATGAAATTGTCTTTTTTACAGAATCAGCTATCTTTAAAACAATCATTTTATGAAACCATAGTGTCACTGATCATAATCCTCCAAAATATCCACTTGAATCCTAATTTCTAATTTTTCCTTCATCGGTGTACCTATGGCATCATTGGCAACCAGAATGCTCACCACCTGTTCACTCATCAGGGGCCTTTTCGATAGTTCCTAGCTCATAGTAACTGGTAATATTTTCACTTATAAAAATCAAAATGGAATCTCCGTTGAAGATAAGCAAGATCAACCAACAGATCCATATAAAAGAGCCATGACTCATCCGTTGTGAGGACCAGCAAGGTCAATCAACCAGATCCATGCCCAAATTTAGAAAACAACTCTTACTCCTTGTTCCAATATCTCCCCCGATGCACTTGTGGGTATCTTCCCCGTATCTTCCGTGACCCAGAGCCCGAGCACCGTATGGTCAACACCCTCTAGGATCTTTCGCAGGTCACCTAGCACTTCACTCATAGGCCACTTCCTTGGTCCCTCATCCACCGTATCGGAAGCTCACCATTTAAGTCAACAAACCAAGGCTGGTCAAGACCTCGGCCAACCTTGCTACGCGAGATGTCCTCCATTGACTCTCCGTCACTCTTGCAACTTTATCAGATTAAGTCTCCACGACCTCATTCACAAGATGGTCAAAATGCTTCCCGAGCATTCTTGACATAAAATAGTCATTTTAAAAACAAGTCATAAATATAGTTTCTATAGTGAACTCTCATCTTTCCACATTGTTCCACATCAATCCTCATTTATTTCATTTGTATTCCCATTCTCATCACATCATAATCATTCACATCACATATCACGTCTATCCCAATTTACATCACATCTCATTCATTCACATCCCGATTGACATGACACCACATCTCATTCATTCACATCCTGATTCACATGACACCACATCTCATTTATTCACATCCCAATTCACATCACATCACATCTATTCACGTCCATCACATCCATCTACATGCATCACATCTATTCACGTCCATCATATCCATCTACATGCATCACATCTATTCATGTCCATCACATTCATTTACATCACATCCATTTACATCCATCACATCACATTCATTCATATCACCCCAATCAGCATCTGTGTACCCATGTACACATATTTGTGTCCCAATTTCATAAAATAGTCCACAATGCAAAGTAGATCTCACATACCTTAGTATGCATCTCAATGCATCCAAATGCGGCTTCCGAGAGGAACTTGCATAAACTGACTCACCAACCCAATAGCATAGCTCAAATCTGGCCTGGTGATCGTCATGTAGATCAAGCTTCCTACTATGTGCCTATACATAGTAGGATCCTTCAAAATCTCTCCTGAATCTGCACTCAACTTGCCATTCTGATCCAATGGCACTGAGATAGGCTAACAGCCTGTTATACCATACTTGGACAACATGTCCAAGCCATATTGTCTGTGCAGTAATCCAATACCATGTGGTGACCTAATCACCTCAATGCCCAAGAAATATCTGAGCTCCCCTAGATCCTTCATCTCAAACTTCTCTCTAAGCAAGATCTTTACATCAAAGATCTCTACATCATGGTCCCCCATAATGATCAAGTCATCTACATAGATGACAACAAGCACAACCTCTATCACTGTGTCTCACATACAACGAGAAATCTACATTGGCTGCATGATGAAAGCCAATAGTGACTAGATATTCAGAAATCTTGTCAGACCATGCTCTTGGTGCTTGTTTTAAGCCATACAAGGCTTTCTTCAACTTGCAAACATGCTCGGGGTGACTCACATCCTCATAGCCAGGTGGCTGCAACATATATACCTCTTCCTATAAATCCCCATGCAAGAATGCATTCTTTACATCCATCTGATGTAAAGACCATTGCTTTGACGCAGCCACCACTACCACAACTCTCACTGTTGCCATCTGATGTAAAGACCAATACTTTGACGCAGCCACTGCTACCACAACTCTCACTGTTGCCATCTTGGACTGAAAGTTTCCTCATAATCAATGCCATATGTCTGCGCATATCCTTTGGCTACCAATCTAGCCTTATACCTGCTTATGCTTCCATCACTGTTATGTTTTACTTTGTACACCCACTTGTATCCAATGGCTTTCTTGCCTTCAGGCAATTGTTCTAAAACCCAAGTCTCATTTCCATATAGTGCATCCATCTCCTCATCCTGGATAGCTTTCTCCCAACACACATTTCCAACAGCCTCATCAATGCATGTGGGCTTTACAACCTGTACAACTTTTTCCATGTATGCATAGTGATGTGCCACATAACTATCATAGGTAAACCTCTACACAAGATTCTTCACTCTCTTAGATCTTCGTAGCTTTGTATTCATGGCTTCCATAGTATTTTTTACACCAGGTGTTCTCATAGCTGGTATTCCAACACTACAAGGGATTGGGCTCATACCCGCGCTCTTAGCCGCTAAAAATGACTTGTGAAAAAAAGTAGCGGGCCCGTGTATCAGCGCGTGTATTCTCGCGGCCAGAGACATGCATGTAAAAACGCGTGTACAGTGCCTATCAGACGCGCGTATACACGGGTGTGTAGCCGCGTTTTTTTTTGCAGACGCGTTAATACACGCCAGTATACACGCGTCTTATTCTATTAGACGCGGTTATACACGGGTGTATAGCCGCATCCTGTTCAGTTCCAATGTCCCAGTCGCGTTTTTACTTGCGTCTGTACACGCGTTTCTATTATTTAGATTGGCTTATACACGCGTTACTGCCAGTTTATACGCGTGTATACACGCGTTATTTCCAGTGTATCCGCGCAGATACACGCAATTTTTAGCAGTTTTGACGCGTTTATACACGCGAACAGAGAGCAAAAAAAAAAATCCAGAGAGTGCTATTTGGTGCCTGAATACTGTTCCAGCATTCCAGCACCCAATAGCACTCTCTGGTTTAGGGTTTTTGGTGCATTAGACCATCCCATTAGACCATCCACGAAGAACATATGCACGAGGGAGATTAAGACAAGAACGACATGAATGCATACATTGTCATTACACGATTCAAGACAGCCATGAATGTAATACTATCGATCAATCAATTCAATATTACTATCAAAATTTCATACATGTATACAAGGGAGTCCATATCTCGAAGTAGCCCATGGCTTGAGTTTACAAAAAAATATATACAATCACATCCTAAATATGGAATGTGATACTACAAATCTGAGTACTACTCAGACCCAGATGATGACTCGGTGCTCCCCTCATGCTCAGATGAGCTCGCATCGGTCGGAATGTCCGAGGAGTAGTGCTCACGTCCACCCTCTGCAGCGGCGGCCGGTGGATCATCAGCAGCTTGTGCCTGTTCAAGTAATATATAGTATATAAGTATATATATATATATATATATGCAATTCAATAAACCAAAACCATTCGTTACGAATTTTCAAGTACCTGTCGACCGTATGGTCTCATGGCCAACTCAAACTGCGCGTCCGTAATACGTCCCTCGGCTCTGAAGATGGCCCACGTGTCACGTCTGCTATGCCGGCGAGCATACGCAGTATCGTGGGTTGTGGGCTTCCTCCCCGTAACCCGTCGCTGTATCATAATCAACACAATTTGTAAGATTAAAACAATTCATAGAATCAATGAATTAAGTAAACAATCAAATAAAGTGACAGGATACTTACGAACTCTGCCTCCCATGACTCGACGCCGCCAGATCCGAAATGCGAAGATCCAACGGTCTCCATCTGGATCCGTCGTGCCTCCACATGCTGCCTGCTCTTCACGCCACCCTCTGCTCGTTTCTTTGCCTCCTTCCACTCGCGTTTGTGCGCAGTGGCAGGTTTCTCGGCAGGATAGCCACCCGCAGCTACATTTAGCCGGTCATCGTACGCGAGTTTTTTAAGGTGAGATCTTTTATTACTTAAGATCTCCCTTATTCGCGTCCTTCCCCATACATCCGAGAATGTAGCATGTGGGGGATTGGGGTACCGATTGTGTACAGCCTCTATCACCTCCCCAACTAATCGGCTATTTTGATCTTTAAATTTAATAAAACAATTTCTATATGAGTTTGATACTACCCCACGCATGTATTCCATTACCTCCCTCCCCCTCGCATCCATCACTATCCCGCCCCTATCCGTCACATCATAGCAAACCACTCTCTCCATCTCTCTCATCTCCTCCTCTTCCGAACTGTCTCCTCTAACTCTTCTCCCTCTATCTCCTCTCTCACCCCGTGCCCTACTACCTCCCCCACCTCCCCCACCTCCCCCACCAAAGCACCCGCCGCATCCTCCCCCACTCCCACTCTTCCTACTGCTGCGGGTGGAGTCACGACTGGGGGATTGTCTACGTGACGGTGGCTGTGAGCCCTGACGTGACGGTGGCTCTGAGGGAGCACGTGATGGTGGCTGTGAGGGTGTACGTGAGTGTGTCTGGGACGAGGTATGTCTCCTCGGTGGACGTGGAAGAGGAGAAGCTGCATGCCGTCTCGTCGGACTCGGAGGAATAGACGGCACTGGAGTGCCCTGGATACTCGCGATAGGGGTATAGACACCAGGCAGGGAAGGAGGGGGATGGACATACATATACTCTGTAAGCTCAACCGGACCAGGTTGGCGCCCAAAGTGATTCATCATCTCCATCAACCAATTGCTGTACGCAAATGGATCGGATGAAGAACCTGGAATATCCATAAAGAACCTGCAACAAACATCATCATGTACATCATGGGCTGTCTCTTTACTCACACATTGTCATTACACAAGTCAAATGCCTGCAAACCATGAAATCTGAAACGCCGCAGTTTTCTGTCTGCAGAAACGCGTGTATACACCCGTCACAAAACGCGTGTATATACCCGGCAAAAAACGCGTGTATATGCGCGTGGAAAAACTCTGCAGACAGGTTACACGCGCTCCTACACGTGTTCTTACACGCGACCTGCGAAAAAAATTTCTCGAAAAGACCGACCCCCCGACAAAAACAGAATGTCCTTATAAAAGGACCAGCCATTGTCGCCCCTGTCAGGATGCAGCAACCCAATCGTGTGCAAAAAGACAAACCCAAAGAGCAAAGAGCAAAGTAAACAAATCTGACAAAAGAGACAAGGCACAGGACAAAGTGACTTACCTCTGAAAAAGTGAGTCCTCTCTGCTCCTTCTCTGCTCCCTCTTTCTCCCGTGTGTGTGCTCCTTTCTCTGCTCCCTCTTTGCTGTTGGAAGAGGCGAAAACAGGCGCACTGTTGATTTCTAAGTTCAAAATCTATATTTGGGGAAGGCGGGCTATGTTTAGTTTAAATATGCCGCCGCGTTTATGGGTGCGTTTATGTTCGCGTTTATAAACGCAGGTATATTCGCGTGTACATGATTTTAGCTGCGTTTATACACGCGTTTTGCAGAAATTAGCCGCGTGAATACACGCGTTTTTTAGGAAGTAGCCGCGTTTATACACGCAAATTTTAGGAGATAGCCGCGTGAATACACGCGTTTTTGTGCTTTCATTAAAAATATATAATGAGTTTGTGTTTTCTGGTTTGTACACAGGATGTCATCAACCTCTTCAAGCAGTTCTGAGGAAGATGAGACAATGCGTCATCGTAATCGCGATGTGTGGTTGGGACAACGGATCAAATGTATGTGTAATCGATGTCAAGGATGCATTGTACGAGCACGTCGAATTACCTTGAATCATATCTCCATGTATGGAGAATGGAATCAAACAGGTTTAGAGGTGAGTAGATGTAAATTGATGGTATTCAAATGACTCATGGTATCCAAATTAAATTAATAGAGTTGTAACATATAATTTGATAAATTGAAGCAGGATGCAGTACGTTGACAGAACGTTGATTGATGATCTCAATTTCACTTGTATCCTTAATAGTGATGTGATGAGCAGATGGATTACAAGATATGAGGATGCAAAGACAAAAAGGCAAGCAGAAAGAGCTCTCTTTCGGAGGCAATGTGGCTCTCGGAAGGCGTACCCTAAGCATCTAGCAACACTTCCGAATGATATCCATGTTGATTGGTTGCATGAGGAAATGGAGAGAGCAGAGAGTGACGAGGGGCTGCATATCACGGCGGAAGAATGGGAGTATGCACGAGGATGCATGTCAAAGGTACATAGAACTAATGTTTTGCATTAGTTGTAAGTGATTTTCTTTTAATATTTGTTCACATTACTTACACAAATATTGTTTCTATTTTGGTCCAGTGCACTATGTTCAATGCTATATGGTGTGAAGGCAAGCATTTTCGAACACAAAGAATTGATGAAAAGAGAAATACACAAGATTGCGGTGTCATTAGTAGCTTTGAGGGAGCTAATGGAAAAATGGATGATTATTGTGGCATAATCCAAGACATATTTAGGCTTGACTTTCGTCGCTTCTTTGTGTATGTTTTGGATGTCAAATGGCAAATGAACGTGGTGGAAAAAGGGCCTGATGCAACGATAAAACGCCATGCAAGTGGATATGTAACTATTGACTCTACAAAGTTCTGGCAAACAAAGAAAGATAGGCTCGTATTGCCACAACAATGTGAGCAGGTATGCATTTTTTTACTAATGTGTTTCATGTACATATATATCTAAGCTCGCGTACCCCTTGACTTTTGATATGCTAATTAATTACTGTACTGTGTGTATTTGAGTAGGTTATCTATCTACCAATGGTGCATGACATCAAATGGTGGTACGCCATCCCTATTGCACCACGTTCCAAAGTGATGTATAATACATTCACTGATATGGAGCATATGGAGGATGTAACAAGCCGCAATGAAGATGACGTCGAACATGCCATTGAAGATGTTGTGATCGATGATCAAGAAATAAGAGATGATCGTGATAATGAGGATGAGCATGCCATTTCTCATGATCATGAGAATGACCCTACCATTGAGGATGATGGTGATGTTGATGAGGATGATCAGGACATCGATACCATTATCAATGGAGTACAGAATATCGATAGTGGAATAAATTTAATCGTAGCCTTACCAATTGATCAAATGGATATTGATGTTGATCGTTTGGCAAGGATGGATCTTATTGAAGATGAGATCGAACCCTAACCAATCCGTCACTGTATGTTCTAAATTGATGACATTTCCATCATCTCATATGCAATATGATTTATTTTTGAATATATTTCATTGTTGTAAATGCATGTAGTGGGATTGTGTAATGATGTATACTGTAATGTACTATGAGATGGTTTAAGGAAAATAGTTTTTAATTTTGTAAAGGAATTCAGTTTTTTTCCAGTTTTTCTCTGCCATGCGTGTATTAATCCATGTATAGTAGCGTGTATTTATCCGTGTATAATAGCGAGTATTACCCCGTGAATATTATCGTGTATAGGTGCGTGTATTACTGCGTGTATATAGACGCGTTTATACACGCGTTGATTAATGCAAACATACACGCGAATTTAAATGCAAAAATACACGCGCCTGATTCTATTCAAATACAGGCGCGACCATACACGCGTTCGTAATTTATCGCGTGTATGAAACGCGTGTATGGCAGCATTGTCTTGTAGTGCAAGATCCTCATCAAGGCTCATCTCTAAGGAGCCACTAGCATGAGAATGCCCTACAGAAATGTCAAGCATACTAATAAGGGACTTAATCACTTTCTCTTTGCCTTTATGTGATGTACTAATCACATTTGCAGGACTGGTATTATGACGTAGCCTGCCACTCCGTGGTCTATCAACTGAACCACTAGATGAGGACTCTCCTGGTCCACTCAAAGACTGTGATTGCTGACTTGCATTCTGTGCAACCACATTTCCACTCACATCAATCCCAACAGCTTCTTTTTCAGCAGCATACCAGCTGCTCATCTCATCATCAAAAACAACATCCTTGCTTACCCTCAACTCATGTGTAGCAGGGTTATAACACCTGTATCCCTTGTGCTCAAGGGAATACTCAATAAACACACATTTTTCAGCTTTTGGATCCAGCTTAGTTCTCGGCTCATCTGGCACATGCACATATGCAATGCATCCAAAGACTTTCAGATGAGACAAATCAAGTTTTTTGCCACTAAACCAACCTCTCCTCTGGAGTTACATTATGTATGGCTGCTGGTGGCATCTTGTTCATGATGTAAACTACTATAGAAATAGCCTCATCCCAATAGCTATGCGGCATATTCTTCTCTCCCATCAACGCTCGTGCAATCTCAGCAATGTGCCTATTTTTCCGCTCAGCAACTCTATTTTGCTACGGAGTATATCTGCATGTAAACTGTCTTTGAATACCATCCTTCTTCAAAAATTCAGAGAACTCATTGGAGAAGTACTCTCCCCCTCCATCTGACCTTAGGTACTTTACATATTTCCCTGTTTGCTTTTCAACCATAACTTTGAAATTCTGAAAATGAGTAAACACCTCACCCTTCTCCTTCATGAAGTATACCAACACTTTCCTTGTGTGGTCATCAATAAATGTCACATAATACCTGTAGCCTCCCATAGACATGGTCTTCATAGGACCCCATACATTTGAATGCACAACATCTAGTGCATTTCTGCTCACATTTTTATCACGTGGAAATACATGCTTTGTTTGCTTTCCAAATTGGCATGCTTCACATATTTTTGGCATACCTTCAACTTTAAACTTTGGCAGCCTTGTCACAATTCCTTTAGTTTGCAGAGACTTCAGTCTCTGCACATTCACATGTCCAATTCTTTTATGCCAAATATCTGTGTCTACAACAATTCCTGAACCATTTGCAAACATCGCAGCACTCACTTCAGGCATGTTTACATTCAATGTAAACATTCTGCCCACTCTGTTGCCTTTTGCAACCAACCTACACTTGTCTTTAAAGTCTTCAACATAACAACCATCAGGATTAAACCAAACCTGGACCCTGTTCAATCACTGAAACCAGATTCTTTGTTATGTTCGAAACATGAGGTACATTTGCAAGGTACTTCACTTTGCCATCCTGCATAGACAATGGCACATCTCCGACATGGGTAATTGGATGAGCAGTGTCATCCCTTGTTTCGACAAAACCTGGTCTTTCAAGGTTTTTCATCTCCTTGAACCACTTCCCATGACTTGTCATGTGGTTTGAGGAACCTGAATCAACGTACCATACATCATCTTTATGTGCTACTTCAACATTTTCAGACATGGCATTAAGCATTAACAACCTGCTGTATAACAAACAACCTTTTATTATCCTCATTGTCTTTGCTTGAGGATGCATAGTTGTTTTACTACAATTTTCCATTTTGCATGTCAGCTTGCTTCTTATAACAATCTACTTGCACGTGTCCAGGCTTACCACAATAAAGCATCCACGTGTATAAGTATACTGCCTTTGCCAATTTCCATGACCTCTTTGACCCCCCCTGCCTGTGAATTGGCCTCTTCCACCTACGTGTTGTTGTTGTTGTGAATTCTAGGACTGTTATTATTGCTGCTGCTGCTGTTGGCCATAATTCTGATTACCTGTTTGGCCACCTCCTTGGTCGCGTCCTCGTCCTCCTCTACCTCTTCCTCTTCTTGAACTTGTGTAGAAGAAGGCCTGTTGCTCTGAGCTATTTTTGTTCTGTGAAGACTGTTGGTCTTCACCCAAGCTCTTCTCATCTATAATCAACATAGACACCAAATCTATGAAATTGGGAATGTTTTCCCGAGTCTGAATAGACGTCATGAATGCCTTGTATTGTGGCCTGAGACCACGTAGACAGACTTCCACGTTATCATCATCATCTACTAAAACGCCAATAGATGCAAGGGATTCCACAATACCCTTGATCTTCAATGCATAGTCATTCACAGACATACTCTTTTTCTCCAGAGTATGAAGTTCATTCTTCAACTGTATCTTTCATGCCTTGGTATTCGTTTCATAGAGTTTTACCAAGGTGTCCCACGCCTTCTTGGGGGACTTGGCATCCTGTTTGTGCCCACCAATCATGGTGTCCTGTATACTGATAGAGAGCCAATACATAACTTTTCTGGCTCCTTGGTTCCAATTTTTGAACTCTTTCACATCTACAACAGTCGGATTGATCTTCGGTATCTCCAGTGCCTCTTCATGCTTACCTTCTATATAGTCCCAGTAGCCCTTTCCCATCAGGAAATTTGTCAACCTGAACCTCCAAGCATGGAAGTTGTTCTGATCAAGCTTCTTAGCAACAATCTGGTTTATGCCATCATTTAAAATCTTGCTAGACACATAAATTTACCAGAAACAGCACTCTGGTTTGTCCTGCACAAACTGTTGTATTTTCTGTAACGCTACTGTACTACACTCAAACGTCACAACCAGTGACCTCAATGTGCATACATACACCCAATGGCAACTGTTGACCTCCTTGTAGCACACACAATGTCTGGACAACCAATTTGTCTTCGTGCAGTTCTTAAAACAAAGTTTTGCATAGAATCGATGACTTACCCGTAGTGCTCGAAATGCTTGCTTTCTAAAAAATGGAGATCCTAACGTGCCCGAAACGCATTTTGTCCCAAAAAATATCATCTAATAGGACAATCTAATTGTCCTATAGCTTTACTCCCACGAAGAAATCTCCTCAATCAAAGATCATTTGTCGGTGCCTCCCGTAGAGCTCTCGACAAGGGTGTAGTCGCCAACACAAATAGGGAAGAGTAGATGAAGATCTTACAATTGTACTGCTTCTTGTGCTTCTCTTGCTTTCAACTCAGCCCTTAGCATCATGAACCAGGCTCTGATACCATGAAAAGATACAGGGGAGAAGAGAGCTTGAGCTCTTGTAAGCACACACACACTCACAAAACCCTAAAAGAGAACACACAAGGTGAGAGGCTGAAAATCTTCTTCTTCTTCACAAACACTCAACACACCATATACAAAGATAAGAGTACACACAATATGAAAAGGTACTCAACCAAATACATACTAGGGTTCTCTATAGTGTGAACCCAACTAAATGAGCTGGCACTATAACTATGCCAGTCTCTAGAATGGCTGTCACACAGCCTGCTGTCATCCCACTGGCCGCATATCACCCATGATCTCACCAACCATGCCAGTGTTGTAAGTGTGGGGCCTATCCCCCAGGCGGGTCATCAGTGTCCACCGCCTCATGTCCACCGCCTCACTAGATAAACTCGATATCTCAAGAGTGATGAGATATGAGGTGAATAGATGTGATGAGATGTGATGTGAACTAGATAGATGTGAATGAATATATGAGATGTGATGTTATGTGAATCAGGATGTAAATGAATGATGTGGGATGTGAGTGGATGTATGTGAAATAATGGATGTGATATGAATTAGATAGATGTGAATGAATGGATGAGATGTGATGTCATGTGAATCAGGATGTAAATGAATGATATGGGATGTGAGTGGATGTATGTGAAATAATGGATGTATGTGAAATAATGGATGTGAATGTGTATGTGAAAGAATGTGATGTGGATGTGTATGTGAAAGAATGTGATGTGATGAAAAAAGATGTGATGTGACATGAATATACGTGGATGTGAAGTGATAGATATGAATGTATGAATAGATGTGGGTAGTCGTACACAGGTGAATGATTGGATGGATGTGGATGAATGAGATGAGATGTGTATGAATGAGATATGATGTGGATAGAAGTGATGTGATATAATGTGGATAGAATGTATGTGATGGGATGGTTATGAGAATGTATGTGGTGGATATGAATGAATGAATGTGATGGATATGAATGAATGTGATGTGAAGGATGTAAATGGATGTGATGTAAATGAATGTGATGGACGTGAATAGATGTGATGCATGTAAATGGATGTGATGGACATGAATAGATGTGATGTGATGTGAATCGGGATGTGATGTCATGTGAATGAATGAGATGTGATGTCATGTGAATGGGGATGTGAATGAATGAGATGTGATGTCATGTGAATGGGGATGTGATGAATGAGATGTGATGTAAATTGGGATAGATGTGATATGTGATGTGAATTATTATGATGTGATGAGAATGGGAATACATATGAAATAAATGAGGATTGATGTGGAACAATGTGGAAAGACGAGAGTTCGCTATAAAAATTTTATTTATGACCTATTTTTAAAATGACTATTTTATGTCAAGAATGCTGGGAAAGAATTTTGACTGTCTTGTGTGAATGAGGTCATGGAGACCTTATCTGATAAAGTTGCAACAGCTAACGGAGAGTCAATGGAGGATGCCTCGCGTAGCAAGGTCGATCGAGATCTTGACTAGCCTCGGTTCGATTTAAATGGTAAGCTTTTGATACTGTGGATGAGGGACCAAGGAAGCGGCCTATGAGTGAAGCGCTAGGTGACCTGCGAAGGATCCTAGAGGGTGCTGACCATACGGTGCTCGGGCTCTGGGTTTCCGAAGATACCCACACGTGCATCGGGGAAGATATTGGAACAAGGAGTAAGAGTTGTTTTCTGAATTTGGGCATGGATCTGGTTGATTGACCTTTCTGGTCCTTAACGGATGAGTCCATGGCTCTTTTATATTGATCTGTTGGTTGATCTTGCTGATCTTCAATGGAGATTTCATTTTGATTTTTATAAGTGAAAATATTGCCGGTTACTATGAGCTAGGAACTATCGAAAAGGCCCCTGAGTGGACAGGTGGTGAGCGTTCTGGTTGCCAATGATGCCATAGGTACACCGATGAGAAGGAAAAATTGAAAATTGGGATTCAACCAGATATTTTGGAGGATTATGATCAGTGACACTATGGTTTCATTAAATGATTGTTTTAAAGACAACTGATTGTGTGAAAAAGGCAATTTCATATTGGGTGTGTAAGTGGTGTGACTAGTTTTAAGTTTGCATGAATATCTGGCGAGGGGGCCTGGGAACTCTTTTCCCTCGCACCAGGGACAAAACCTAACTAAATTCTTAAATGGATCCCATTACAATGGTTGGGCGGTAGGCTAACCCATAGAACTGGATGGGGCTAGGGTGGATTGATGGGTCCCTAAAATGAGACTCAATTCTGTTATGGTACGATAGATGAAGTAAATCCCGGATAAGAATTGTTCTATGGAAAAGAATCAACGGCTGTGCCTCTCAATGAGGAAAAAAGTGTTGGTCTCTATGATCCAAGTGCAATCTTTTCCTTGATCTGACTATGGGACTTATGGGTTTGGTCAGATCAGTTCAGTTAGTTAAGGCTTTTGACTATGTTAGAGTAAAATTATCATGGAGGAATCGCTCGTGCTTTCTAGGCGAGGGAAGTTTTTTCGGATTTGGTTTTGGAAGAACCGAGGGATTAGTGTCTTGTCCGGATATCCGTTGGGCGAGGCCCCGAGTGAGGGACCCTGCCACCACGTGTAAGAAGTGTTACTTTCGCTGCTAGCACCCCTGAATTCGTTGTGCGGTGGGGAGAGGGATCTTTCTACAAATAATGTCGGTTATCATATGCCTTCAAGAACTAAAATGTTCCTCTCCAGACATCTACAAAAGACTTAAAACCATAGCTAAAGAATATGCTTGGTACTGTACCAACCATGCCCAAGGTTCAGGGGACACAACTATAGGGATTGCCCCCAATCTCCTGCCTGTGGTCTCAAATACCTATACTGAATCTAACAATAAATGGGTGGCTGTAGAGATAGGAGGACCAGACCCATTGACATGTGTGAGTGTTTATGCTTCAGGTCCATCAGGCTCTAGACCAGAACTCTAGAACTCACTTTGTAGCCTCTCCCCTTCAATGGTGCTAATTGGAGACTTCAACATGGTGGAATCCCCAGATGACGGGTACCAATGTCAAGGAATCACAATATCAGGTAGGGAAAAGAGGGCTTGGGAGAACCTTAGAGGGTTGTAGGACCTTATGGATATTGACCAAAAAAAAGAGTTCACATGGAGGAATAATAGGAAGGGGATCCTGCTTAGAAAGGCTAGACTCGACCGTTGCTACCTGGCGTCCAAGATCTCTACCTAAAGGCCAAAGTATCTATAGCTACAGACATAGCCCTCTCTAACCACCATCCCATCCTTGTATAGATGGAAAGAAGTGACTCCAAAATTAGATCAGGGTGGTTTCACACTGCTCTAGTGCTGTTTGAACTGCACTCTGTCATAGAAGGGGTGGAAAAAATATGGTGCATGCACTTCCAAGGTAAATTTCGGCCAGCCAAGAGATGGTCCCTAGCGATAAAAGAAACTCAAAGATTCCTCACCCATTTAAGAAGGGCTGTGGCTGAAGTCCGAGAGGAGAGAAGAAACTCCAAATACAAAAGACTGATCTAGCTAGAGCAAGAGGTCAACCAAGGCAACCTTTCCATTCAACCCTTTGTGCTTCAAGCCAAAGTAGAACTCAAAAGGGAAGAGGAAATCCAATTGCCACCATTTAAGATTGTATTTTAGAGAGTGGTGGGCTGGGAAATGGGAAAGGCCCTCTAAAGCAATGTTCACAGCCCTTAAGAGAAAGCAAGCCAAAGATTACCTTCCCATGATGGTAGGTCCTGATGGAAGTAAAGTAGAATCTGTGTGGAAGAAAATATCACACTTATATCTGACCATTTTGCCAAAAATTTCAGCCCCCCCGCCGGGAAGTATGATGAAGAAAAGATAAGATGCAAACAAATAATAGCTAAAGCAAAGGACAAGGTAGCCCCTTCATCTCTGTCTACCCAGTTAAATCTAGATCTGCTCCCTTCAGAATTTGAAGAAGCCATTGACTCCCTTCCAAATCATAAAAGCCCAGGCTTGGATGGCCTTCCAGCTGAATTCTTTAAAAAATTCAAAACGGTTCTCTTGAAGCCTTTAGCCATGGTATGGGAACAAGCATCAAAGTTTGGTGCTTTGCCATTTAGTATCAACGATGGAGTCATCAAGCTTATTCACAAGAGAGGTGAGAAGGAGAACATCTCAACTGGAGGCCTATCACTATGCTAACAATAGCTTACACAATTTTTACAGAAATCCTATCAAGAAGACTCTCTATCCACCTAAAGGACTGGGTTAGAAAGGAACAAAAAGGCTTCATCAAAGGTAGATTCATCTTGGATGCAATTATAGCACTATGGGAAGGAATAGAGTTTGCTGAGAAGTCCCACCAGGACTTTGTTTTCTTCAAGATTGACTTTGACAAAGCATATGATAGGCTAGAATGGGACTTTATTTTAGATTCTTTACAGAATATTGGGCTGGGGGACATATTCATCCATTGGGTCTCCACACTCTTTGGCAATGCCAGAGCAAGAGTCTCAGTGAATGGTATGCTCTCTGAACGAATCATCCTACGTAGATCCATTAGACAAGGCTGCCCGTTAGCTCCTCTCCTCTTTGCAATAGATGTTGATGGGCTGAATTGGCTAATCTAGAAAAGAATGCAGTCTAGACTCATCAAAGGAATACAGCTTCCGATGGGAGCCAGTCAAATGTGCCTCCAACAATTTGCTGATGACACAAATGTGCTGGTCAACAATGACCCCAACTCATTAAAAAACTTTTGGGACTGTCTAGAGATCTTCTGTAAAGCATTAAATCATAGCGAAATAGGCATCAGGAAACCCCCTCCCCAATGGTTATCTGATTCAGGGTGTCAAATCTTTAAAGAGGGTCATATTTTTAGGCTTTTGAGAATCCCAATGGGGTTTGGAGTGACCATCAACCAAAGGTGGGAATGGATTGCTAATAAACTCCAATCCAAATTTGACAGATGGAGAGGATGCCAGCTTTCATTGGGAGGTAGAATAATGGTGATTAACCACTTTCTCATCCTGATAACTTTGTTTTTTCTCTGATGCTGGGAAACCCTTTAAAAGGTATTGAAAGGCTTTGTAGGAACTTCCTCTGGTCGTCCTGGGACCCTCTGAAGACCAAAATCCCTAAAGTCAGCTGGCAGATATGTACCCTCCCCAAGGAGAAAGGAGGATTGGGCATCATCAACATCACTGAAATGGCCAATAGATTAGTAGCCAAATGGATAATAAGAAATTGGTTGACCCCCAAGGAGGACTGGGCTATTCTGTTAAACAGAGACCTAGAGAATTTCTCTTTGCAGGAGTACCCGGGACATGGAGAAATCTCCTGTAGACCACTTTGTGGTTCAACCCATATAAGATAAAACCCAAAGGAAGCTTCTTGCTTAAGAGCTTTTGGAGAGCATGGAACACCCTTAAAGGCAACACCCGGTTAAACCCCAACCCAAGATGGGCTCAAGGAATCTACTCGAATGACTCACTCTGGTGGGCCGACTTTAAACCTCCCCCGTATCCTCCCTCAACAAGTCAAATTGGCCCTCTTCCTGTCAAAAAAAGGTATACAAGTCCGGGATAATCTCCGGCACCCGACAGAAAACAGATGGCTTTCACAGGAAGAAGTAAACACCAAGTATAGAATCAATCAAGCAGGGTCAGAGCTGCAGGCTAGAATAAACTTATGGGAGAGGCAGCACTTGCATCTTCTGAGCAAAGGTAAACTCCACCAAAAATCCTTCTCGTGGAGAAACGAGGAACCTCTCCTCTCTATACCAAAGCACTTTGAGCCTCCCCCGACTCATGTAAAGCTAGATCAAAGATGGAATATCCTTTGGGATAGGAAAACTTTAAACATGGTTCACCAAGTTCAAAAACATATGGTCCAGACTAATTCCCCCGAAATTCTCTTGCCTCCTCTGGCTGATCCTTCACCACGCAATATGGACCAATAAAAGGGCTACCAAGATGGGCAAAGGCCAAAGCACCTGCCCCAGATGTCAGAGCCAATCAAAATCTATCACCCATCTTTTTTGGGCCTGTCCAGCAAATAAGAAAGCACATGGATTGCTGTTGGAATGCTTGTCTCCAATTAGGACTTCTCTATCATGGTCTCAAGGGCTGCTAGGTGAGTATGTCGGATGTTCTCCTAATCTATGGTCTTTAATAAGAGCCTGCTATTTATGGTCTATTTGGATATCCAAGAATGTTGTTGTTTTTCAGTCCCTGCATAGGGATCCGGTTCATGCCATGAGCAGTCTCCTATGTCTGCAGCTACAGGTGATCACCAAGGTAGATAAAGCTACTACCAATACCAAGAAGTCAGTACTGGAACTGGACAAAGAACGCACAATGAAGGAGACTCAAAGAAAGCACCAAGAGTCAGTCATTAGCAGAGCCAACAAGACACTAGATAAGCGAACACAAACAACAAACTCCAAGTTCAATCAAGCCTCGGAGGAAATTGAAGAAGAGATGAGGATCATCAACCAGAGGGATGAAAAAGTAGTAGAAAAAATGTGAGAACTTGTAGCTTTTAAAAGAGCTATCCGCTAAAGAGTTATGCTTCTCTGTGCAAAAAGCTTCTTGTATTCGGAAGTTTCTGATTTAATATAATCCCTCATGCCTTTAAAAAGAAGAAGAAGAAGAAGAAGAAGAAGTTGAGACACCATAGTAGTTTGCTAAGATTCCTAAGACGCTAGAGTTCAAAGCAAGTATCTCCGATTCAAAGTAAGGAACAAATGGAACGTGGATATGCATAATGGATATTCAACGGAGAAAAGTAGGAAAGTTAACGTGATTAATTGGTAATCAAGGGAAAGGAAGAGTGTGGCAATGGATAATCGATGGAACCAAAGCTTCTTTACTTATGAATGCTCTGTTAAAGGTACTAAATTCAAAACTTGCGCTTCCTATTCATTACTCCTTGTAAGGTAGAAGTGTTATTAATTGAAAACTTGTAAGGTCACGGCAAGCAAGAGATCACCCGGGAGATCTTGCGCTTCCTATTCATAAGGTAGAAGTGTTATTAATTGAAAACTTGTAAGGTCACGGCAAGGAAGAGATCACCCGGGAGATAATCTCCAATTGAAGGCAAAGACATACTATACTATAATCTCCTCGTGACGATCTACAAAAGGCATTCTACCATCAATGGAACGAACCATCACACAATCCCACTTTGTAGCTTGCGCTTGCCTGCATTAGTTTCAACTTTCATATCATTAATTTCTGCATTTATTTGATCCTCCGTTAGCTATGGCAACCCAATCGGGAGCACAATCCGGCAGCCAGGAGCTCTCTCCGGCCGTTTACGTTTCGCCCACCAGCGACAGCAGCGACAATTTGGCCTTAACGGCATACAATCCGCCCGCCACTGTTAGTGTGGGCGCTGCGCTGCCTCAGGCAAGTGGCCAGGACTTAAGAATGGAGGCGGAGGCATGGCCGGTAGTGGCCAAGGCGTTGATGTCCGCCGTTATAGCAAGCCAGCAGCCGGCCCACGCAGCCATGACATTTCTGACTATCTTCAAGCCCATGGTGGACGGATGGGCGGCCGCCCGTAAGGAGGCCAAGAGCTGGAAGGAACGCGCAGAGGCCCACATGGCGGAGCTTCACACGCAAAAGTCCGAGCTAGGGCATAAGCACGAGAGCCTCCTATCCCAACTGCAGTTGCATGAGCAAAAACTGAAAGAGATGCACGACCTCCATAACATGAAGACGGAGGAAGTCCAAGAGCTTGGCCGCTCGCTTGAGTCCAAAAAGCGCGAGTCGGAGGCTCAGCGCAAGGCCTTCCATTCCACGGTTGCTGAGCTCGAAAAGAAGTTCGTCAAGGCCGAGGCCGACGCCGAGGCAGCCAAAGAGGCCCACCAAAAAGAGGCGGCGGAGAGGAAGAGCGAGGCGGAAGCCTTCGCCAAGAGGGCGGAAGAGGCCAAATTGCTGCACGAGAATCTCCGGCAGGAGGCTGACAGCAAAGAGAGAGCACAAGCTGGGGAGAGAACAACGCTGCGACAGCAGGTAGTCAGTCAATTAAATTCTTCGTTGTGCTTGCTTTACATTAAGGCTTGCTTTATGTTAAGGCCAAGGCTTTATTTGTAACTCGAAAACTTTACAGCAGGTAGTCAGTCAAGTAAATTCTTCGTTGTGCTTGCTTTACATTAAGGCCAAGGCTTTATTTGTAACTCGAAAATTTGTTTGCTCCCACCTTTGTCCAAGTTTAATTTTGATTGAGAGTTTATTATTATTTCCTTCTCATCATGGATTTGTTGTTAGTCTTTTATCTTCCTTAGATCGAACTTTTTACTCTTCTTCCCTTTTACCAAGCAGATTAAAGAGAGCGAGACCAACAAATCAAGGCTAGAAGAGCAACTAAGGGCAGCCACATCAAAGAACACATCCTTGGAGGCGCAGTTAGCCCAAAAAGGTCGAGATTACTCGACCCTCGAGAGTCGTGTCACTGAGCTCACCAATCAAAAGGAGGCACTTGAACGCCAATTAGCCCTCTATCAAAGATACCCCACTCGACGCTATAATTATTAACCCCTATTGATTATCATGCTTATTATCTTATTCATATGCCTAAGTGGATGGTAACCAAATGGAATAAAACTAGATCCACGAAGATAGGCATACTAGTAACTGATCATTTATGGACATAAAAAATGGCTACATTAGTCATTAAATTTATTTAAAATTTCCCACATAGAAGCAAACATATTTGTCATTTATCGCATTCATATTTTTTCTCTATCGATTACACTCATAGTAAATTTATACTCAAATGCTACAAGAACTACATACTAGGATATGTTGCACGCCAATTGAACTCATTGCATGGTTGGTATGGAAATTGTATGTCTATGAATAAATGGCTATGTATCTAATTGTGGGCTTCATAGTTTTTTATATTATATATTCACATTGTGAGTTTGTTGTGGGGATGGATGCGTTGATAAACTTGGTGACACCGATAGTGGGTGGTTTCGAGTATATTGTGATCTTTAATTTTTTATAGATGTCATTACTATCTACATGGAATTGAAGAATCTTTACTCAAATATGTGATCACCACAATAGTGGCCTCGACCACCTCTAATATGTGATCCATCCACGGCTGTGTGGACATTACTTTCTTTTGATGTTTAAACTCATGTCATAATAGTACATTAATATGGACACAGTACACAAATCATAATGATATTTTTTTCACCTATTCGCCACCTCATATGCACACATGTGTATGTGAGGGTGCCCACACACAAAACTCACATGCATGACCATGGATCGATCATTTTGATTACAAATGGATTGGTTTAATATAGATCATGTTTTCCTTCTAGTGCAAGCAAATGGATTGGTTTAGAACAAGAGTGTGGAATAGTGCAAACAAATGCTATTAAAGGGTATGTATGCCTATATGTATCACCTAAATGTGTAGATAAGATTCACATTTTATATACCTTAACGCATCCCATGTTTGTTAAAAAACTTTTTTTATAACAATGACTATGAAGAAAAAAGAGAACTAGTAATATATAAAAGTTTATACTGCTCCCAAATAAATGATGATGTTAAATTTCTACAACAACCTATGAGTTTCTTGTAGGTGATTCTTTTTTTTTTTGCCTTTTCCTATTTTTTTGTCTTTTGGAAATTTACATGTTTTTTGTTGTCCCACTACTTTATACTATGGACTATGTTTTCCAAAGTTATCTTGATATAGAAACTACTTGAAGGGATCATTGAAAAAATTGCTCAATTTCACCTAGGCTCGCCAATATTTATAATTTTACATTTACAAGTAGTGCCGATCCTAAAATTTATCATTCCCAAAAATCTTAGATCCCCATGACTTTTTATCGCGCCAATCCAAATCCTTGGATTGTCAGCTCACTTTTTATAATTAGCAACTAGTGTTTTTGACTTACATTATGAGTGTAACATATGTATTTGAAAAGAATGTATACATATAGGAAATGATATGTGTATTTCCTATCATTCCTATGGGAAAACTTTGACACTTCCATGGCGGTATTTGTATTATATTTGGATTTAGAATCATGCCTTCAGATAGATTACTACTTAAGCAATGGCTCACAAGTATTGAGTTGGAATAGTTACTTTAGATGCTTGAGCTTGTACATATAGGATGAAATGATCACCATCACAACTTTTGATTGCCAATCAAAATCTTTGGATTGTCAGATGACTTTTTATAAGAAACTAGTGTATTTGACTTACACTATAAGTGTAACATATTTATTTGAAAAGAATGTATATAGATAGGAAATGATGTGTAATTCCTATCAGGCTCCTACGTTACCACTTTGACACTTTCATGGACGTATATTGTATTATATTTGGATTTAGTCTCATGCCTTCATGACAGATAGATTTCTTCTTGAGCAATGGCTCATAAGTATTGAGTTGTAATACTTACTTTAGATTCTTGAGCTTGTACATATAAGTAAGTTGAGGCTCTTGTATGGATAAGCTAAGGTAATGCTAGCTTGCCATGGGTTTGTTTGATTATTCATGTGTGCCCATATGTGTAGGGATGAAAGGAGATGAAACACTTTTCTTTTCTATTACCCGAAATGACATGGGTCATAAAGAGCTCAATGAAATGTGAATGATAATACATGTATGTGTGTGATTCTAGAGTGATTTAAGTGAGCAAGTGAACCCTTCTCTTGGTATGGCATAATTTAGCAAAATTGAAAGTCTTGGGGGGACTTTTGGATCTTAGAAGATCAAGAGTATGATAGGTAGATGTTCACTATCTTGGGCAACATGCTCTAAAGAAGAACATTTAGGCTACACTGTCCGAGGCTAAGTGTTCCCTTGCAATAATGTCTTAGAGATTTGATGAGAGGTGATTATGTGTGAGAAAGAGTTCATCATTTAAAAGAGAAAAATGTTGTATTTGTGTGTGTGAACATCATTATGTGAACACCCAGCCGGGTTTTCTTAAATTTAGTTGGTACAAGTACACTTCAATGCGATTTATTTTTCAAGCACTGATGTGAAAACCCTCTCAAGTAGGATAAATTGGACCTTGACAAATGGGTGAAAGCATGTATAGGTGGCCCTGAAGGTAGTGTCAAAGGACATTTCTTTTTTGGTGCTTAAATGTGACTACTACCAATACAATTAAAAGAAAAGGAAATTTAAATTTTAAGTATATTAATATCATTTTAAATTGCCAACAACAACTTGAAGGTAGTGTCAAAGGACATTTCTTTTTTTGTGCTTAAATGTGACTACTACCAATACAATTTTAAAAAAAAGGAAATTTAAATTTTAAGTATATTAATAGCATTTTAAATTGCCAGCAACAACTGACAAACACTTGTAAGCATTAATGACCTCACACCCACCATTCAACTACTTCCTCCCATCCTCCCAATCCCCCCTTTCTCCATCTCTTTGTGCGTTTAGGATTCACGTTTCTCAGATATGCACCTATGCAGGCCTCTCTATGTATGCAAGCAAGCGATTTGTGAAGGTCTTCTCAATAACCCCCTTTTGTTAAACATTGCTCATGGATATGAACTGTGTAGCTACATATATGACTTACCAAAGGTATCCAAAATTTAATTACATAATTACTGGGGGGTTGGCAGATACTTCAAGGAAAGATTAACTCTTTTTTAAAATGGTTATGTATTGGTAGAGGGAAATGGAGACATCTCAATCACAACAATTGCACAAAGATACGACCTATGCAACTACTACAAATATGTGTATTTCTCAAGAACTTGCAGAAGAATGTAACCATGAGGCTTCTACATCTAAAAGGAAGACTGTGAGAGCATATTCGGAAAAAAACAAATGAAAGCAACAAGCAAGATTTAACAACATGGTGACTCAAGACAATGGTGTGGTAGATGAGCAAAGCAGATGTAAGATATGCCAAGCTATGGTGTAATGCTTTGATCAAGAGACTATGGGAATGGAATCAAGTGTTAAAAAGGAGATTTTCTAGCAACTTCTTTGTCAACCTTGCTTTGCGAGTATGTATGCAGGATAAAGCTTCAAAAATTGAAGCTACAATTCTAAGTAATGTTCACAACACCTTGAACTGAGTGAAGGTGCCAAGGTTGTCAGCTGATATTTTCATGAAGAAATTAGCCTTCATGATGGTGGTGAATGGTGAAGGTAGTGAATCATATGACATGAGTCTTCCACAAGCTGCAAAGGTTTTAGGGACCCATGAGAGAAATTTGTATTCAGAAAAATCTTGGTTACTTATTGATGAAGATGGATTAATGCCTTTATCGACATGCCAAAAACATGGACACAACACCCATATCACTCAAGAGGTCAAGGAACTTGTATTTGGTTTTTGGTCAAGTGAGACAAGGTTCTCCCCCAACAAGGAATTTGTTTGTCATAAAATATTGGCTAGATCTACATATGTGAAGCCTCCAATTCATATTCTTGATGAGACTTAAGTGAGTAAACTGGCGCTAAAACTATGCCAGTCTCTAGAATGGCTGTCACACACAGCCTGTCATCCCACTGGCCACATATCACCCATGATCTCACCACAACCATGCAAGTGGTGTAAGTGTGGGGCCTATCCCCCAAGCGGGTCATCAGTGTCCACCGCCTCACTAGATGAGCTTGATATCTCAACACTCCCCCTCGAGCTCAACTCCATCTCATGTACACCAAGCAAAGCCCTGAATCTGCGGAGCTTCTCTGTACCCAATGCTTTAATGAAGATGTCAGCAACCAAATCCTATGTGCTGACATAAACAAGGTCAACATCTCCTGCCAAAACCTTCTCTCTGACAAAATGGTAGTGGACCTCTATATGCTTCATGTGCGAGCATGAAAAACTGGGTTCCTGGCCAATAGTATACTGCTAATGCTGTCACAGAAAATGATAAATTGTCTAATAGACCCAAATCTGCAAAGTAGCTTTCTCAACCAAGCTAGCTCACATGCTGCCATAGCAGCACCTTTGTACTCGGCCTCTGTACTTGATAGAGCAACCGTATGCTGCTTCTTGCTGCTCCAAGTCACAACAGCACTCCCCAAAGAAAACATGAAGCTGCTAGTAGATCTTCTATCTGAGATACCACTAGTCCAATCAGCATCTGTGTACCCATGTACACATATCTCTATTCCAGTTTCATAAAATAGTCAACAATGCAAAGTAGACCTCACATACCTCAGTATGCATCTCAATGCATCCAAATGCGGCTTCCGAGGAACCTGCATAAACTGACTCACCAACCCAACAACATAGCTCAAATCTGGCCTGGTGATCGTCATGTAGATCAAGCTTCCTACTATGCGCCTATACATAGTAGGATCCTCCAAAATCTCTCCTGAATCTGCACACTCAACTTGCCATTCTGATCCAATGGCACTGAGATAGGCTTACAGCCTGTCATACCATACTTGGACAACATGTCCAAGCCATAGTGTCTCTGCAGTAATCCAATACCATGTGGTGACCTAATCACCTCAACGCCCAAGAAGTATCTGAGCTCCCCCAGATCCTTCATCTCAAACTTCTGTCTAAGCAAGATCTTTACATCAAAAGATCTTTGCATCATGGTCCCCCGTAATGATCAGGTCATCTACATAGATGACAACAAGCACAACCCCTCTATCACTGTGTCTCACATACAACGAGAAATTTGCATTGGCTACATGAAAGCCAATAGTGACAAGATATTCAAAAATCTTGTCAGACCATGCTCTTGGTGCTTATTTTAAGCCATACAAGGCTTTCTTCAACCTGCAAACATGGACTCACATCCTCATAACCAGGTGTGGCTACAACATATACACCTCTTCCTGCAAATCCCCATGTATGAATGCATTCTTTACATCCATCTGATGTCAATACCATTGCTTTGACACAGCCACTGCTATCACAACTCTCACTGTTGCCATCTTGGCATTTGGGCTAAAAGTTTCCTCATAATTAATGCCATATGTCTGCGCATATAATCTAGCCTTGTACCTGCTTATGCGTCCATCACTGTTATGTTTTACTTTGTACACCCACTTGCATCCAATGGCTTTCTTGCCTTCAGGCAATTGCACTAAATCCCACAAGTATCATTTCCATATAGTGCATCCATCTCCTCATCCATAGCTTTCTCCCAACACACATTTCCAATAGCCTCATTAATGCATGTGGGCTCTACAACCTGTACAACTTTTGCCATGTATGCATAGTGATGTGCCACATAACCATCATAGGTAAACCTCTGCATAGGATTCTTCACTCTCCGAGATCTTTGCAGCTTTACATTCATGGCTTCCATAGCCTTCTTTACACCAGGTATTCTCATAGCTGGTATCCCAAGCTCCTCATCAAGGTTCATCTCTGAGCCACTAGATTCTCCATTAACATGAGAATGCCCTGCAGAAATGTCAGGCATACTAAGGGGCTCAACCACTTTCTCTTTGCCTTTATGTGATGTACTAATCACATTTGCAGGATTGGTATTATGACGCAGCCTACCACTCCATGGTCTATCAACTAAACCACTAGATGAGGACTCTCTTGGGCCATACATACTAGGGTTCTCTATAGTGTGAACCCAACTAAATGAGCTGACGCTATAACTATGCCAGTCTCTAGAATGGCTTGTCACACAGCCTGTCATCCCACTGGCCGCATATCACCCATGATCTCACCAACCATGCCAGTGGTGTAAGTGTGGGGCCTATCCCCCAGATGGGTCATCAGTGTCCACCGCCTCGCTAGATGAGCTCGATACTTTAACATGCAGTATACTTTGTGGATAACTACAGTAACTCCTTCAAAGAACAAAATGAAGTCTCGTGAATGCATTGGTTCACAACTGAAGTAACCATTTTTTTCATGATTATATATTTTTGCATTGCTTTAGGTGAAATCAAGAAGACCACACATTTCTTCATTTTTGTCATGATTACATATTTTCACATTGCTGCAGGTGAGATCAAGAAGACCATGCATTTCTTCATTTCAAATGATAAAGTGCATGATACCTTAGATGTGCAACATTATTTCCTATTACATGTTGAATGGATAAAAGATCAAGGACTTGCATTCAAGCAACATTGGGTGTTCACACTTTAAAGAAAAGTGACCTTTCTACTTTGTTTCTAGATACTGGGAGCTCACATGTATGAAAATGACATGGGGTGAAAGCAGGGAATGGTGGAATGCCATAAGAGTTATATAGCTAAATTTCATAGCAAGGTTAAAGTCTTAAAAACATAGTTTTTTTTTGTTTGATTGCTATATACCACAGAAAATGAAATATTAGAAATGTTCACTAGAAATTTGTTTGAACATACATTTCAAATAAAATGAACTAAAAAGTAATATGTAGTGTCCTCTTTGTTGAGATATCAAGCTCATCTAGTGAGGCGGTGCACATTGATGACCCGTCTGGGAGATAGGCCCCACACTTAAACCCCTGGCATGGTTGGTGAGATCATGGGTGATATGCGGCCAGCGGGATGATAGGCTATGTGACACCCATTCTTGAGACTCGCATAGTTATAGCGCTAGCTCATTTAGTTGGGTTCACACTACAGAGAACCCTAGCATGTATTTGGTTGAGTACCTTTTCATATTGTGTGTACTCTTATCTTTGTATATGGTGTGTTGAGTGTTGTGTGAAGAAGAAGATTTTCAGCCTCTCACCTTGTGTGTTCTCTTTTAGGGTTTTGTGAGTGTGTGTGTGTGCTTGCAAGAGCTCAAGCTCTCTTCTCCCCTGCATCTTTTCATGGTATCAGAGCGTGGTTCATGCTAAGGTCTGAGCTGCAAGCAAGAGAAGCACAGGAAGCGGTATGAGGGTAAGAGCTTCATCTACTCTTCCCTATTTGTGTTGGCGACTACACCCTTGTCGGGAGCTCTACGGGAGGCACTAGCAAACGATCTCTGATTGAGGAGCTTTCTTCGCAGGTGTAAAGCTATAGGGCAACTATATTTTCCTATCGGATAGAAAATGTTTCGGGCTAAAAACACATTTCGGACGCGTTAGGACCTCCGTCTTTTGGAAAGCAGGCGAGTTCAAGCACTGCGGGTAAGTCATCGATTCTATGCAGAACTCTGTTTTAAGAACTGCAAGAAGATAGATTGGTTGTGCAGACATTGTGTGTGCTGCAAAGAGGTCAAACACTTTCCATTTGGTGTATGTATGCATATTGAGGTCACTGGTTGTGACATTTGAGTGTAGTACAATACCGCTGCAAAAAATACAGTAGTTTGTGCAGGACAAGATAGATTGGTTGTGCAGACATTGTGTGTGCTGCAAAGAGGTCAAACACTTTCCATTTGGTGTATGTATGCATATTGAGGTCACTGGTTGTGCAATTTGAGTGTAGTATAGTACCGCTACAAAAAATACAGCAATTTGTGCAGGACAAACCAGAGTGCTGTTTCTGGTAAATTTGTGTGTCTGGCAAGATGTCAAATGAAGGCATAGACCAGATTGTTGCTGAGAAGCTTGACAAGAACAACTTCCATGCTTGGAGGTTCACGTTGACAAATTTTTTGATGGGAAAGGGTTACTGGGACTACATAGAAGGTGAGCATGAAGAGGCACCGGAGATACCGGAGATCAATCCCACTACTGCAAATGTGAAAGAGTTCAAGGATTGGAACCAAGGAGCCAGAAAAGTTGTGTATTGGCTCTCTATCAGTATACAGGACACCATGATTGGGCACATATAGGATGCCAAGTCCCCCAAGGAGGCATGGGACACCTTGGTAAAACTCTATGAAACGAATACTAAGGCACAAAAGATACACTTGAAGAATGAACTTCATACTGTGGAGAAAAAGAGTATGTCTGTGAATGACTATACATTGAAGATCAAGGGTATTGTGGAATCCCTTGCATCTATTGGTGTTGCAGTAGATGATGACGATAAGGTGGAAGTTTGTCTACGTGGTCTAGGGCCACAATACAAGGCGTTCAAGACATCTATTCAAACTCGAGAAAACATTCCCAATGAGTCACAGATTTGGTGTCTATGTTGATTATAGAAGAAAAGAGCTTGGGTGAAGACCAACAGTCTTCACAAAACAAAAATAATTCAGAGCAACAGGCCTTCTACACAAGTTCAGGAAGAGAACGAGGTAGAGGAGGCCATGGACGTGGCCAAGGAGATGGCCAAATAGGTAATCAGAATTATGGCCAGCAGCAACAACAAAAAACAGTCCCCCAGAATTCACGACAACAACACACAGGTGGAAGAGGCCAATTCAGAGACAGGGGGGTCAAAGAGGTCGTGGAAATTGGCAAAGACAGTATAATGATAGACGTGGATGCTTTTATTATGGTGGTAAGCCTGGACATGTGTAGGCAGATTGTTATAAGAAGCAGGTTGACATGCAAAATGAGAAATTTCAGTAAAACAACTATGCATCCTCGAGCAGAAACAATGAGGATAATGAAAGGTTTTTTGTTATGTAGCATGTCATTAATGCCATGTTTGAAAATGTTGAAGCAACACATAAAGATGATGTATGGTACGTTGATTGAGGTGCTTCGAACCACATGACAAGTCATGGAGAGTGGTTCAAGGAGATGAAAAACCTTGAAAGACCAGGTTTTGTGGAAATAGGAGATGACACTGCTCATCCAATTGCCCATGTTGGAGATATGCCATTGTCTATGCAGGATGGCAAAGTGAAGTACCTTGTAGATGTACTTCATGTTCCAAACATAACAAAGAATCTGGTTTTAGTTGGCCAGATGATTGAGCAGGGTTTGCAGGTTCGGTTTAACCTTGATGGTTTTTATATTGAAGACTTTAAAGACAAGTGCAGGTTGGTTGCAAAAGTCAACAGAGTGGGCAGAATGTTTACATTGAATGTAAACATGCCTAAAGTGAGTGCTGCGATGTTTGCAAATGGTTCAGGAATTATTGCAGACACAGACATTTGGCATAAAAGAATTGGACATGTGAATGTGTAGAGAATGAAGTCTATGCAAACTAAAGGAGTTGTGATGACAGGGCTGCCAAAGTTTAAAGTTGAAGGTATGAAGAAAATATGTGAAGCATGCCAATTTGGAAAGCAAACAAAGCATGTATTTCCATGTGACAGAAATGTGAGCAGAAATGCACTAGATGTTGTGCATTCAGATGTATGGGGTTCTACGAAGACCATGTCTATGGGAGGCTGTAGGTATGATGTGACATGATGACCACACAAGGAAAGTGTGGGTATACTTCATGAAGGAGAAGAGTGGGGTGTTCACTCATTTTCAAAATTTCAGAGTTATGGTTGAAAAGCAGAGGGAAACATGTAAGGTGCCTAAGCTCAAATGGAGGGGGAAAGTACTTTTCCAATGAGTTCTCTGAATTTTTGCAGAAGAATGGTATTCAGACACAGTTTACATACAGATACACTCCACAGCAAAATGGAGTTGCTGAGCGAAAAAAACAGGCACATTGCTGAGATTGCACGAGCATTGAAGAGAGAGAAGAATATGCCGCATAGCTATTAGGTTGAGGCTGTTTCTATAGCATTTTACATCATGAATAGGATTCCAACTACAGCCATGATGTAACTCCAGAGGAGAGATTTACTGGCAGAAAACCTTATTTGTCTCATCTGAAAGTCTTTGAATGCATTGCATATGTGCATGTGCCAGATGAGCTAAGAACTACCAAAAGCTGAAAAATGTGTGTTTATTGGGTATTCCCTTGAGCTAAAGGGATATAGGTGTTATAACCCTGCTACACATGAGTTGAGGGTAAGCAGGGATGTCATTTTTTATGAGATGAGCAGCTGGTATGCTGCTGAAAAAGAAGCTATTGGGGCTGATGTGAGTGGAAATGTGGTTGCACAGAATGCAAGTTAGCAATCACAGTCTTTGAGTGGACCAGGAGAGTCCTCATCTAGTGGTTCAATTGATAGACCATGGACTGGCAGGATGCATCATAATACCAGTCTTGCAAATGTGATTAGTACATCACATAAACGTAAAGAGAAAGTGGTTGAACCTCTTAGTATGCCTAACATTTCTGCAGGGCATTCTCATGTTGATGGAGAGTCTAGTGGCTCAGAGATGAGCCTTGATGAGGATCTTGGGATACCAGCTCTATGAGAACACCTGGTGTAAAGAAGACTATTGAAGCCATGAATGCAAAGCTACCAAGATTTGGGAGAGTGAAGAATCTTGTGCAGAGGTTTACCTATGATGGTTATGTGGCACATCACTATGCATACATGGCCCAAAGTTGTGCAAGTTGTAGAGCCCACATGCATTGATGAGGTTGTTGGAAATGTGTGTTGGGAGAAAGCTATGGATGAGGAGATGGATGCACTATATGGAAATGAGACTTGGGATTTAGTGCAATTTTCTGATGGCAAGAAAGCCATTGGATGCAAGTGGGTGTACAAAGTAAAACATAACAGTGATGGAAGCATAAGTAGGTACAAGGCTAGTTTGGTAGCCAAAGGATATACGCATACATATGGCATTTATTATGAGGAAACGTTCAGCCCAGTTGCCAAGATGGCAAGAGTGAGTTGTGATAGCAGTGGCTGTCTCAAAGCAATGGTCTTTACATCAAATGGATGTAAAGATTGCATTCTTGCATGGGGATTTGCAGGAAGAGGTGTATATGTTGCAGCCACCTGGTTATGAGGATATGACTCACCCCGAGCATGTTTGTAGGTTGAAGAAAGCCTTGTATGGCTTAAAACAGGCACCAAGAGCATGGTCTGAGACAAGATTTCTAAATATCTTATCACTATTGCCTTTCATGTAGCCAATGCAGATTTCTCGCTGTATGTGAGACACAGTGATAGAGGGGTTGTGCTTGTTGTCATCTATGATCATTACGGGGGACCATGATGAAGAGATCTTTGATGTAAAGATCTTGCTTAGACAGAAGTTTGAGATGAAGGATATGGGGGAGCTCAGATATTTCTTGGGCATTGAGGTGATTAGGTCACCACATGGTATTGGATTACTGCAGAGACAGTATGGCTTGGACATGTCCAAGTATGGTATGACAGGCTGTAAGCCTATCTCAGTGCCATTGGATCAAAATGGCAAGTTGAGTGCAAATTCAGGAGAGATTTTGGAGGATCCTACTATGTATAGGTACATAGTAGGAAGTCTGATCTAATGACAATCACCAGGCCAGATTTGAGCTATGCTATTGGGTTGGTGAGTAAGTTTATGTAGGTTCCTCGGAAGCTGCATTTGGATGCATTGAGACGCATACTGAGGTATGTGAGGTCTACTTTGCATTGTGGACTATTTTATGAAACTCGGTACAGAGAAGCTCTACAGATTCAGGGATTTGCTTGGTGTACATGAGATGGAGTTGAGCTCGAGGGGGAGTGTTGAGATATCGAGATCATCTAGTGAGGCGATAGACATTGATGACCCGCCTGGGGGATAGGCCCCACACTTACACCACTGGCATTGTTGGTGAGATCATGGAGTGATATGCGGCCAGTGGGATGACAGGCTGTGTGGTGATAGTCATTCTAGAGATTAGCATAGTTATAGCGCCAGCTCATTTAGTTGGGTTAACACTATAGAGAACCCTAGTATGTATTTGATTGAGTACCTTTTCATATTGTGTATACTCTTATCTTTGTATATGGTGTGTTGAGTGTTGTGTAAAGATGAAGAAGATTTTCAACCTCTCACCTTGTGTGTTCTCTTTTAGGGTTTTGTGAGTGTGTGTGTGCTTGCAAGAGCTCAAGCTCTCTTCTCCCCTGCATATTTTCACTCTTTATGTCATCATAACGTCCCACATGCCCCTCTTTAGTCTATTTCAAGTAATGTACTCAAGCCCCACCAAATTCCATTCTAAAATTCTTTGTACGCCATCGAATTCCTTCTGGACCGGTGCTAATCACAAGCTAGTAGCAAGAGGTGACTAATGTGATTTCATGCATTGGTGAAGTTCTTGACTCCCTAGGATGGGTACTGCAACCTTCAAATTCTATCTTTGTTTGTTTCTTTGTTTACATATTGAGAGGTTAAAATTTGGTTCTTTGTTTGCATTTAATTGTCTACAATTTACACTATTGATATTTGGAGAGGAAAATTGAGAGAAAAGAGTTTAGAAATTAAGCATATGTGTAGAAATTATGTCAATTATATAGATTCTCTAGCATGTGTAGAGTTATTTTAAATGTTAGTGAAGGGTGTGAAAGTTAGCTACTTACATGTTTATGATCTTTTAGGGTGCATTTGGTTTGGTGCAAGATGGGAAAATCATGATCTTTAAGCTAGCATAATGAAAATTCCACATCTATCATAAAGAATGTTGCCCTACCCTTGCGGACTTGGTTTTGTCATTATGCACCTGAATTTCATGAGGAGCATGGCCTTTCCTTGGATGGAGTTGTTCCTCGCTCTTTGCATGGCAAAAATGACATTCTTGATAAAGAGTGGACAATAATGTTCACATGCCCACGGAGCAGTAAGAAGGTGAAAGCCTATCATGTGGGGGCAGAGTTTGGAGAGGCATTGGTTCATTGTCATTGGGATGTGTACCAGGAGGGTCCATCCATGTACGAATTTGGTCAAGAATCTGCAAAGGTTTTTGCCATGGATAACTATGTTGCCACAAAGAACATCTGCAACTAAAGTAGATTACACTATTGCTTGGGCTCACTTTGCAAAGAGGGCTATGAAGAGCTGAGAGGAAAGGAATCATATAGCAAACAAACAAAAGAGATGGGAAGAACAAATGCATGCAAATGAGGGACAATCACATGGACTTGGGTGGTCCACTAAAATAGATGATATATGCATGGTTGACCACCATCATGCGGTTTGATGCAATAGAAATGGACCAGATATGCAACATGAAATTGGGAGTCCAGTATAGGATAATTCTAGCAAAGATATCCTTTAAAGAAGCAACAAGCATGGTTGAAGCTACAATGAGGAGTTTGAATAGGGTTGAGGGTGCCCAACAACATAGCAATTGTGTGAGCTAGCTTCAAGGAGAAATTATGTCCTTAAGTTTAGAATCTAATTGAGAGCGGCTTTTGAAACTAATGGATAAGTTTCAAAAGACAGCTCAAGAGAACATCAAACAATTAGAGGAAAAGGTTGCAAATGCAAAGGTATGACACTTAGCTAGCTAGCTAGCCTTTAAGATTGAATAGCTTGGTCTTGTAGGTATACTGGTTTTTGTGTATTATATATGGCAACTCTGGTTCTTTCTTCACAAAAATTTATAGTCATGTTCTACACCATAGCTCTCTCCTCCTAAAATTTCATCTCATTTGGACAAAACGTCTGTGATTTATGCTCGTTTTCTTACATGAAATTTCTCTTCTTTGCACCACATATAGCTATCTTGATGTGAAGTGGCTTCAAATTCTTGTGAGTAATTATCATATGTTTAGGTTTTGTCTATGTTTTGTCTGGATGTGAGTAATAATAATGGGTTTAGTTTATGTTTTGTCTTGATGTGTCAACTACTGTTTATTTTCTCAGGAGAAGGGTTGTGAGCAACAAGGTTGTGTAAATCAAAGCAGTAAGTTACTGTTTATTTCTTGTTGTTTTAATCTTTATTTGTTGCTTTGAATCTTGTTTGCACAATATTGATTTGAAGTGGCATAAAATACCACAGTAATGATCATAGGTTTAGGATTTATTTATGTTTTCTCTTGATGTGTTGCTGTTTATTTTCACAGGAGCAACAAGTTTGTGAGCAGTAAGTTGCTAATTATTTCTTGTTTTTTTTAATGTTTATTTGTTTATTACAATCTTCTCTACACAGTAAAGATTTCAAGTGGCATAAAATACAACAGTAATGATCATAGGTTTAGGGTTTGTCTATGTTTTGTCTTAATGTGAGTAATGATCATAGGTTTAGGGTTTGCTAATGTTTTGTCTTGATGTGTTTATGTTTATTTTCATAGAAGCAACAAGGTTGTGTAAATCAAAGCAACAAGGTTATGAGCAACAAGGTTGTGTAAATCAAAGCAGTAAGTTGCTATTTATTTCTTGTTGTTTTAATCTTTATTTGTTGCTTACAATCTAACATATATATTTATTAATCATGCAGCCTAGCTTTATTAATTTAGATGTCTTCAAGGAGGAGGAATATCAGTAATATTCATACAGTGGAGGTGTTTAACAAGAGAGATGATGAACGTAACTGGATCCCTGATCAGTACAGTAAGTTAAATTGGATTTTATTACGACCAAGTACTCGTGGCAATTTCAAGGTCAAGCTCAAAGATGCCACAGACCCCAACAAGCAATGGAAAGGTAGAATCATAGAGTTCAAGAGACACATAAATGGTATGAGTACAATAACAGAGGCTTTCATTCAACATGTTTATGCTGATGTTCATGCTGCCATGAAACCATCCATAGGCTCTAGAGATGTGCATCTAAGTTGGTTTTTGTACCATTTGGTTTGTTTGCACATTTGTTTGGTTCCTGTGAAGTAGTTAGAAAACTAAGATTACTTACAACGCAAGTGCCCATCTAAGGATTGGATGACTCAGTTATTGGGTGAGTCATGGCATCTCAAGAGAACTCATACGATGATATCATTGAGTGCAGAATTATTGTGTCAGATGTTACCTTTACTATTTAGGCAAGATTGCAAAATTACTGTGTTTGTTGATTGTTGATCGTTTTTATTCATAAGTACTTCATTGCAAGACATTGATTGTTGATTTTTAATTGTTGAATGTTGAATGTTGATTTTATGTTTTTATGTTGGTTATTTGTTTTTTTATGTGACAGGTACTTCATTGCAAAAAAACTTTGTGCATTCGCTTCAAGTATAGGAGGTGGTGACTTCTACGAGGGGAGTGGCTCAGCTTGGACCAAGACGTGCAAGATGGCATGCATTCAGCACTCCATTAGGGGAAGGTTGAGGTCTATAGGGGCCCTTTAAGCTGCCATATTATGATTTTAATGACTTTTTGTAAAATGTTAAGTTTCTTTGACTTTAGATACCTTCTTATTCTTTAAATGGCTAGAAATTTGAATTTCAAAGTTTCCCGCCAAAATTGATTTTAAAATTGAGTGGGCAAAACCATATCATGTGACATATCTATGGAAAGAGCTTAGCGAGTAGATTTTGGATCTCTAATCTCTGACAAATTTTGAGCTCATATGTAGAAGTTATGGATGTCCGAAATTTCAAAAACTTTCCCCCCCACTTTTTGGGAATGAAAAGTACAAAAAGGCATCTTCTAGAGAATCTTTTGACCACCTTTAATCACCCAACATTTTTATATACATGGCATCACATGATTGGCCCTTTTCCTTAATAACCTTTTAATCACATGGCATCTTAAAGGGCCCCTATAGACCTCAACCTTCCCCTAATGATTGATGTTAATATTCTTTGGGAGGGTCATGACCCTTTTAGCGTTAATGTAGAAAGTCATTGGTCCCTTAGTTTTTTGAGAGGCAGGAAATCCAACTCATATCCAATGATCCCCCTTGTAATTTTTATTTTAAGTTAGATGGTAGCAAGGTTGGGAGTCAAAGTGAACATTGCAAAACATGCAAGCAGTGTATTGTTGCTCCACACATCCTTTGAATTCGACAATAATATAATTAATTATCCTAGAAATATGAATATGATTTATGATTTCTTATATTTTAATGAAGTGTCATTAATTTTAAGTCTATGGCTATAAGTATAAAAATAAATATAACTGTAAATATATATTTAAGTGAAAATAATAATATAAGTAGCTTTGTAAATAATAAAATATAATAATAATAATAATAATATGTAACAAGAAACAGAAGTATGATTTATTATTTATAATATTTTATTGAAGTGTCCTTTATTTACTAAAGTATAAACATAAGGCATTAAAATAAATATGAGTTTATAGATATTTTAAGTACAATAATAAAAAAAAGTATAAATTGCATCCATCCAGTCGTCTTACGAAACCCAAAGTCATGAACAACCACTAGCTTCATTGAGTGCCATCACCTCCTCATCATGAGTTTCAATGAAATAAATATTACTCCGTTAAAATTTTAATAAAACATATATTACTTTATTAAAGTTTTAAAATGAAATAATATATAAACTTATATTTATAAGTATAAATAGGGGTTATTTTCATTCACTTCTATTGCATTCTCTATCTCACTTTCTATCAACCTTGCTTGTTGCTCCCTTTACGCCTTCACCCATGGCTTCTCATCATGATGCGTTCGCACACGGTGGATGAGTGAAACCCGTTATTACGGTCAGATGTGGGACCATATTTATCTTAGGTTTTGTTAGAATGTTGAGCTAGAGAATATATTTAGGACTCTAGAGTCCGATAGCTTAGTGCTTGCATTTTTTTACGCTGGATGTGATGATATCACATTTTTAATCCTTGACTCCACTACTTGGTGGATACCCCTAGAGTTCCTCTTCTCCATGAAGAGTGGTGACAAGCATAGAAAGGTTATGCAAAGAGACTTTGCACATGTTCCCCCCCTTTCGATCTACCTCTGTGCTCCTCACTTTTGAGCATCTTGCTATCATAGGCTAGATCGCATAAAGAATTGATCCCCTTACGTTTTTCCATGGCAATTTATGAAGTATCATATTACATGGGGATATGGAATAAGGAATTCGTAAGGTAGAATTAGGGATAATAAAGAATGGGTTCATATCATATGAGAGTGTATATGGATGCATGAACTTAGGATAATAAGTCCAATTAACTTTAGAATAATGAAAACATTTTGGGAGCTCAACAAAATGAGCTAGACACATGAAAGCAAAGACTCTTAGGAACCTTGTTTAGATAAAAGAAGATTTTGTGAGAGAGAGAGAGAGAGAGAGAGAGAGAGAGAGAGAGAGAGAGAGAGAGAGAGAGGATTTACTTAGAGATTACCCTAAGGATCTCGAATCTTTTAAGTGGGGGAGAATGTAAGATTCCTCCCAAGTCATGTACCGATTCTCTTTTAATATAGGTTTAAAGAAGACTTCGAGAGAGATTATATGGCTATAAGCGTTAAGAAAGTGATAGAGTAAAAATATTAGTTTCAAAAATCTAAAAATAAATAAGAAGATAAGAATAGATCCAATAATCCTATGTATAAGCTTGCAAGAACCCTAAACTTACCCTAAACCAAAAAACAGGGGCGCAATAATACGTTAAAAAAAGCATAAACAAGGAAAATCGAAAGAGGGAGTACCTCTTTTTTGCGAAGCTGAAGGAGAGGATTGGTGAAAGATTGATGAAAGAGCTGCAAAACAAAATATTAAACAAAATAATTAGTAAATTAAACATAAGAATAAGAACTAATACACAAGTAATACAAAATCCTAAAATCTCTATGCATGCATTAGGAGATCTATGCATACATAGAGAGCTCTCAACATGCATAGAGAGCTAAAAAAACACAAAATCCTAAACGCCCTATATCCTAAAAAGCAAAAGCAAGAGCATATTAGTAAAAGCAAGAGCATATAAGCTAAAGTGGAGAAGGAGAAGAGGAGAAAAGAGAAAAGCTTGAAGGAGATGCTGAAACGCATACCTTCTCTGGTTGTAATTTGATGCCGTGGAAAACAGAGAACAATAGGTTCTTGGCTGTAAAAAACTTATGAGCATCGGTACAAGCGTCGGTATACACCTCGGTATAAGCGTCGGTATATACCTCGGTATACGCGTCGGTATAAGCAACGGTAAGAGCGTCGGTATACGAAATTTTGAAATTAGCCCGCCTGACTTGTCTCCTCCAAGATTACGACGGGCATACCGACGTTCGACATTTGCATCGGTATTCTAACGTCGGTATGCCCTAAACCTCTAGTAGTGCCATAGTATATGTATGTTGTGCTCCATGAAGGACACTAATCTAGAATTATGATTGAGGTCACTTACAGCTAATATGTAAGATAGCACACAAATTCAACACAAGAGGCTTTGTTTTTATATAGAGTTACAAAAAATGACATGCATATGGGGTTTATATACTAAAAACGTGATAACAAGGGTAATTTTATCATTTTACAGTTTATAGAAGGGTTTTATATGTTTTTTTAGAAATTCATAAATAAGGGGTTTTCTATTAGGATAGAAATGAACAACCCTTTAGTACATGGTGAGTAAAGCGTATCCATGGGCAATTTTTTTCCATAGGGGGATGGGTGGTGGGAGGGGGAGGACGAATTTGAAACACTCTAAGTTGCATTATACAAGTTGTATATGTTTTTTATTACAAATTATTGAAGTTTATTTGTGAATTCTTTGCATATAGGTCTGAGTAATAATGAATAAAATTATTCTTTTCGATGCAAAATATTTGGATCAAAAAACTTTTGGTTAAAGCATTTCAATCAAAAAGGTTGCTATATTAGTGGTGCTTTTAAAGGTATTTATTCAAATTGTTTTTACTAGCTTTTGAGAGCACCAAGAGAGAGAGAGAGAGCTAATCTAAACTCTCTCTTCTTTCTCTATATGTGTGTGTGTGGCTCTCTATGATGACCACTTGGTCACACATGTGGGAAAAGTGTTTGTACTTTGAATTTGGTGTGTGTGGTCGTTCTTTGTGACCATTGTGGTCACACACGTGTAGGAGAGGTGTGCACACTTTGAACCGTGTGTGCATGTGTGTGGTTGTTTATGTCCACACTCACTACAAGAGATAGAGAGCATAGTCGTGCAACATAGCCACATGAAGAGGAGAGAGAGTAGAGAGAGGGGACCTGGGCAGGTGCGCACAGGGTGTACACAATTATAATTTATAGCTATGCACATGTTTACTATGCTATAGCCACATGTATAGCGTAAGTATAGCTACATATTGGAAAAAAATCCATACATTCCATATAGCATTCTCGAGAACTAAAAAATATCCCAATATCACAAAAGAAGAATCATAAAATGTCATCTTAATATCATAAAAGAAGAAGCACCAAATGCATTATAATACAATCAAATATGGACTAAATCAAGCCTAGCAAATTGAGAAATTGTTTAATTAATTAGGGCGAGCTTGGCCCAACAACTATTACATATTCTATCAAATCCATACATGCTAATTAGTATAACTCAAGATCCATACGTCCCATTGCAAGATCAATTAAAAGATCTATCCCACTAGAAGTGGACTCAACATCATCATCATGCTCAAATTCAATTCCTTCCTCATTATCTTGGATAAAGGCACCTTCATCTTGATTAGTTTGTGGTCATTTTTGACTGTCACTTTAACCATGAGCTCTTCAACATCCCTAACCTGAAAAATACTCTTTGAATGAGGAGTGAGTTGTATGATATACCACCATTTTGTATTATTTATATCCACATGAAACACAACCTTGTAAGAAGAAACACATGGAGCGTAAATAAAACATGCATAAGGATGATATAATAAAAGCTTATGGTTATAATTTACTTCACAATGGTGAGGTAGCACAAATGTGTCCCTCTCTATTTGCCAAAATTTTATGGAATCAATTGCCATAAATCTATTTGGATGTCTTTTCATGGTTGCTTGAGCGTCTCCGCACACATCCTTGAGCCATTTTACATCCAATATAAAAATTTGAAATGTCCTGAATCCAACCTTTAGGATGTTTTGAATCATGCCATAATAATCAAGCATTACTCCACTTTCTTACTCAAGTTTGTCATAACCCCACAATCTTGAATATTTCTCTTTCTATCTATATGTTGACTATGGAAATGCCTTCCTTTGGACCACATGGCATTGTATACCTTTTACTACCACCAAAACCAAATGAAATATATTTATAATAATGAATAACCAAATCATGAGGTTCTTCTTGAATTTAAAAAAAAGAGAAAGTAGAGACACACTTACATGAGGCTCATATTCTCTTGCATACTCCCACTCTTCTTTTATCACCATCTCTCCATGTTCTTCAACCTTTTCCATTTCTTCATAAAGCCAATCAATAGTACAATATTTTGGAAGTAATGAAAGCTCTAAAGGAAATGTCAAGCCTCTTGAATGCATCCTAAATGCTTTTCTCTCATCATAGCGGTTTCTCCTTGCCTCTTCATACCTTGGCACCCACCTCTTCATACCTTGGCACCCACCTCTTCATAACTTTACTATTGAGAATACAAAATGTATTCACTTGCTTAAACATTGATGTGCCCATTCTCCTTGCTCTTTCTTTTCCTTCCGGTACATGGGACATCATGTGCTCATCTTCCTCATTACTCCACAATCATGGCATTGTGGGATCCACTCGAGAGAGATACTCTGAAATGTGGACACATGCTTCTTGCACTAACCAAGCCTCTACCATGCTTCCTTCTATCCTAGCTCTTTGTCTAACAAAATCTTACAAAATCTTCATGAAACACTCAAGGAAGAACATCCACCGACCATGCACAACACCGCACATCCACACTTCATCTATCAAGTGTACCACAAGATGTAATTAACTAGTGAGGATATTTCTTGGGAGGTTTTCCTCTATCATGCACACTCCCTCGCTCGGGGGGTTCACCGAAAAATATGTAAATGTAGCACATGAGTTCATCAAGAGGGTTATATTAATTCAAAAAAGTTATATAATTACATTTACAAGAGGGGGTTCTCATTTTATTCATAAAAGTATGTAAGTGTAAGGGGTTTTTAAATACCCCTTGAACACACGTGACATATAAAATTTCTTAGAGGTGAACCCCTTGAGCTGCCTCACTGCCATTACTTAGGCTACATCAATAGTGGATGGATCTCCTTGGAACTTATGTACCTAAGATGGAGTTGAGTCCATTTAATTAGCATGACATGTCTTATAAACTAGCATAACAATGAAACAAAACCATGATATAATTTTAGTTTTTTATACCTCACCACCATCCCCCATTTATGGATGGTCTCACGCACTTTTTGATCTCCACACCCGCTAATGCATATGAAAAGAATGAACTATGTAACAAAAAACATTGCAATCAATGTTATGTAATTACAATGAAAGACCATCATGCCAGGTATATAAGTAAATTGAACATACCTAAAAAATCTTATCCCAATTATGCATTTTTAGACCATAAAAATGAATTGATCCTTTCTTCTTTATTTTTGTGAATGCCCCCCTCCTTGAAAGAAGGCATGACACCCATAGGGGTAAGAAAGGAGGTAATTTGATCCTTCACTCTCTTCTCCTCATTCTTTGTCAAGATCCAAGGTGCTTTAGGTAACATTACCTTCATGTTCTGTTAAACTATTGAAAGTGGTGGGGAGGAATCCAATCAATATCAAGTCCTCTCTATCTGCTAAGAATCTCTCTTTCCAATTAGGTGGTCTCAAATATTCAATGCTACATTTTTATGATGTGCATCCGATCTAGAAGATGATTGATTCTTAGGTGTTTCTAATATCGGTGGCGTATGGGACGATCCTCTCCACAATACTTTTCAATATCCTACTCTTAGAGGATGTGGGAAGACTACTTTTGTAGATGGAACACAATTCTCATGAATCAAATGGAAAAAATCGGTGATGGTCTTCATACACGACCTTCTTGAGATGCATAGGCCATACTGTAACAAACGACGGTCTATAAATCAGACAAACATTGTGACCAGATGTTGCGAGTCCTAATTTAATGCATTAAGCATTAATGAATTAATGCATTACTCATTATGCATAATGCATAATGCATAATGCATAATGCATAATGAATTAAGCATTAATGCGTTACACATAATACATAATGTATAATGCATTAAGCATTATTGCATTAAGCATTAATGTATTATGCATATTCCAATATGCACTAATGTTTAATACACAAGGATAATGCTTAATGCATAAGCATTAATGTTTAATTCTTAATTAATTATGCATTAAGTATTAATGTTTAATGCATAATGAATTATTCATTAAGCATTATTACATAATTCTTAATGCATAGATCATACACATGCTCTATGTAAGCTATGTATGCATATGTGAGCTATGTAATGTTTTTATGGCATAAATCTTTTTATGTAATGTCTCGGGGGGTGCACTATATGGAAGCCCCTCCTACGACGTGCGTTCAAGGGGTATTTAAAAAACCCCTTATCTGTGAATTTTGAGCTAATAAAACTACCCCTTTTTCTTTATAGACTTACGGGTTTTTTTCCAAAGTACAATTAAAATACCCCTCTTGTAATTGTATTTCTGTAAATTTACCCAATATTTTGGATTAAAAAAACCCCACCTGATGATCGCACGTGGTAGACTTACATTTTTTGAGGTGCACCCCCCGAGTGTAATGTGTACTCTATGTGAGCTATGTTTTATGTTTTTATGCATATAGATGTGCCCATCATGGGGTTCATCACCAATGGATGAGCATCGGATATATGGAGGGGCATCTTCTAGTGTCGCGCCCATTCCCATAGATGACCAAGATTCGCAGTGTGTTTTAGAGATAGAGGCAACTTGAATCACTTGAACTCTAGGTATGGGGCTGAGCAATTAAGTCGCTCGGGCTTATCCCCTGCCTATTATGTGCCTGACACGTCAACTATCCCATAGCCGACCACATTCATGCTTCCCACCACCTTCCCTATCCCTCTCACTTCTTCTTTTCCTACCCCTCATACTTCCACTTTTCCTAATCCTCACCCTTCATCTCCTCCTAGTGCTCATTACACTCCTATCCTGTTCGCGGTTCCCTCCCTAGCATGCGACATCCTCATAATGTCACTAAGGTGGTGATAGCTCAAGGGCTTCTCAAAGTCATGATGATAGAGTAGTGGGGGTGTGATGGATGCTTTGGGTGAGGTGCACGATCACCTTTGCCTATGGAGATAGATGACATGCTCGGGGAGGGTGGGATGATTTACTATACGCTAGATGAGGAGAGTGGGCCTTATATGGATGACATGGGATGGAGGGCTTATTATACCTTATGTCATTTAGTAAACCAAACCTACAAGGATGCCTTCAAATCATGGGGAGAACAAAAAGAAATAGACTTTATGTATATAGTTCAGTACTCGGGGGGGTCACTCATATAAATATGTAAGTATCACGTGGGTTCAACAGAAGGACATTTTAAATATTTAAAACTTACAGAAATATATTTACAGAGGGGATTTATTTATTGTATTTTAAAAAAAAATTACAGATTTGAATAGGAAAGGATACATTATATTCACTAAAAAATTCACAGATAAGGGACTTTTTAAATAGGCCTTGAACGCACGTGATATAGAGGATTTACATATAGTGACCCCCCCGAGGTTCAGTATATGCATGAGTGGTTTTGAAACCCACCACACACATGTTCTTTTGATGAGTGGGTGACGAATTGCATTATAAAGATCCTCAATAATAGGAGGTCTCGCACAAAGAGGTGTATAAAAGAGGGGAAACAACAAATTCTTGCAAACTTCACCATTAATAAGGACTAGAAGAAGGCGAAGAAGGATGCCAGGGAGGGTACTCAACACCCTCAACAAAAGGCATTATGTATGTTAACCTTGGGTGGGCACTTAGAATCACATATTTTAATTTAAAAATCTTAGGTAGCTTAGGGTACTTTTGTTGAGGGTACTCAACACCCTCAACAAAAGGCATTATGTATGTTAACCTTGGGTGGGCACTTAATCACATATTTTAATTTAAAAATCTTAGGTAGCTTTTTCTTTTAATTTGAGATTATTTCTCATGTGAAGAACTTTTTTCAATTTTAAATTTATTTTTTTAAATTTTACGTGGTTTGTTTTTAAATTTAACTTTATTTTTATGCTTGCATAGTGTATGTGTTGATGCATGTAAATTTAAACTAGTTATGCATATTCTGGCACTCTTATGGAGCAGTTGTAAATGCTCTAGCACTAGCTCGTTTTTCTTTTCTATGTTTACGTTTGAGCTAGTTGTTTATCTTTTATACATTTGTGTATAAGCTACTTTGTGTGTACTTTGGTCACATATGTGGACCAGTTTTGTGACCACTCTAGATATATTCAAGTTGCTTTATTTAAACTAGTAATGCGCACTTTGGTCACATATGTGGGCCAATTATGAACATTCTAGTTCCCTCTACCTATTTTATTTTGGCTAAATGTGTGTGCTTTGGTCATGTGTGTGGGCCTTCATGAAAACTTAAGTCTTCCCCATTTATTCTATGAAGACTCCTTGTGTGCACTCTCCTCACATATGTGGGCTAACATTGTAGCTCCCTCCATCTATTTCATTTTGGCTAAATGTGCATACTCTCATTAGGCAAAATTTGGGGTCTCAAAAGGGCCCTCTAAGATATCAACATGAGAATATTCTCTTTAAAAATGGGTGTGCAATAATTTTTTTACAAATCAACTCCAAATTTGTCGGAGTCTACTCTTCAAGAGCTATCCATGCATGATTAGGCTTTACCATGGGGAAGGAGTGATACCCAAAAGGAGATTTTGAAACCTTAAAAAACAACCATAATGGTGGTTTTAGATGTTTTAAAACCACCTTTTGGGTATCAACACAAAGAGTGGATTCTAAATATGTTTTAAAACCACCTTTTGGGTATCACTCCTTTCCCATGGTAGAGCCCTATAATGCTATATATCAACACAAAGAGTGGATTCTAAATATGCTAGCTCTGACAAATCTAGAGTTGATTTGCAAAAAAATTATTACACATAGATTTTTTGAGTTATATTCTTATGAAAAGTCCTTATAGGGCCCTTTGTGTAGACCCCAAATTCCCTTAATGGGTCACACATGTGGGCCTTTGTGAAAACTTTAGTCCTCCCCATTTATTTTATAAAGACTAATTATACACAGTTTAGTTATATATGTGGGCTACTCGTGAATACTATAGTTGAATGAGATTAGTTATTAGAGCTAGTTATGTACACTTTAGTGATGTATGCAGGCTAGTTATATATGTGGGCTACTCGTGAATACTATAGTTGAATGAGATTAGTTATTAGAGCTAGTTATGTGCACTTTAGTGACGTATGCAGGCTAGTTGTTGTGAACACTCTAACTCTTATCCCATATGATTTATTCCTTGATCTAAAGTACATATTTTGACCCTTCATTTCTTTAGTGTTTCTCACCAAAAGAAACGTGTAGTTGTTGGTGACTTTGCACCATGTAGTTCCTCCACTTTGTGAGATAGTTTAATATTATGAGAAGTTAGCTTATCCACTTTTTGAATACTTTTTAATCTTCTCCTTTGAGATTGCCATACTCTCGCTTCAAGTGATTGCATTGAGCTTACTATGTAGTATTCTTATTTCTTGTAATTTTGAGCTACTTCTCTATGACTCGAATCTGATCTATCATCTGTGTGGAATCATATTGTTGAGTGCTGATGCTAATCTATGCACTATTTCTTTTCCTTTGTCTCCACTAGCTACATTAGATACTTACCCATGGCAATTTCTCTTTTTGTTTTTTATTTCTCTACCTAAAGCCTTTTCTTTTAATTTTATTCTTGTGCTTGTAGCTCTTGTAGTGTTTGGCTTCCACTTGCAGGATATTGGCACCTTTTTTGTTTTCTCACCATGGGATTCCTTGGCTTCTCATTGGTGTTGTTGGTGACTTTTTAAGGCCATCCAATTGACTTCTTGGATTCCTTGATTCTTATATCGTGTCGGTATTTGTCTTGTTGGTGACTTTTTTAAGGCCATTTAGCTCACTTCTTGGATTCTTTGATTCTTGTATCATGTCGGTCTTTGTCTTGTTATGGTGGCATGAGAAATGGTTTGCATGTGGGAGGAGGTAAGACCAAGAAGTCATTGATTAGCTTTATGCTCTTCTCCTCCCAACATGCTCTTTATATCTTTGTGGTTCCTATATAAGTGGTGAAAGATTTTAATAGCTTTTGAGAGCAGAGAGAGAGAGAGAGAGAGAGAGATCATGTAAAATATCTCTTCTTTCTCTATTTGTTTGTCTGTGTGTGTGTGTGTGTGTGTGTGTGTGTGTGTGTGTTTCTCTTTGTGACCATCATTTGGTCACACAGGGACAAGTGTGTGCACTTTGAATTTTTTGTGTGTGTTTGGTGATCCGTTGACCATTGTGGTCACACATGTGTGGGAGAGACGTGTGCACTTTGAACCGTGTGTGCATGTGTGTGGATCTTTGTGTTGACACTAGTCACATATGTGGGCTAGGTGTGCTGCACTTTAAACTATGTTCGCTGTTGTTATTCTCTGTGGACCACCTTGGTTATGTATGTGAACCTCATGTGGGCACTTAGAATCATATATTTTATTTTAAAAACCTTAGGTAGCATTTTCTTTAAATTTATTTCTTATGTGAATAACCTTTTTTAGTTTTAAATTTATACTTTAAATCTTACATGGTTTGTTTTTAAATTTAAGTCTAATTTTACTCTTACATAGTGTATGTGTTGATGCATGTGAATTTACACTAGTTCTGCATACTCTAGCACTTTTATGGGGTGGTTGCAAATGCTCTAGCTTGTTTGTCTTTTCTATGTTTATGTTTGAGCTAGGTGGTTGTACTCTAGTCACATATGTGGACCAGGTTGTGAACACTCTCTAGCTATATTCAACTTGCTTTATTTGAACGAGTAAGTGAACTTTGGTCATATATGTGGGCCGTTGTGAACAATCTCATTCCCTCTAGCTATTTTACCTTGGCTAAATGTGTGCACTTTGGTCATGCATGTCAGCCTTTGTGAAAAATTTAATCCTCTCCATTTATTTTATTAAGACTACTTGTGCATAGTTTAGTCAAGTATGTGGGCTACTTGTTACTATTGTAGTTTCCTCCATCTATTTTATTTTAGCTAAATGTGCATACTCTAGTCACACATGTGGGCCTTTGTGAAAAATTAAGCCCCCCCATGTTATTTTGTTAAGACTACTTATACATACTCTAGGCATGTATGTGGGCTACTGAAGAACACTATAGTTTTATCCCATTAGTTATTAGAGCTAGTTGTTCACATTTTAGTGACATATAAAAGCTAGTTTGTGAACACTTTATCTCTTATCCATATGATTGATACCTTGATTTGAAATACATGTTTTGACCCTTCATTTAGTTGGTTCTTCTCACCAAAAATAATGTGTAGTTACTAGCGACTTTGCACCATGTAGTTTCTCCACTTTGTGAGATAGTTGAATATTGTGAGAAGCTATCTTATCTACTTTTTTGAAAAAAAATTTATGTTATTTTTTAAGGTTGTCATACTCTTGCTTCAGGTCCTTGAATTGAGCTTATTGTGCAACATTCTTATTTCTTCTGATTTCTAGGTGTTGTTGATCTATGACTCTAATTTGATCCTTGTATTGAGCTTATTGTGCAACATTCTTATTTCTTTTGATTTCTAGGTGTTGTTGATCTATGACTCGAATCTAATCTCGCATCTATGATAGGGTCATATTGTCAAGTGTTAATGATGATCAATGCCCTATTTGTTTGCCTTTATCTCCTCTAGCTGTATTAAATTTTTTCCCATGCCAATTGCTCTTTTGGTTTTTTCTTTTTCTACCTCAAGTCTTTCCTTTGGATTTTATATTTGTGCTCTTACAATGTTTGGCTTCCACTTGCAAGTTTGCTATTGTTTTTGTTTTCTCACCATGGGATTCTTTGGCTCCTTATTGGTGTTGTTGTTGGAATGCTTGATGGATATTCACAAGATGACTTCTTGGATTCTCCAGTTCTTATGTCATGTTCATCTTTGTCTTGTTATAGTGGCATGAGAGCAATGGGTTGCAATTTGGAGGAGGTAATACCAAGAAGTCCTTGATTAGATTTATGTTCTCCTTCCAACATGCTCTTTATGTATTTGTGATTTCTTGTTCCCACACATTCATCATCTGCACAGTGGCGAGCAAGTGTACTACATTGATATCTTCATGTTCATCCTCTACCTCCTAGATCCTCAACTTCCTCTTGGTGGTGAATAATTTTCTTTTATCTTCTACTGCTTCCTCCACATTTTGGATAAACTTCTTTAGATCTAAGGTAATATATTCCTCAGATGCATCTAGATTTGTTATTCCTTCAGATGGGAGATATAAGGCTTCTCTCACCATGTCCTCTCAGTCACTCTCATCACCTTCTTTGTAATAGTTTACACATTGTTGTTCTTAGCCAACTCCACCAGTTATTTTTCTTCCATAAATTATCATGTAGAGTTTTCTAATATAATTGAGCCAAGTTGATGAACCAACCCTCTACAACCATGGATGATGGTTTGGGTGGTTCGGGTTTAGTAGTGAGTTTGATGGTTCAAACTCTATGAGCTTGTCTATCACCATGGTTGTATATACAAAAGGGGGTGAAATATTGTGCAAGAGTAGAAGAAAAAAGAGTATGAAATAGAGTTTTACCTTGCATGTCAATTTTAAACCGTTGTTTGCTTGATCTGATTCACAATTCCCTTTCTTCCTTGATGCGTGTAGAGTGTGGGTAGTAAATCTTGGGAGGGAATTAAATCCCATGCTTATTAACTTCTCATGATGAGGGTGCAACATGTGATGCATCATGTATTTATTGCGCTCATGCCTAGATGTGAGCATATTGTTTACCATTTTCATACCAAAAATGTAGGAAATAGAAATATACATCATCACTTTTTGGATCATCTATTTTTAATTGCACTTTTTTTCCATATTGAATGCTATACTCCCACTGTCAAATTGTTCTCACTGGCCCACAATATGGATTTAGTTTGAATCCATTTATAACTTTTTATAGTCTGAATCCATTGACCGCTTTTGGTAGTGGCATGCCATGTCGTGAACTTAGAATGAATGTGCCCTTCCCTAGTGTTCTAGTTATAGTGGCATGCAATGTCGTGAACTTAGAATGAATCTATCCTAGTGTTTAAGTTACCTGATATGGTCTTGCCCATTTGAGATGCAATTTTCTATGATGCGGACCCATTCTTGAGTTGACCACCAACACCTAGTAACCTTATGGAAAGAGTTTGTATTTTGTATTTTTGTCTAGCCATTATTTTATTTTCCACTTCATGGCTTTTGTAGCATGGCACTTTTTTGCATGTCCTCCTTTAGTGCTAGCAATTGTTCTAGTTTATGACACATAGATTAATCTAGGGAAAGATGTTGTGCACTACCACTTTCATGATTGGCACTAAAAAGTTCATGGGCATAATTGCTTCTAGCATACAGACCAATTTGAATAGTGGGGTTTCCTAGTTCTAACCTTGTATGCTCTTCTGAATGCCCAAAGTACATATTGTAACTTCTTAATAGTTTGATTTTTGTTTATAATATTTTGTACTATTTTTAATAGGACCCGATTTAGTGTATTTTGTGTCCTATTGCAATGTGCAGATAGTTTTTTTTTGTATGACCAAGTATTTAGTCTTGAGATTAGATATCACATCATTTTGGAAATCATTGCAGAAATATAATGCTTGTTCACTTACTAAGAATCCTAACCTAGTCATTATTTTCTCATACAACTAAAACTTTTGTATTAAATTGGTGAAATTTGTCCTTGAGTGTCTTTGCCTCTACCCACTTAGTGAAGTAGTCAGGAGCTACCAAGATTTAGCCATTACATTTTTTTAAAACTATAGGGACCTTGCCAATGAGATTAAACCCCCCTTCATGATTGCTTCAAGTGGAAAAATAAGATTATGTAGCATTTTGTCTGTTGTAGTCAGCTATCCCCCAACTTTTGACACATGTCACATTGCTAGGAATAATCTCAATCATTCTAGTTGGCCACCATAGGCCAACTTATGTTACAAATCTATAGAGTATTTGTGAGAGTGTGGCAAGATGAGAGTTTTCTCTTGGGATTCTTTCTTTCTCTTTATCGTCCACTCCATTTATTAAGTTCAGTCCTTTTTCATGAATGTGTACTTTTGACTTAAATCATTATCTTCTTTACCCCTTTTGATTGAGATGGTTTCCATTTCCTAGTCTTGTTTTATCTTGCCATGATGCAACACTACATTAAATTCATCTTTAACACCATAAATGAGACAAAGAATTTGCATCTTGCCACATCATCTCCTTCTTTATGATTATGCGGTGTTCTCCTATTGTTTCTTTCCTTACGATTATGTGGAGGTGTTCTCCTATTGTCTAATCCACGATATGTTGAATGGTGCTGCTTTGCTAGCTCATCCGACCTAACTCTCTATCTATCTATTTTGAAGTCCTAATCCCCCATCTAGTAGGACTCTAGAAATAGTCTTCATAGTGTGTCTGTAAAGCAATAATGTGGGACCATGTCTACTTTTAAGACTTTTTTTGTATCTATTTTATCACATTCTACTATTGGATTGTCTACTAGAGGTTTATCTTATTTAGACTAACAAGTCCATATTAGGAAGTATGGGATAAGTCCCAATTCCCATTTTATAAGATTTAAAAAATGGGGGCACAGTAAACCCTTTTAAGATTTTGTCAAAACCAGCTCCTCATCTGACATATCGTTTGGAAAGCTCTTGAAGATTAGGTTCTAAATCCACATTCTCAGACAACTTTGGATTTGGTATGCAAAAAATTATATTGAAAATAAAATTCTCAAGTAATAGGATTTTCCCAAACTCTCGAATATGGTCTTTAATCCGTTAACCTACCAAAAGGTGCTTCAAGTTTAGCCAAGGGGCTAAGTGTTATGTTCAATTTCATGTTCTTCAATTCGCTCAAAAGTTTATACTCTTTGTCAATATCTTTAGTGCCCTTATGTGCAGTGGCACTATGTTGTTCTGATCCTTTTACACCTTGGATTGCATCTTCGTGGTGCGGTAGCTTTCGAGCTATTTAGAGTGTCTTATTTCTTTCTTAATGATGCTAATTTGTAGGAAATTTTGAGGTGTTATGTACATGCTCCATGTTCATCCAACTATCCATATATACTTCTTTGGCTCTGACTTGTTGGTGGCTGATTTTAGCAGCTCCTTTTGATTGTTTACTGGGTTGTTGAGATATCGAGCTCAACTACGGACATTGATGACCTGCTTGGGTGATAGCTTCCACACTTCTGGCATTCATTAGGGAAAAACGGAGCTCATTTTGGGTCCCTCTAAGAAAATTTTCATTTTCCTATTTGATGTGAAAAATGTGTAAAAGTGAAAAACAAGATCCAAAAGAAACATATAATATCCCCACGTATTGAAAAGGTAAATCTATTTAGATTTTCCTACATTTAAGATGGAATATATAACACTAACTACATTACACATCGTATTAACGAACACTAACTGTACAGACCATACTGAGGGTAGTTTTTATTTAATATCAAACATTAAATTCATCGAATTTTAAATTTTGGAGGGTAACAAACAAGATTTGTGGCATTAGTCCTAATTTGGTATGACAAAAAGGTCTTGTTTGTATTAGCAACCAACCAAAAAAATGAAAGGAGGTGAACATTAAAGATGATTATGCTTGAGTTCAAAAAAAGAGAAAAGGTCGACACATTGGTGCTATGGAGAGAGATAGAACATGAGGTCATTAGGATGGCATCATATTGATCTTTGGTGTGATCGCTCAAATTTCAATTTATCCCAAATGCCCTATCACAAAATCCAGTCCCTCTTTTTTCAACATCACTCTTAATATTTGTGTAGGAGATGGTCACAAAGGTCTACTTAGATACATATCATGTCACTTGACAGTTGTAGATGTGTGAAAACATTTATATTAACAAGAAGCAATAGATAAATTGGTGAAATTGTTCCCTGAGTGTCTTTGCCTCTACCCACTTGGTGTAGTAGTTAGGAGCCACTAAGATGTAGCAATTTCATTTTTTCGTTTACTATAGGGACCTTGCCAATGACATTAAATCCCCCTTCATGAATGCTTCAAGTGGAAAAATAAGATTATGTACCATTTTGTTTGCTGTAGTTAGCTGATGGCGGGGTATCCCCCAGCTTCTAACACATGTCACATTGCTTGGCAAAATCTCAATCATTCTAGTTTGCCACCATAGGCCAACTTGTGTTACAAATTTATGGAGTATTTATTCTACTCCCATTTTACACAATTGATCCAATGATCATTTTAAATATCATGCTTTTTTAGTTCCATCTTGTTACACATCCCATGTCATCGTTCAGGAAAAATGCCCATCTTTTAGACCAATGCTATAAATAGTTCTACATACTACTTAACCATTGCTATAATTACCTTCATAGAGTCTTGATAATTTTTTAAAAATAGTTCTGCATCCATTGAATGATCTGACACTCCACATTCTATAGATTTCCCACTATCCAAACTATACATAGGAAGCTTTCCACCACTACATGTTCACTTCCTAGGGTGTACACATGTGAAAATAAACTCTTACCACAGTAACATCTAAGAAAACGTTCCCATCAAATTTTCTTGTTGACTAGATACTAAAATGTTTAATGATCTAGATGGAACACAAATTAGTCCTCATAACAAATGGTATCTAAATTTATATGTAGATAATCCAAATGGAGCACAAATTGTTCCCCACTAGTAAATAGTGTATAAATGTATTAATTGAGTTTGAGGGCTTCCTTCTCTTTCACTTGTGTTATTGTAGTTGTATTTTTCCTTGAAGAGCACTCTACTTGCATAATAGATCGGTTGATATACCAACATTCCTCTAATTTTTTCATTAACACTGCCTATCACTACGTCCCATTATAGTCTTGGGCGCTCAGCCAAGTGTAGTCACTATTTTCTTAAGCCATCCAAGTGCTGTGTCACATTCCTCCGACCATCTATACACTCTGTCCTTGTTTTTTAGTAAGTACATTGGATATGCTACATGACCTAAATATCTTACAGATTTGTGTGCCATTACCTTTCCTAGGAACCTTTTTCCAGTTTCTTCAAATCCTTTTGTAGTAGTATGGTATGTATTACTTTCACCTATTGTGGACCTTTTTTTTGACATAATGTGGCCCAATAGTGTTCGTAAGGATACTACAAACTCACAATTTGTGAGATATAGTTTGAACTTGGCCTCTATGCGTCTGTGTAGGCATAGCCTGAAATGGTGGAGGTGTTTCCCTCTTCTACCAAACACATGAAAATCATCCATAAATAATTTCATCATGAAATCTATAAGATATTTAAAAAACATTTCTTAGACCATTCTTTGAAATGCTATAGGAGCATTTTGCAAACCAAACATCATGACATTGGAGGTAAACACACCCCATTCCATGATGCACTCTTCTCCCTATATTGTAGACTTGATTATAGTAGCTAAAACCATCCATGAAATGAATTCATCTCATGACCTGTGATTTCATTCCACATAGTAAAGGGAAAAGTAAATACTTCTAAGATATTTTTTCTCAACATTCTAAACCAAATTTGATCTTCAAGTCCTTCTTTGGCACTATCATATGGAAATGATTTTTCATGTGGCTCGGTTGGATAGATGATTTCAATTTCAATTAGCTCATCAATTTCTTCCTTGACTTGCTTGGCATAGTTGGGGTTCATCATGTACCTCTGCTATCAGATCGGCACCACATCCTCTTTCAGGATCTTCCTTGAGGTTCATACGATGCTGATAGAAATTGGGCTTAATACCTTTTATATTGGTGTAGTAACTCTATGCCTAGGCAGACCTATATTCATTCAATAATGAGATTAGATCTTCCCAAAATTTGTACTCTAGCTCTGCACCGATCGTGACATTCTACAAATCATCTTGCATACCCAAATTTATCTCCACAAGCTTGTCTTTCTACACTCTAACAAGCTTACTACTGAATTTCTCTTTTGGCTTTTTTTACCTTATCTATTGAGATGCCTATTTTATTTCTACCAATTTCCTCCATGTGGTTATTGGACTTAGCCTTCTTTTGCAGACTTTGTTCGTTCTTCTCACTATTCTCCTAAAGGAGTCTCTTGAATATTCTCTACTTCATACTTCTTGTGTCGAGGTCTCAGTGTAGTGTATTGTGCTACTATTTCCCCCACATCCACCACCATGAACCATGTGGCAGGATTAGAGTTTTCTCTGGGGATCCTTTCTTTCTCTTCATCATCCACTCCATTCATTAATCTCAATCCTTTTGCATGAATGTTTCTCCTTTCAACTAAAATTCTTCTTTACCCCTTTGATGGAGATGGTGTCCCTTTCCTAGTATGGTTTGATCTTTCCATGATACAACACTGCATTAAATTCATCTTCAACACCACAAATGAGACAAGGAATTTGCATCCTGCCACATCATCTCCTTCTTTGTGATTATGTATAGGTGCTCTCATATTGTCTAATCCACCATATATTGAATGGTGCTTCTTTAACAACTCATCTATCCCAACTCCCTAGCTTTCTATTTTGAACTCCTAATCCACCATCTAGTAGGACTCTAGAAATAGCATGTCTTCACAGTGTGTCTGTAAAGCAATAATGTGCGACCATGTCTACTTTTAAGACTTTTTTTGCTTATATTTTCTCACATTTTACTATTGGATTGTCTGCTAGAGGTTTCTCTTCTTAAGACTAACAAGACCTATTAGGAAGTATGGGATGACTCCCAATTCCCATTTTATAGGATTTAAAAAATGGGGGCATAGTGAACCCTTTTAAGATTTTGTGAACCCTTTTCAGCTTTTGTGAAATCCAGCTCATCTTACATATCATTGGAAAGATCTTGAAGAGTAGGTTCTAAATCCTCTTCTTTAGACTAACAAGACCTATTAGGAAGTATGGGATGACTCCCAATTCCCATTTCATAGGATTTAAAAAATGGGGGCATAGTGAACCCTTTTAAGCTTTTGTGAAAACCAGCTCATCTTACATATCATTGGAAAGATCTTGAAGAGTAGGTTCTAAATCCACATTTTTTGACAACTTTGGATTTGGTATGATAAAGATACACCAAAAAGTATATTGAAAAGAAAATTCCCAAAATAATGGGATTTTCCCAAACTCCCTAATATGGTCTTTATTCCATTAACCTAGCTAAAAGGAGCTTCAAGTTCAGTCAATGGTCTAAGTAGTATGTTAAATTTCATGTTCTTAAATTTACTTGAAAGGTCATACTCTTTGTCAATATCTTTAGTGCCCTTATGTGCAGTGGCACTATGTTGTTCTGATCCTTTTCCACCCTAGGCTGCATCTTCATGGTGTGGTAGCTTTTGAGCTTTCTAGAGTGTCTTCTTTCTTTCTTAATGATGCTACTTTGTAGGAGATCTTGACATATGTACATGCTCCATGTTCATAAAACTATCCACATAAATTTTTTTGGTTATTACTTGGCCGATTTTAGTAGATTCTTTCAATTGTTTACTTGGTTGTTGAGATATCAAGCTATTGACCACTCTGGTTAACATTACTTTTCAAGAGTGGCTACACTCATATAACTCATCTTTTGTAACTGCGCAAAGCTCTTAATGATAAAGGAGAGATGGGATGAGTGAGCTTACGGCTTGTATAATTGTGATCATATGAAAGAGTTGTACATAGAGATAGGAGAAGACTAGTTTTGGGCCCCCAATTGTAAATGGGCAACCATCCATTGTAAACTAAGATTGTAAGAGCTCTTGTATATAAGACATTTTATAAAATATGAAAGGGGACAATCCCATTAGTCTCATTTGAGTTTTGACTCTCTCTCTCTCACACACTCTCATGATCTTGTGGATGCATGCTTTCTTTGTTATTGCTTGCGTGCTTGATTGTCGGTGTGTATGTGTGTTGGTGTGTATGCTTGTAGGGATGGTGACGATCTAGCTTCTCCTCTCCCATCTCTTTGCTCTCTACCAAATGCCATGTTGCATGCATGTCGAATGAAGTTAAGGTTAATCTTTACATAGCTCGATCCTTCTTGTTCTTTACCTAGCTCTTGAGTATCTACTTGGGTGATACAAGTAGAGGTGGAGTGAGCCCCTAGCGGAGTTTACATAGCTCGATCCTTCTTCACATCGAGGAGTTTACATAGCTCGATCCTTCTTGCTCTCTACCTAGCTCTTGAGTATCTACTTGGGTGACACAAGTAGAGGTGGAGTGAGCCCCTAGCGGCTTCACATCGAGGAGTTAACCCTCATTAGGGTTGGCTAAGTGCACCTCTCCGAACTCGACCCTTGCATGTTGTTTCTCTTCTTCTCTCCCTCTCTCTTGTGTGAAAGGTAGTATGTTAAGATTAACATCTTTGGCACCACCGTGTTTGCTGGGGACTGCACTTAGCTTAGGGTCCCCTCAACTTAGTTCATTTGCTAGAGTCCTCATTTGGCCTAGTTGGAGTGCAAATCCACCAGTTGTTTGCTTGTGTTGAGCTTGTTTTTGCTTGTTTTAAGGTGATTCCATGGTGCTATGGAGGTCAACCAGAGCATTTGGAGCATTGAGGTATTCACCAAGTGCGGGAGAAGTGAGTAAGTCACTATTATCGGGTAGGGTTGATTTTACGGTTTTGAACATCATATAAAAAATCCCTGAAAGCGTCGATATGCGTATCAAAAAAAGTGTCAATATAAAACCATCGATATACACGTCAAAATGTGCATTGAAGTATGTCGATATAAACATCAAAGATTAATGTTACTTTTCAACCACTATTTCGATGCTTATTGGGATGTCGCTTTTGACACCAAAACAAAACGACTACTATTGCAACCCGTATTTTGACGTTGACAATGACACGTTTTTTGATGAATTTTTTAATTCTTATTTCGATGCTTATATCGACGATTACATCAACGGATGTAGGTTTATTTATTTTTTAAATAATGTTGCACCCAAGTGTAGTCCTGCAGCAGGCTGGGTGTACTTAATATACAAGTTTTACTGCTTACATCCCTGTTTTCTACTGAAAGGTCATGAAACTTAAATTTTTATTAAGTAACAAAGTTACATAGCTCATAATGGAGCTGGCACAAAGTACACAAAAAGAGGCATAGAGCCAACAAAAAGAAGTTACCCAACTCCTATACATAGCTCCTAATCATCATCGTTGCCCTTAGAACACCATATTAGTGAATTTGGAAATTTCCCAATTCCCACTTTTGAATACTTAAAAAAGGGGACATGGATAACATGTTTGTAAGTTTCTCAAAACCCTATCATATGACCTATCGTTGGAAAGCGCTTGAAAAATGGAATCAAAAGAGCTATAAAGCGCTCATTTTGGATTAGTGGTGTTCAAGTTATGGTTAATCGAAACTTTTGACCACGTGTCCCAAACTTGTGGGAAATTCCCATATTCCCCAATTTGGTGTTTTAGGGTTTGGCATTGGTCCTTGTGAAAGAGTATTCAAGGGGAAAAGACTTAGAAATGACAAATGAGGAAAAAACTAATTGATGGGTGAAAAATGTAGAGGTTTACCATATTCACCACATCCATCCAATTCACGTTGTGGCCCTCTCGCTCAAGTTGCGCATACGTATCATGCAATAGGGGGCGTACCTTTCCTCCGCATCACTCATAGCATGACTGACCACTCGCAGCTAGAAGAATGAAGCATAATAAGTACTTTATTAAAAAAATGAAATGCCCATTATGCCAAAAAAGGGAGTGATATGTGTATTAACATTTAAAAGTAGGTGTGTGGAAAGTATCCCATCCACCGCTTGCAAGATGGGAGGTCTCTATGCTCTTCACTTTCTTTGATGTGGCCTCCTCCTACTGCGTCATATACCTTTGGGGATTTGCACAATGCTTTCTAAACTCTTCTTTCCAAATCTCTTGTGAGAAATTCCAAGGCTTTTATCCCCCTGCCTTTACCTTGCATGTAATGTCATTGTGCCAGTGCTTCATCACATTTACTAGTGATCTTTTATCCATCTAGGATGGACCTCTTCACTACCTGTTGTTGCTGGCATAAACTCACTTTTGATTTTATTCATGACTTATTTATTCTTGGCATTGTCAAGTTTATGCCATGTAGTCATGCAATTGTGAGCAACGGCTACATGGCATAACTTATAGATTCGAGACTTCATATCGTTGCCAACGTCATCTAAGACCACATTTCCATACACTACTTTTTTTGATAGAAAAAATTAGCCAGATTGGGGGTAGAAGGATTTGTGTCGAAGTGATGGGATGAACGCCAGCTTGATGTCCCCTCACAATTGGAAATGGGTGGGTGCACAGCGCGTTGAGGGGAAGAAGCGTCTGTGGAGACACCACCATGGTAACAGCCCGTCAAACGATCTTTTCTAAGATGATTGGAAATAGTCGAGTGAGCCGAGGCGTGGTTTTTATGACATGCCGTGGAGTGCCCCGCGAGGGTGTGGCTTGTGTAGTGGTGGGTTGTGATGGCGATGCAGAAGTGCCACCGTCGCCTCCCCAAAAAAGTAGGCTTGTGCCATATCTCTTTACTTGAGGCTCATCTGCGACATCAAATGGTAAAATTGGCTCAGGGACATTTCCTGTGGTGTAGGCAAGTTGAAGAAATTAGGGCTACGGGTGTACAATCCATGGTCTACACAAATAAAATAAATTATATTAGCCACTTTTAAAGCTCTATGAGTCAAAATCATTAAGCTCTATGCATAAGGGCTTATGAATAACAGAATAATGCTTAAAGCTTAAGCAAAAAAGGCAACATGTGATATTAGAACATTGTCAAGACCTTCTACAATACTACTTAGACAAGCAAGGTGGATAGTGCTCCTTTTGGATGATAGCCTCTGAGGACTTTCCACATGCTTCCCACTAACAAAGCCAAAGGCAACTTCTCTTTTGCAAGATAAGGATAGTGAAAAGATCGAGGGCTCCCCCTCCACTATAACTACTCCTAACTTGACTTAACCAGCATTCTAGATGGCCTACAATAATTCCCCATATCTCTATGCATAAGCCTAAACCCTAAACCCGGCATAAGGTTGCAATAAACATGAGGTTTCATGAATAAGAGAGCTTACCTCGGTAATGTCAAGATGAAGGAGAGGAAAACATCACAAGAATGCCCTAACAAATGAATAAGAGAGCTTACCTCGGTAATGTCAAGCCGAAGGAGAGGAAAACATCACAAGAATGCCCTAACAAATGAATGTTTAAAGCTTAAACAAAAAAGGCAACATGTGATATTAGAACATTGTTGAGACCTTCTATAATATTTCTTAGACAATCAAGATTGTTGATATTAGAACATTGTTGAGACCTTCTACAATCTTGCTTAGACAAGCAGGGTGGACAGTGCCCCTTTTGAGATGATAGCTTTTCAGGACTTTCCACACGCTCCCCACTTTTAAAGCCAAAGGCAACTTCTCTTTGACAAGATAAGGATAGTGAGAAGATTGAGGGCTCCCCCTCCACTATAACCACCTACTTGCCGTGGATAACCACTCCTAACTTGACTTAAACACCTCCTTGCCGTGGATAACCACCTACTTGCCGTGGATAACCACTCCTAACTTGACTTATACAGCATTCTAGATGGCCTACAATAATTCCCCATATCTCTATGCATAAGCCTAAACCCTAAACCTGGAATGAGGTTGCATAAACATGAGGTTGCATGAATAAGAGAGATTACCTCAAAAATGTCAAGCCGAAGGAGAGGAAAACAATACAAGACCTATAAAATATAACATGAGAAAAAGTGATTAGTTACACATTTAAACTTCATGAATGCATACCCTATGCATAAGGGCTTATACAAAAACCCTAAACCCTAAGCCTATGCATAAATCCTAAACCCTAAGCCTATTACATATAAGGGCTTTTGCAAGAAGCCTGTGCAAGCTCTATGCATATTCTTCATGTAAGCTTGCAAGAAGCCTATGCATAGATCTTGCAACAAGAAGCCTATGCAAGCTCTATGCATAAGCTTCATGCAAGCTTGCAAGAAGCCTATGCATGCTCTATGCATAAGCTTCATGCAAGCTTGCACAAGCCTATGCATAGATCTTGCAAGAAGCCTATGTAAGCTCTATGCATAAGCTTCTTGCATAGGTTCTATACAAGGAAAGAAGCCTATATAACATGCATTACTACCCACCTCCCCATCTTAGGGCCTCTTGTATATAAGTTAAAAAAAGAAAAAAACAACAAAAGCATCAAAGGGTTTATGGTCCATACCTGGAAGTAAAGAGATTGTGTAAAGATAGGCAAACTTGCAAATACACACAACACAAGAAAAGAAACAAGCAAATCATACCATTAATAGAGCTTGTGAAGGCAAAGGAAACAAGCAATCTCTTTGCATAAACTTGAAGCTCTATGCATAAACTTCAATCTCTTTGCCTAAGCTTAAGCCTTATGCATATAGCTTGAGCATAATGCTTAAGCGTATGCATAAGCCTTAAGCATAGCCTTAAGCTAGATGCATGCATGCTTAAACCTAAGCTAATCCTAAACCCCAGCACCCAAGGATGCAATTATCAAAAGAAAAGATAATAAACAAGCAAAAACAAGAGAAAGGTGAAGGGCTACCTAGAATCTCAGCAAATTAAAAGCTACAAAACAAACATACAACTAGAAGCTGCATATTAGACACACACACATATTAGAGACACACACATTAAAAAAAAAGCTGAAACAAGAAAGGGATGGGGGAAGGGGGAGGACACTATTAGATGGTGCATATTAGAGACATAGAAAAAAACTAAAACAAGAAAGGGTTCTGGGAAGGGAGAGAAGAGAACCTATAATTTTTTGAAGAGGGCAAGCAAAAACCAATTTTTGAAGACGTTAATAGTGAGGCACCATGGTTCTATTAAAAATCCCTGAAATAGTTGTCGAAATCGACATTGAAACAACTGTCAAAATAGGCATCGATATAACCATCGAAATACGTGTCGAAACAAGCATCAAAATGCCCGTCTCAATAGATAGTATTTTCAACACTTTTTTCGATGGTTATATTAATGCCTATTTCGATGGGCTGCTTAAATTTGTTTTTTTATTCCTTTTCACATTCAAATTTTAAATTTTTTGGCGGCCCAATACCTTTCCATAAATAAGAATACACTAACTAGGCCATGCATGAAGTATAAAAGAAGCTCCACGTCCCCCTCTTTGGACCCAAATTCACATGTGTATTCAACATACATGGAGCCCGTGAGTGCTATAAACCATGCAAATTTTGTGAGTTTAGAGAAGAAAACATTGTGCCTATGCAGTTGCAAGTGCCAAGTTGCCCGACATCAAAGAATTTGTAAACAAGTATCCCAAAACATGGGGCGTATTTCTAGTAGAGTGACTTACAACATCTACTTACTGGCCTCAATGTTCGCCCAAAAAATAATGAACTGGTGATATCCAACTTGAGCGGAGAAAAAGAGAAAGGGAAGAGGCAACCTTGATGGGATTGGAACACGAGCAACCTTTTACGGACTCAGATCAAGTTCTAGAACATAACATGGATGACATGATATATGCTCTGCATGACACAAAGCCATGGAGTAGAGGATCATGAAGTAGAAGACATCAGAAGACATGTGGAGCATGCTTTTCTCAAGAGGAGAAAGAGCTACGTAGGCTTTCTCGTTTACCATTTTACCACGGAGCACGTGTTTCAGCTCTGAGCACTTGCCTCTCCATATTGAACTTGCAATCAATATATGGGTGGTCTAATATGAGTGTTTGAAACTTATGGGGTATGTGTCCCTTCCCCTCTCTATGTTTCACTTGCTTGCATGAATATCTTGCCTTTATCCTTTACTATATCTGCTCTGTTATGTAACATGTTATTGAAGGATCAAATTCTACCAGAAGACAATGAGATGCCTTCGAACCGTGCATGAGCAGAATAAATGTTGCACTCCATAGGGATGGACTATAACACACACCACGCTTGTTTGAATAATTGCATTCTCTTTCGACATGAGTACACCACTCTTCAAGAGTGTCCGGAGTGTGGTTCATCGAGATATAGGCAAGATGTCCAAGGACAAAGGGTCCCTGTGTGAGATCTCTGTCCCCACTTTGCGACGGATTCGGGGTACTAGCAGCGGAAGTAGCACTTCAAGCGTGGGGCAGGGACCCACACTCGGGGCCTCGTCCCCCCACGGATATCCGGACAAGAGACTAATCCGTCGGTTTTTCCAAAACCGAACCCGGAAAAACTTCCCTTATGCGGAAAGCACGAGCGATTCCACCAAGATAACTTTTTACTCTAACGTAGTCAAGATCATTACTGATCACGCTGATCCGACTGCACCTATAAAGATACTCGGTCGGATCAAGGAAGAAACTTGCACTTGGATCATTGGGATCAACGCTTTTTTCCCCATCAAGAGGCACAGCCGTTGATTCCTATCCATAGAACAATTACTATCCGAGATTTACTTTATCTATCGTAATAACAGAAATTAAGTCTCGATTTACGGATCCATCAGTCCAGCCTTACCCCATCCGATCCCATGGGTTAGCCAACCGCCCAACCACTGTAGTGATGGGATCCAATTTGGAATTTGGTTAGGTTTTGTCCCGGGTAACAAGGAAAAGAGTTCCAAGGCCCCCTAGCTGGAAGTTCATACAAACATAAAACTAGCCACACCACTTACACACCCAATATGAAATTGCCTTTTTCTTAGCATCATGCAAACATAAAACTAGCCACACCACTTACACACCCAATATGAAATTGCCTTTTTCTTAGCATCACCCAATATGAAATTGCCTTTTTCTTAGCATCAGCCACACCACTTACACACCCAATATGAAATTACCTTTTTCTTAGCATCAGCTAACTTTAAAACAATCCTTTAATGAAACCATAGTACCACTGATCACAATCTTCCAATTTATCCGGTTGATTCATAATTTTCCATCATTCCTTCATCAGAGTATCTATGGCATCATTGGCAACTAGAACGCTCACCACCTATCCACACAGGGGCCTTTTCAATAGTTCCTAGCCCCCCCATAATACTCGGCAATATAATCACTTATAAAAATCAAGATGGACTCTCGTTGAAGATCAGCAAGATCAACCAATAGATCCATATAAAGAGCCATGGACTCATCCATTGAAGACCAGCAAGGTCAATCAACCAGATCCATGCCCGGTTTCACAAAATAACTCTTACTCCTTATTCCAATATCTTCCTCGACGCACGTGTGGGTATCCTGGCCGACCCAGAGCCCGAGCACCGTATGGTCTCAGCACCCTCTAGGATCCTTCGCCGCAGGTGACCTAGCGCTTCACTCATAGGCCGCTTCCTTGGTCCCTCATCCACCGTACCGGAAGCTCACCATTTTTAATCGAACCGAGGCTGGTCAAGACCTCGGCCGACCTTGCTACGGGAGACGTCCTCCATTGACTCTCCGTCAGCAGTTGCAACTTTAACAGCTAGGTCTCCACGACCTTAATCACAAGACGGTCAAAATGCTTCCCCAGCATTCTTGACATAAAACAGCCATTTACAAACAGCATTTACAACAGTTTACAAATACAGTTTCTATATTAACTCTCATTTTTCCACATTATCCCTCATTAATCCACATTACTTATTCCACATTCCATTTATATATGTACTCATCCAATCACATCATTTTCCATCTCTTCACTTCAGATTCCTTCACATCACATATCATATATTCACATCCATATCCACATCCATACATACACATCCACATCCACATTCACGTCCATACATCCACATCTACATGCTTACCTCCATTTTCACATCCTCATTTATACATCCACATCTACATGCTTACCTCCATTTTCACATCCTCATTTATACATCCACATCCCGTATCCACATTCATACATACACATCCATATCCACATCCATACATCCACACCCACATGCATACATCCACTATCATGTCCTCATTCATACATCCACATCCACTTCCACATCCACTATCACGTCCTCATTCATACATCCACATCCACATACATACATACATCCACATCCACATTCCCATTCACATCTATACATCCACATCTACATCCACATACATACATACATCCACATCCACATTTCACATTCACATCTATACATCCACATCTACATCCACATTCACATACATCCACATCCACATTCCCATTCACATCTATACATCCACATACATACATACATCCACATCCACATTCCACATTCACATCTATACATCCACATCTACATCCACATTCACATACATCCATATCCACATTCCCATTCACATCTATACATCCACATCTACATCCACATTCACATCTATGCATATACATCCTCATGCATACATCCACATTCACATTCACATCTATACATCCACATCTACATCCACATTCACATCTATGCATATACATCTTCATGCATACATCTACATCCACATTCACATCTATGCATATACATCTTCATGCATACATCCATTTTCACATTCATACATCCACACTCCCATCTCCACATCCACACATCCACATACATACATCCATTTCCACATTCCCATTCATATAACCCCATATGCCTTCACATCTAATCTTTTACATCACATCCATTCTCGCCCTATCACAACCCATATACATCTTATCCTATCACATACACTTCTTACCTCATCCCATACACATCTTAATTCATCTTATCACCTGCTAACTTATTTCATAAGCATCTTATCACCTCTTATCACATCTTATACACCTCTTATCACATTCTATCACATCTCATTTCTATTTATAGAATACAAGAGAATTCTTATATTTGATATAAGATTTCTTTACACATTTATTTATGCATAAATTCCATTTAAGGAGATTAATACTTTCGAAGTAAATCAATCATTTATGCATCTTCCTATGCATAAATTCATTTTAAATGAAAATGACAATTTTGAATTAAAATTCAATCTTTTATGCATCTTCCTATGCATGAATTCAATTTAGATGAGAATGACACTTTTGAATCAATCTTTTATGCATCTTCCTATGCATAAACTCAATTTGGTAGGAATTACACTTTTAGAATAAAAGAATTTCTCTTATGCATCTAAGTTATGCATAAAATTCCTTTATGATGAAAATCACACTTTTAGTATAAAAAGAATATCTTTTATGCATACTTCTATGCATGAAATCCAAATATGATAAAAGTAACACTTTTATAATAAAATAATCAACTCTTATGCATACTTCTATGTATGAAATTCAATTGTGATATAAGTAACACTTTTATAATAAAATTATCAACTTTTATGCATACCTCTATGCATGAAATTCAATTGTGATAAAAGTAACACTTTTATGTTAAAATAATAATCTTTTATGCATACCTCTATGCATGAAAATAAAAATGATAAAAGTAACACTTTTTATATAAAAATTTATCCATTATGCATACTTCTATGCATGAAAATAAAAATGATAAAAGTAACACTTTTGATATAAAAACTTATCTTTTATGCATAATATAAAAATTTAATTTCTCCATGATTACAATGAAATTCTTTCAATTAATCTAGGATGATAATTCCTAGAATATGGTAGGAAGTCCTCTTTTTATGCTTTGAATGAAATTATTTTATGCGTAATTTTTATAAAAATTTTGCCATAGCTCCGCTGCTATGACTGATAAATCTCAATTTTTCTAAGGGATAAAGCTTATCATTAAGGAAATAATTAGAATGGTCTCTAATTCCATAATGGATTGAATCATCAATATACATAAACTAAAAGCATAGAAAAAAGCCATTAATTTGGCCTCACGCATAGCTTAATCTTGGATTAAGGAAAAGCTTTATGAAAAGCTTCATTTGGATTGAGAATGGGTCATGAGTATGACCATTTCTTGAGTGAGAGAGAGAAATTACATAAAAACCATTAGAATTAAGCATAAATAAAAATTTATGTAATTCTTAACTATCATTAATCAATTAACTTCAATAGCATTCATCAAATTATGTAACTCTTCACTAACATTCATCAATTAACTTGAATAGCATTCAAAAACCATTCCAATTAAGCTTCTCAAGGTTGAGAGGGGTTGAGAAGAGAGAAACATTGAGGAATTATAGAAAAGATCAAAATTCACCATTTACCTTACAATTTGCTTGATTCTTTGTTCACGGTAGAGGCCCCCAACCAATCAATTGGTAAGTATGTTGATGGAGCCACCAATGGGGATTGAAGAAAGAGGGAAGCTCCAATTTCTTCAATTTGGAGAGAATTTTAGAGAATAGTAGGAATTAGCATTATTTCAGCATAACTCTAGTATAGTAAAATTCTTCTCTTTTTTTCAAAGGACTCATGTCTATTTATAGGAGAGGGAAGCTCTAACCAAAGCTAACGGAATTCTAGAATTTTCCAAATTCAATTTGGTTGAATTTAGACTAGATTTGGACCTAGTTTGGTTACTTTTTGATTCAGTTTGGTTCCATTTTGATTCAGTTTGGTTCCATTTTGATTTGGTTTGGTTCAAGAGAGAGGAGAGATAAAAATACCACATTATTTTTTAGTTTAAAACTCATTCAAGCATGTGAAATATGCACCTCCTTTAAAGAACTCCCCTTCCTTACATATGTGTCAAAATGGAATCATTATACCCAAAATATCTCATATTTTTAATATTGCTCATAGTTTTTTACTAATAAACCTTGTACATTTTCAACTCTTCATCTTGTGTGAGCATTTACTCATTTTTGGATACCCAAAATATCTCATATTTTTAATATTGCTCATAGTTTTTTACTAATAAACCTTGTACATTTTCAACTCTTCATCTTATGTGAAATATGCACCTCCTTTAAAGAACTCCCCTTCCTTACATATGTGTCAAAATGGAATCATTATACCCAAAATATCTCATATTTTTAATATTGCTCATAGTTTTTTACTAATAGACCTTGTACATTTTCAACTCTTCATCTTATGTGAGCATTTACTCATTTTTGGATACCCAAAATATCTCATATTTTTAATATTGCTCATAGTTTTTTTACTAATAAACCTTGTACATTTTCAACTCTTCATCTTATGTGAGCATTTACTCATTTTTGGGTATCTTCTTTTACAAATTGGATTTATCTCCTCCCTACACATGGATTGATGCTATTGGCCCATAGGAACCTTAATTGGACCATAATCCAAAAATTTCTGAAAATCTAGACCCTTAGGCTAAGATCCTTTATACCCATTTCCAATAAATTCTAATTGCACATTGGAAAGTTCTTTTTGAATTTCTGTTTCAGGGGAACTTATTTTAATAAGATGAGATAATTTTCTATCCAAAAATATTAAAAATCTGAATATTCTCTCTCTAGAATATTTTCTCTCTCTAGGTTAAAACAGTTAGAAACAAGGTCTTTATATTTCTGAAGAGGGATTGATTACAGGGGAAGATACTAGACATCAAAAAGGGGTTGGGGGAGGAATCTTACACCCTGCTAAAGTCTTATGACACTTTCCCATAATTCCACGTATTTAAACAATTTTCATACGCAAATCCATTGCATCTTTAATGACTTGCCGTTCATCTTTACCGTGGAATGATACAAGACATTATTAAGGTTGGGTTCAGAAAGTTTTCTATGTTCATTTTTAATGTGAAGTGGTTCAAGGTAGTGACTCAAGGAGGACCATAAGCAAACATGCACAGAGATAAGAGAGGATTTGTTTAATTAGACTCCACAAAGATATGGATAAACATAAGGGACACATTTGTGCTACCAGAGCATTGTGACCAGGTCGTCTTCAAGGTGGACTCCAGAGATCGTAGGTGGTTGTTTGTAATCCAAATTGATCCATGTAGTAAACAAATATTTGAAGATATGGAAATTTCAGATGAAGTAGAGGTTGAGGAACCCACTCAAGAAGCACAAGAAATAGATCTTAATCCAGTTGAACAACTAGAAGAAGGATCAAATGAAGGTGTAGTAATTAAACAAATACTAGCACTTGAACCAAAAGCAAACACAATAACTAATCCAAAATTTGAAGAAGCAATAGAAGAACAAATTTCAACACAACCACCTCTAATGCTTGAAATAGAAGAGATACAGAGGTTACACCTATTGTGACAAAGATGCAAATGGAGAGGTATTTATGGAAATTGGAGTATTTGGAGCCATGAATTTAGCTGAGGATGAGAGAATCGATGATGAGCTATAAATCGTATTTCAATTTTATTTACCAAGAAATATTGTCATTTTTTTCTTCTTTTGTTGCATAATTAATTTTTTAAGAAGTCCAAATTAAAAAATTAAAAAATAGTTTTTGATGTGCTTTTTGACGCTTATTTTGACCTTTACTTCGACTTTGTTTTCAATGCTTATTTCGACATTTATCTTCGACGGTTATTTTAATGTCAAATTTTGACGTTTATATATCGATGGCTATTTACAACGCATAAACCATCAATACTAAGCATTGAAAATGGGTCATCCTGTAGTAGTTAGTGTTCAATGTTTGCCCTTGACATTCATGTAAATTTCTTCTTTTTTGTTCTTCTTTCATTAAGTTTTCACCATAGCTTAATTACCAAATTAGTCCTAATTAGTTAGGGTTCTTTAAGCATTGTAGGAATCAATAGATAGCTTGAGGCAAACTCTAGCTCTCTATAAAATAAAAAATCCAAAAAATTATTGGGAAGATACGTGAAATTGCAAGAATCTGAGGAGGAAACAAGGCAAAAATCACATTTTGCAGACTTTTCTCAGAAGCGAACAAACATTCCTAAACCACAGTCATGGCAAATGTGCCATGCCTATACTATTCTCTCTAGCCAAATCTTAGGAAATCTCTAGCAGCATTAAAAATAGAATTATTGCATTAAGTGGGCATATAGTGCATTCAACTGCGTTTGACTAAGTGGGTATAGCTGCACTATTAGGGAATATAGTAGGTGGTAGTAGTCAGACTTGTAGCCATAAATTCTCTGAAATCTGATAGTGCCACGGTCGTTCCATTTGTTCCACGGTCACTCCATTTGTGCCTCGATCGTTCCTTCCTGAAGGGTACCCCTATTCCACATTATTCATCTCATTTACCACATCTGTGTCAATTTTGCCATGCTTGTATCATTCTCTTTTTTCCTAGCTCCAGAAAGTGTATGGTCGTTCCGTTTGTGCCACACCCATATACCAGTTGTCCTGTGTTTAAAGCGTACGCCCGTGGCAAACATGCCACACCTATACCATTCACCTGCCATATGCTCGCACCTTCTCCATCCAAAAGCGCACACCCATTCCTTCTTGAATCCATGCCCATGTCCTTTAGGAAGCATATGCCCATGATGCCATGTGCTCCCTGAGAAGAGTACACATGTTCCCTTCTGAAGCATACACTCATATCATCCCAAAGCATATAGCCGTACCATTCCCAAAAACAAAAAACAACAACAGATTGTTCATAGGGGGATTGTGTGATGAAAAACAGGTAGAGGGAGAGGAGACACACACACAGGAGCAAACCCTAATGTATATTACAAACCCTAACCATAGAGGGAAGCCATCTCCCTTCTCACACAATGCATAAAGCCATAATCCATAATACACAACACACACTATGTGTTGAGCTAACCCTAGCTAATGTCCACACACTATGACCAGCTGGATGCAGTCATTTATGTCTCACACACATGCTGCTACCTAACATGCCAGCACATAGCACAGCTGGCACACGACGCTGACATCAAACTTGAATCTCAATAGCCCCTCTCAAGCTCATGATGTACTTCCATAGATGAAGATGTAGATGAGCTTGGGCTATCAAAGCTCTCAACATTCCCCCTCAAGCTCATCCCACGTACTCCCAACATAGTATGGAAGTACTCAAACTTCTCCCTTCTAAGTGGCTTTGTAAAGATGTCGGCTCTTCAGTCTTCACATATTGCAGATCCACTGTACCATCTAGCACTTTCTCTCTGACAAAGTGATAGTAGACCTCTATGTGTTTGGTCTGCGCATGAAAAACTAGATTCTTCAGTCTTCACATATTGCAGATCCACTGTACCATCTAGCACTTTCTCTCTGACAAAGTGATAGTGGACCTCTATGTGTTTGGTCCGCGCATGAAAAACTAGATTCTTGGCCAACTGTATGCTGCTCATGTTGTCACAATGAATGAAAACCTTGCCATCAATAGGCTCACCCAAATCAGCCAAGAGACTCTTTAACCATACTCCTTCACATGTAGCAATGGCTGCACCCTTTTATTCAGCCTCTGTACTAGATTAAGCAACAGTAGGTTGCTTCTTGCTACTCCAACTCACCATGACAGTTCCAAGTGTAAAGGCATAACCACTAGTAGATCTCGTGTCATATGAGCTACCTGCCCAATCTACGTCTGTGTAGCCATGTATATCCAAGCCTTTACCATGCTCACCTTGTCATCCCATATTTTGCCAATATATCCAATGCATATTTGCGTTGCACTAACCATGTACCTGCATGGTCTTTGATCACTTCAATCCCAAGAAAATATCTTAATTCACCCAAGTCTTTCATGTCAAACTGCCCACTCAATGCCTTCTTGATATGCATAACATCTGTAAGATTCCTCCCCCAACCCCTTTTTGATGTCTAGTATCTTCCCCTGTAATCAACCCTCTTCAGAAATATAAAGACCTTGTTTCTATCTGTTTTAGCCTAGAGAGAGAAAAATATTCTAGAGAGAGAATATTCAGATTTTGAATATTTTTGGATAGAAAAATATCTCTTATAATTCAGATGAGTTCCCCTGAAATAGAAATTCAAAAAGAATTTTCCAATGTGCAATTGGAATTAATTGGAAATAGGTATAAAGAACCTTAGTCTAAGGGTCTAGATTTTTAGAAATCTTTAGACTATGGTCCAATTAAGGTTCCTATGGGCCAATAGCATCAATCCATGTGTAGGGAAGAGATAAATCCAAATTTGTAAAAAAAGAAGATACCCAAAAATGAGTAAATGCTCACATAAGGTGAAGAGTTGAAAATGTACAAGGTTTATTAGTAAAAAACTATGAGCAATATTAAAAATATGAGATATTTTGGGTATCCAAAAATGAGTAAATGCTCACATAAGATTAAGAGTTGAAAATGTACAAGGTTTATTAGTAAAAAACTATGAGCAATATTAAAATGATGCCATTATGACACATATGTAAGGAAGGGAAATTCTTTAAAGGAGGTGCATATTTCACATAAGATGAAGAGTTGAAAATGTACAAGGTTTATTAGTAAAAAACTATGAGCAATACTAAAATGATTCCATTATGACACATATGTAAGGAAGGGGAATTCTTTAAAGGAGGTGCATATTTCACATAAGATGAAGAGTTGAAAATGTACAAGGTTTATTAGTAAAAAAAAACTATGAGCAATATTAAAATGATTCCATTATGACACATATGTAAGGAAGGGGAGTTCTTTAAAGGAGGTGCATATTTCACATGCTTGAATGAGTTTTAAACTCATAAAAATTGAGATATTTCATCTCTCCTCTCTCCTCATTCAAGTCTAGTTCCAAAAAGTTAGCTTAACTGACCTAAAAATGGTCAAATATTGACCAAACTGATTTAGAAAATTCTAGAATCAGTTTGTTTGGTTAGGAGCTCAATTTTTCCTATAAATAGAAGCCTCCCCCTTGTTGAAAAATAGTTAGTGTTTATGCATCGTTACTCTACTCCACCTAAGCCAAGAACTGTAAATTCATTTAATAATTCACTAGTTTTTGGAGCTTCCCTCTTTCTTCAATCCCCATTAGTGGCTCCATCAACATACTTAACCAATTGATTGGTTGGGGGCCTCTACCGTGAACAAAGAATCAAGCAAGTTGTAAGGTAATTAGTGAATATTGATCTTTCTATAATTTCTCAATGTTTCTCTCTTCTCAACCCCTCTCAAGCTTGAGAAGTTTAATTGGTATGGTTTTTTTTTAAATGCTATTGAAGTTTGAATAGTAGTGAAGAGTTACATAATGCTATTGAAGTTAATTTTCATTTATGTTTAAATTCTAATGATTTTTATGTAAATTCTCTCCCTCACTCAAGAAATGGTCATACTCATGACCCGTTCTCAATCCAAATCAAGCTTTTCATAAAGCTTTTTCTTAACCCAAGATTAAGCTATGCTTGAGGCCAAATTAATGGCTTTTTTCTATGCTTTTAGTTTATGTATATTAATGATTCAATCCATTATGGATTAATAATCCAATTAGAGATTATTTTAATTATTTCCTTAATGATAAGCATTATCCCTTAGAAAAATTGAGATTTATCAGTCATAGCAGCGGAGCTATGGCAAAATTTTTATAAAAATTATGCATAAAATAATCTCATTCAAAGCATAAAAAGAGGACTTCCTACCATATTCTAGGAATTATCATCCTAGATTAATTGAAAGAATTTCATTACAATCATGGAGAAATTAAATTTTAATATCATGCATAATGGATAAATTTTTATATTAAAAGTGTTATTTTTATCATTTTTATTTCATGCATAGAAGTATGCATAATGCTTAAATTTTTTATATCAAAAGTGTTACTTTTATCATTTTTAATTTTCATGCATAGAAGTATGCATAAAGGATAATTTTTTTATATCAAAAGTGTTACTTTAATCATATTGGATTTCATGCATAGAGGTATGCATAAAAGTTGAATATTTTATTATAAAAGTGTTACTTTTAGCATAATTGAATTTCATGCATAGAGGTATGCATAAAAGATATGGGAAGTGATAAGATATGACAAGATGCATGTGGATGTGGATGTGGATGTATGAATGTTGATGTATGGATGTGGATGTGGATGTATGAATGTGGATGTATGGATGTGAATGTGGATGTGGATGTGGATGTATGAATGTGGATGTATGGATGTGGATGTGGATGTATGAATGTGGATGTATGGATGTGAATGTGGATGTGGATGTATGAATGTGGATGTATGGATGTGAATGAGGATGTAGATGTGGATGCATGGATGTAAATGTGGATGTGGATGTATGGATGTATGCATGTAGATGTGGATGCATGAATGTGGATGTATGGATGTGAATGAGGATATAGATGTGGATGTATGGATGTGAATGTACATGTAGATAAAGATGTATATATGTGAATGGGAATGTGGATGTGGATGTATGTATGCATATGGATGTGGATATGGATGTGTATGTATGAATGTGGATATGGGATGTGGATGTATAAATGAGGATGTGAAAATGGAGATAAGCATGTAGATGTGGATGCATGAATGTGGATGTATGGATGTGAATGAGGATATAGATGTGGATGTATGGATGTGAATGTGCATGTAGATATGGATGTATATATGTGAATGGGAATGTGGATGTGGATGTATGTATGCATATGGATGTGGATATGGATGTGTATGTATGAATGTGGATATGGGATGTGGATGTATAAATGAGGATGTGAAAATGGAGATAAGCATGTAGATGTGGATGCATGAATGTGGATGTATGGATGTGAATGAGGATATAGATGTGGATGTATGGATGTGAATGTGCATGTAGATATGGATGTATATATGTGAATGGGAATGTGGATGTGGATGTATGTATGCATGTGGATGTGGATATGGATGTGTATGTATGAATGTGGATATGGGATGTGGATGTATAAATGAGGATGTGAAAATGGAGATAAGCATGTAGATGTGGATGCATGAATGTGGATGTATGGATGTGAATGAGGATATAGATGTGGATGTATGGATGTGAATGTGCATGTAGATATGGATGTATATATGTGAATGGGAATGTGGATGTGGATGTATGTAAGCATGTGGATGTGGATTTGGATGTGTATGTATGAATGTGGATATGGGATGTGGATGTATAAATGAGGATGTGAAAATGGAGATAAGCATGTAGATGTGGATGTATGGATGTGAATGTGGATGTGGATGTGGATGTATGAATGTGGATGTATGGATGTGAATGAGGATGTGGATGTGGATGCATGGATGTAAATGTGGATGTGTATGTATGGATATAGGCATGTAGATGTGGATGCATGAATGTGGATGCATGGATGTGAATGAGGATATAGATGTGGATGTATGGATGTGAATGTGCATGTAGATATGGATGTATAGATGTGAATGAGAATGTGGATGTGGATGTGGATGTATGTATGTATGTATGTGGATGTGGATGTATGAATGAGGACGTGATAATGAATGTATGCATGTGGATGTGGATATGGATGTGTATGTATGAATGCGGATATGGATGTGGATATGGATGTGTATGTATGAATGTGGATGTATAAATGAGGATGTGAAAATGGAGATAAGCATGTAGATGTGGATGTATGGATGTGAATGTGGATGTGGATGTGGATGTATGGGTGTGGATATGGATGTGAATATATGATATGTGATGTGAAGGAATCTGAAGTGAAGAGATGGAAAATGATATGATTGGATGAGTACACATATAAATGAAATGTGGAATAAGTAATGTGGATTGCATGAGGGATAATGTGGAAAAATGAGAGTTAATATAGAAATTGTATTTGTAAACTGTTTGTAAATGCTGTTTGTAAATGGCTGTTTTATGTCAAGAATGTTGGGAAAGCATTTTGACCGTCTTGTGATTAAGGTCGTGGAGACCTAACTGATAAAGTTGCAACTGCTGACGGAGAGTCAATGGAGGACGTCTCGCGTAGCAAGGTCGGCCGAGGTCTTGACCAGCCTCGGTTCGATTAAAATGGTGAGCTTCCGGTACGGTGGATGAGGGACCAAGGAAGCGGCCTATGAGTGAAGCGCTAGGTCACCTGCGAAGGATCCTAGAGGGTGCTGACCATACGGTGCTCGGGCTCTGGGTCGCCCAGGATACCCACGCGTGCGTCGAGGAAGATATTGGAACAAGGAGTAAGAGTTGTTTTCTGGAACCGGGCATGGATCTGGTTGACTGACCTTGCTGGTCCTCAACGGATGAGTCCATGGCTCTTTTATATGGATCTGTTGGTTGATCTTGCTGATCTTCAACGAGAGTCCATCTTGATAAGTGATTATATTGTTGAGTATTATGGGCTAGGAACTATTGAAACGGCCCCTGTGTGGACAGGTGGTGAGCGTTCTAGTTGCCAATGATGCCATAGATACTCTGATGAAGGAATGATGGGAAATATTGAATCAACTGGATAAATTGGGAGATTGTGATCAGTGGTACTATGGTTTCATTAAAGGATTGTTTTAAAGTTAGCTGATGCTAAGAAAAAGGCAATTTCATATTGGGTGTGTAAGTGGTGTGACTAGTTTTATGTTTGCATGAACTTCCGGCTAGGGGGCCTTGGAACTCTTTTCCTTGGTACCCGGGACAAAACCTAACCAAATTCCAAATTGGATCCCATCACTACAGTGGTTGGGCAGTTGGCTAACCCATGGGATCGGATGGGGTTAGGCTGGACTGATGGATCCGTAAATCGAGACTCAATTTCTGTTATTACGATAGATAAAGTAAATCCCGGATAGTAATTGTTCTATGGATAGGAATCAACGGCTGTGCCTCCTTGGTGGGGAAAAAAGCGTTGATCCCAATGATCCAAGTGCAAGTTTCTTCCTTGATCTGACCAAGTATCTTTATAGATGCAGTCGGATCTGTTTGATCAGTAAGGGTTTTGACTACGTTAGAGTAAAAATTATCCTGGTGGAATCGCCCGTGCTTTCCGGATAAGGGAAGTTTTTCCGGGTCTGGTTTTGGAAAAACCGACGGATTAGTCTTTTGTCCGGATATCCATGGACGAGGCCCCGAGTGTGGGACCCTGCCTCGCGCAAGAAGTGCTACTTCCGCTGCTAGTACCCCGAATCCGTTGCGCGGTGGGAACAGGGATCTCACAGTTGGTATCAGAGCGAATTGGTTAATAAAGATCAACTGAGAAGACAAATATGTCAAAAATTTATGTAGAAACACAAAAAGGTTGTAATTGTGTGATATAATTCATACAATTTGATATTCAAACTGAAATTCGTAATTTGGTAATTGGGTCTTCAGATAGAAGTACCGCAATTATATAGAATCCCTGACTTGCTTGAGGCCTAGACATGATGGTATTTACCTTATAATTCCAAGAGCCACGACTACCCGTATATACCGAGAGTATACTGCAGCTCTTTACTGACAGTATATACGAGTAAATCTAAGACTTGAAATTATAAGCGTTAATGCTATCCAGATGATGAATTCGAATGTGGTTGATATGATTTTTAATTCTGTTTGAGAATTGATGAATTGAATTGGATTCTGATTGAAAATTCTGATTGAAAAATGATGATTTCTGAAATTAGTTGAAATATAAAAATCTGAACAAAACCACAATGAGGATGAATGGGACGAGTCCCAGTGATGATATTCATAACTAGAATGATGATAATGAATTCAGCAAATCACTATGAGATTAGTGGGTTGTGCTGTCAAATTGTTACTATTAACACTTGATCAGTAGATCAAGTTAAGGGATGACAAATTGAGAACTTGCTTGACTGAAATTCCCGTGGAGGAATGTTCAGAAGGAAATTTTTCGGTCTAATGGACCATTATCATGTTAAAGATATGAATGATATGATCTGAATATTAATGATGAGTTCTATATAAGGGATATTTATCCCAGTGTTCTGCTGGGTTGACCAGAATATAAGGAACCCCAAAATAAAATTGGATGTTAAGGAAAAGAGTTGTCCTCTACCTTGCGAGATGAGGACATCTCGCACTTTTTAAGTGGGGTAGAATGTAAGATTCCTCCCCAGCCTTCGAGGTATATAGGAGTAAGAATCTCCCTTTCTGATCTTATAATTATTCCCTCTCTAAAATAAAAGAAAGTTCTGTTTAACAAAGGAAGACCCTTTTCCTAGAATACTTCTCAAGAGTCCCACCTGTTTTAAGGATTCAGAACAATGAGTTCAGAAGTGAGAATCGATGTTTTGGATATCAAGGTTTTGGTCTTCATTCGAGTACGGCCCAAAAGAAGTTCTTTATCTCTTGGGGAGTATATGAAGTTATCCCCCAGATATTGTGAGCCTTATATCCGAATTCAATGAAAGTAGGTGACTTAGCCTACAAGCTTCTTTTATCTCTTCATCTCAAAATTCTTAATGCATTCTATAGAAAAATGTGTCAAACCCAAATCATGGAAAGACGGTAAAACTTCAGTGGCAAGTTACCGTTGGCTTCTAAGTTACGCTAGCTCCTTCCTTTATATAAGTCGTAACTTTTACTTGTCGCTCACAGTAATCTTACTTCCATCGATCTCCTTTCTTTCTTAATCTCCTTCATGGCTTGGCAACAAGAACTAGTTTTATCCCTAATGATTTCTCACCTTCAAGACGCAAGGGAGTCTGTGAAGAAAGATTTTATAGAGCAGTATGAGCGCTCACTTTTCCCTCACTTGGGAACTTTTGTAGCGCAGACAAAATGGCGGACCTATCAAGACATAACTAGGGTAACACCCTGGGGTCAGCAGCACTTTCGTAACAATGTCCGCTTGGCCATGGTTATTGAAGCTTTGGGTTTGGGTCCCCGATACTACTGCGTCATGAGATCAAGACATCCTGGGTTTTCTGAGCGGGTCTTCTTACTGGCGTGTTTTCTTCCTCATGAGAAGATATGCCTTTACCCCATTTTTGGCTTGCCTCTCAGAGGTCCTTTTGTTAGAACACCTCATACCACTGAGATAGGCGCAGCAATAACCCACAGAATCATTCCCATAGATGAGTTACCTTATACTTGTGCAGCTTGTGAGGACTGCTTTTGTGATCATATGATGGACGGGCTTATGGAAGTGTAAAGAGTTCTTCTATCTTTACTGTATAAGTTTCGAGAATGAATAAAGTTTAAATCTTGTTCTTATTTTGAATCTTGCTCTCTTTAAGACGTTTCTTGGTGGTTAATCTTGATTAAAATTTTTTCTCTAAGTCTCATATTCGTGAATCTTGCGAAATTATCACAAGTTGCGAGATGAGGACATCTCGCGTTTTTTAAGTGGGGTAGAATGTAAGATTCCTCCCCCAACCCCTTTTTGATGTCTAGTATCTTCCCCTGTAATCAACCCTCTTCAGAAATATAAAGACCTTGTTTCTATCTGTTTTAGCCTAGAGAGAGAAAAATATTCTAGAGAGAGAATATTCAGATTTTGAATATTTTTGGATAGAAAAATATCTCTTATAATTCAGATGAGTTCCCCTGAAATAGAAATTCAAAAAGAATTTTCCAATGTGCAATTGGAATTAATTGGAAATAGGTATAAAGAACCTTAGTCTAAGGGTCTAGATTTTTAGAAATCTTTAGACTATGGTCCAATTAAGGTTCCTATGGGCCAATAGCATCAATCCATGTGTAGGGAAGAGATAAATCCAAATTTGTAAAAAAAAAAGATACCCAAAAATGAGTAAATGCTCACATAAGGTGAAGAGTTGAAAATGTACAAGGTTTATTAGTAAAAAACTATGAGCAATATTAAAAATATGAGATATTTTGGGTATCCAAAAATGAGTAAATGCTCACATAAGATGAAGAGTTGAAAATGTACAAGGTTTATTAGTAAAAAACTATGAGCAATATTAAAATGATGCCATTATGACACATATGTAAGGAAGGGAAATTCTTTAAAGGAGGTGCATATTTCACATAAGATGAAGAGTTGAAAATGTACAAGGTTTATTAGTAAAAAACTATGAGCAATACTAAAATGATTCCATTATGACACATATGTAAGGAAGGGGAATTCTTTAAAGGAGGTGCATATTTCACATAAGATGAAGAGTTGAAAATGTACAAGGTTTATTAGTAAAAAAAAACTATGAGCAATATTAAAATGATTCCATTATGACACATATGTAAGGAAGGGGAGTTCTTTAAAGGAGGTGCATATTTCACATGCTTGAATGAGTTTTAAACTCATAAAAATTGAGATATTTCATCTCTCCTCTCTCCTCATTCAAGTCTAGTTCCAAAAAGTTAGCTTAACTGACCTAAAAATGGTCAAATATTGACCAAACTGATTTAGAAAATTCTAGAATCAGTTTGTTTGGTTAGGAGCTCAATTTTTCCTATAAATAGAAGCCTCCCCCTTGTTGAAAAATAGTTAGTGTTTATGCATCGTTACTCTACTCCACCTAAGCCAAGAACTGTGAATTCATTTAATAATTCACTAGTTTTTGGAGCTTCCCTCTTTCTTCAATCCCCATTAGTGGCTCCATCAACATACTTAACCAATTGATTGGTTGGGGGCCTCTACCGTGAACAAAGAATCAAGCAAGTTGTAAGGTAATTAGTGAATATTGATCTTTCTATAATTTCTCAATGTTTCTCTCTTCTCAACCCCTCTCAAGCTTGAGAAGTTTAATTGGTATGGTTTTTTTTTTAAATGCTATTGAAGTTTGAATAGTAGTGAAGAGTTACATAATGCTATTGAAGTTAATTTTCATTTATGTTTAAATTCTAATGATTTTTATGTAAATTCTCTCCCTCACTCAAGAAATGGTCATACTCATGACCCGTTCTCAATCCAAATCAAGCTTTTCATAAAGCTTTTTCTTAACCCAAGATTAAGCTATGCTTGAGGCCAAATTAATGGCTTTTTTCTATGCTTTTAGTTTATGTATATTAATGATTCAATCCATTATGGATTAATAATCCAATTAGAGATTATTTTAATTATTTCCTTAATGATAAGCATTATCCCTTAGAAAAATTGAGATTTATCAGTCATAGCAGCGGAGCTATGGCAAAATTTTTATAAAAATTATGCATAAAATAATCTCATTCAAAGCATAAAAAGAGGACTTCCTACCATATTCTAGGAATTATCATCCTAGATTAATTGAAAGAATTTCATTACAATCATGGAGAAATTAAATTTTAATATCATGCATAATGGATAAATTTTTATATTAAAAGTGTTATTTTTATCATTTTTATTTCATGCATAGAAGTATGCATAATGCTTAAATTTTTTATATCAAAAGTGTTACTTTTATCATTTTTAATTTTCATGCATAGAAGTATGCATAAAGGATAATTTTTTTATATCAAAAGTGTTACTTTAATCATATTGGATTTCATGCATAGAGGTATGCATAAAAGTTAAATATTTTATTATAAAAGTGTTACTTTTAGCATAATTGAATTTCATGCATAGAGGTATGCATAAAAGATATGGGAAGTGATAAGATATGACAAGATGCATGTGGATGTGGATGTGGATGTATGAATGTGGATGTATGGATGTGGATGTGGATGTATGAATGTGGATGTATGGATGTGAATGTGGATGTGGATGTGGATGTATGAATGTGGATGTATAGATGTGGATGTGGATGTATGAATGTGGATGTATGGATGTGAATGTGGATGTGGATGTGGATGTATGAATGTGGATGTATGGATGTATGAATGTGGATGTATGGATGTGAATGAGGATGTAGATGTGGATGCATGGATGTAAATGTGGATGTGGATGTATGGATGTATGCATGTAGATGTGGATGCATGAATGTGGATGTATGGATGTGAATGAGGATATAGATGTGGATGTATGGATGTGAATGTACATGTAGATAAAGATGTATATATGTGAATGGGAATGTGGATGTGGATGTATGTATGCATATGGATGTGGATATGGATGTGTATGTATGAATGTGGATATGGGATGTGGATGTATAAATGAGGATGTGAAAATGGAGATAAGCATGTAGATGTGGATGCATGAATGTGGATGTATGGATGTGAATGAGGATATAGATGTGGATGTATGGATGTGAATGTGCATGTAGATATGGATGTATATATGTGAATGGGAATGTGGATGTGGATGTATGTATGCATATGGATGTGGATATGGATGTGTATGTATGAATGTGGATATGGGATGTGGATGTATAAATGAGGATGTGAAAATGGAGATAAGCATGTAGATGTGGATGCATGAATGTGGATGTATGGATGTGAATGAGGATATAGATGTGGATGTATGGATGTGAATGTGCATGTAGATATGGATGTATATATGTGAATGGGAATGTGGATGTGGATGTATGTATGCATGTGGATGTGGATATGGATGTGTATGTATGAATGTGGATATGGGATGTGGATGTATAAATGAGGATGTGAAAATGGAGATAAGCATGTAGATGTGGATGCATGAATGTGGATGTATGGATGTGAATGAGGATATAGATGTGGATGTATGGATGTGAATGTGCATGTAGATATGGATGTATATATGTGAATGGGAATGTGGATGTGGATGTATGTAAGCATGTGGATGTGGATATGGATGTGTATGTATGAATGTGGATATGGGATGTGGATGTATAAATGAGGATGTGAAAATGGAGATAAGCATGTAGATGTGGATGTATGGATGTGAATGTGGATGTGGATGTGGATGTATGAATGTGGATGTATGGATGTGAATGAGGATGTGGATGTGGATGCATGGATGTAAATGTGGATGTGTATGTATGGATATAGGCATGTAGATGTGGATGCATGAATGTGGATGCATGGATGTGAATGAGGATATAGATGTGGATGTATGGATGTGAATGTGCATGTAGATATGGATGTATAGATGTGAATGAGAATGTGGATGTGGATGTGGATGTATGTATGTATGTATGTGGATGTGGATGTATGAATGAGGACGTGATAATGAATGTATGCATGTGGATGTGGATATGGATGTGTATGTATGAATGCGGATATGGATGTGGATATGGATGTGTATGTATGAATGTGGATATGGGATGTGGATGTATAAATGAGGATGTGAAAATGGAGATAAGCATGTAGATGTGGATGTATGGATGTGAATGTGGATGTGGATGTGGATGTATGGGTGTGGATATGGATGTGAATATATGATATGTGATGTGAAGGAATCTGAAGTGAAGAGATGGAAAATGATATGATTGGATGAGTACACATATAAATGAAATGTGGAATAAGTAATGTGGATTGCATGAGGGATAATGTGGAAAAATGAGAGTTAATATAGAAATTGTATTTGTAAACTGTTTGTAAATGCTGTTTGTAAATGGCTGTTTTATGTCAAGAATGTTGGGAAAGCATTTTAACCGTCTTGTGATTAAGGTCGTGGAGACCTAACTGATAAAGTTGCAACTGCTGACGGAGAGTCAATGGAGGACGTCTCGTGTAGCAAGGTCGGCCGAGGTCTTGACCAGCCTCGGTTCGATTAAAATGGTGAGCTTCCGGTACGGTGGATGAGGGACCAAGGAAGCGGCCTATGAGTGAAGCGCTAGGTCACCTGCGAAGGATCCTAGAGGGTGCTGACCATACGGTGCTCGGGCTCTGGGTCGCCCAGGATACCCACGCGTGCGTCGAGGAAGATATTGGAACAAGGAGTAAGAGTTGTTTTCTGGAACCGGGCATGGATCTGGTTGACTGACCTTGCTGGTCCTCAACGGATGAGTCCATGGCTCTTTTATATGGATCTGTTGGTTGATCTTGCTGATCTTCAACGAGAGTCCATCTTGATAAGTGATTATATTGTTGAGTATTATGGGCTAGGAACTATTGAAACGGCCCCTGTGTGGACAGGTGGTGAGCGTTCTAGTTGCCAATGATGCCATAGATACTCTGATGAAGGAATGATGGGAAATATTGAATCAACTGGATAAATTGGGAGATTGTGATCAGTGGTACTATGGTTTCATTAAAGGATTGTTTTAAAGTTAGCTGATGCTAAGAAAAAGGCAATTTCATATTGGGTGTGTAAGTGGTGTGACTAGTTTTATGTTTGCATGAACTTCCGGCTAGGGGGCCTTGGAACTCTTTTCCTTGGTACCCGGGACAAAACCTAACCAAATTCCAAATTGGATCCCATCACTACAGTGGTTGGGCAGTTGGCTAACCCATGGGATCGGATGGGGTTAGGCTGGACTGATGGATCCGTAAATCGAGACTCAATTTCTGTTATTACGATAGATAAAGTAAATCCCGGATAGTAATTGTTCTATGGATAGGAATCAACGGCTGTGCCTCCTTGGTGGGGAAAAAAGCGTTGATCCCAATGATCCAAGTGCAAGTTTCTTCCTTGATCTGACCAAGTATCTTTATAGATGCAGTCGGATCTGTTTGATCAGTAAGGGTTTTGACTACGTTAGAGTAAAAATTATCCTGGTGGAATCGCCCGTGCTTTCCGGATAAGGGAAGTTTTTCCGGGTCTGGTTTTGGAAAAACCGACGGATTAGTCTTTTGTCCGGATATCCATGGACGAGGCCCCGAGTGTGGGACCCTGCCTCGCGCAAGAAGTGCTACTTCCGCTGCTAGTACCCCGAATCCGTTGCGCGGTGGGAACAGGGATCTCACAACATCTGTAGCATGATCTCCTGTGACAATCAAGTCATCCACATAGATGACAAGTAGGACAACCCCATGATCTGTTTTCTTCACATAGAGTGAAGAATCTGTTGTAGAAACCTGAAATCCAAGGGAGATAAGATATCGGCTCATCTTATCACTCCAAGCATGAGGTACTTGCTTCAACCCATATAAAGCTTTCTTTAATTTGCATACATGAGTGGGATACCTTGGGTGTACATATCGTTCTAGCTGTGCCATATAAACTTCTTCTTGTAGATCACCATATAGAAATGCATTTTTCACATTCATTTGATGCATTTCCCAACCATTTGCTACAGCCATAGCAATGACTGCTCTCATTGTTCCCATCTTTGCAACAACTGGACTAAATGTTTCATCGTAGTCCAAGCCTTGGGTTTGTGCATAACCCTTAGCTACCAATCTCGCTTTATGTCGCTCAATGGAACCATCAGACTTGCATTTCACTTTGTAGACCCATTTGCAACCAATGACATTTTTGCCTTGTGGTGGTAATGCAACCAAATCCCATGTTTCATTATGAACCAAAGTGTCCATCTCAACATCCATTGCCTTCTCCCATTCATGCTTCCCAATAGCTTCTGTATAGCATGTAGGTTCCACATGCTTCACCAAAGAGGTCATATATGTGTAATGCATAGCAAAATCACGATATGTCAACTTGTCAACTGGATACCTAACCCTTTGGGATCTCTGCAATGCATGCGGATCACTCTGAATACCTGTCACTCTAGCATGTGGAGGTACATATCTATCCTGCCTTGCACCAGGTGTGCGTAAAATTGGTATGCCAAGTTCCTCATCCAAACTCTCTAAACTTGATGACTCATAACCTATAATGCCAATTCCTTTAACCTTTTTTTTTCCTTTATCCATAGCACTACTCCCAATTCTCACACTCTCATGTCTCAAGCATCCTGACCATGGACGTATAGTGCTACTCTCAGACTCTACTGGCCTAGACATAGAGATAGAACTTGCTTGTGGCAAGTTCACATGCACATAAGCATCAAGAGAATCAATGACACCCTCATCCTTTGCTTTGTACCAACTAGCAAGTTCATCAAACACCACATCTCTTGAGATAACCACTTGCCTAGTTTGTGGATTGTAACATTTATATGCCTTGCGATCCTGTGCATATCCAACAAACACACACTTCTCTGCCTTAGGATCCAACTTCCTCCTTCTCTCGTCAGGCACATGTACATAAGCTATGCAACCAAACACTTTGAGGTGTCCAATGTCTGGCCTAAAACCTGTAAGCCGCATCTCTGGCGTACTTTCATGTATGGCTGCTGTGGGTGTCTTTTTAAGTATATACACTGTGGTGGCACATGCTTTTGCCCAATAATAGTGTGGCATGCTCTTTTCATTGAGCATCGCCCTGGCCACTTCACAAATGACTCTATTCTTTCGCTCAGCACCATTTTATTGAGGTGTATACCTGCAAGTTAACTGTCTTCTTATGCCATGCTTTCTCAAGAAATGCTCAAAAGCATGTGAGGTGTATTCATCACCTCCATCTGTCCTCAAAAATTTTATGCAAGAGCCATATTGCTTCTCTCCAAAAGCTTTGAAGTCCATAAACTTTCCCAACACTTCACTTTTCTCTCTGCGAAAGTAAATCCAAGTCATTCTGCTGAAATCATCAATGAATGTCACATAATATAAGCTGCCTTTAATGGATGGATTTTGTGCAGGACCCCATACATCGCTATGAACTATCTCAAGTGGCCTGCTACTCATGTTGCCTTCTCTAGGAAGAAACGGCAACCTTGCCTGCTTTCCAAATTGAAAGGCATCACAAACATGCATATTCCCATCATACTTGAATCTAGGCAACCCACTAACAATGCCTCTTACCTGCATGTTCTTTAACCTTTGTATGTTCACATGTCCAATCCTTTTATGTTCACATGTCCAATCCTTTTATGCCACATGTCAATGTCCTATACCACATTTCGGCTTTTAGAGAACATGGCTGATTTTAACTCAGGAATCCCAACATCCAACTTAAATAACTTGCCTTTGGCAATGACTCTACATCCATTTTTGAAATCCTCAATGAAGCAACCATGCTCGTTGTTGAAAACAAACCTGTTTATCCCTGTTCCACCATTTGACCAACTGAGGCCAAACTTTTTGTAATAGAAGGCACATACAAGACATCTGTCATAGATTTTGTTTCACCATTGTGCATAACCAATGGTACACTTCCAACATGTGTGATAGCATGTTGGGTATCATCTCATGTCTCCACATAGCCTTTCACATCCATAGGCTTCATATGCTCAAACCATTCGCCATGACAAGTCATATGGTTTGATGCTCTAGAGTCCATATAGCAAGTGTCATCAATTTCAGCATTTGTCATCATAGATCCCACAACATGTTTCATGGCAAACAAGTGATTTACACTGCCATCATTGCTGCTTGATGCATAATTTCCACCATGTTGTGCATAATGTCCACCATGTTGTGCTCTACCCCCTCTCAAATCATTTTGTTTGCGGAAACAATCATGTGCCATATGACCAAATTTTCCACAGTAATGGCATTCCACATTTTGTATAGATGTTGGTTGGCCTTGCCAATGTCCTCTACCACGAGGATTACCGCTGCCTCTCTGAGGAGGTGTATATCCACGACCACCTCTAGCACCATATGTAGGCTGAAAATTCTGTTATGGTGACCTATCCTACCATCCACGACCATTACCATGGCCACGTGATGCAAATCTCCCCCTGGCTCTAAATCCTCTTTGTGAATAGAAAGCCTGATTTTTCTGCCATTATCGTCATGGCTAGTAGATGCATCATGAAAGGAGTCACTGAGTTTGATTTCCTCAACAAGCAAGAGTGAACCAACTCATCAAAATCTGGTAAACCTATACTCCGAACCGAGATGGATGTATCAAAAGACTTATACTCCTTGCCAAGACCACGCAAGGTAATGTCTACCAAATCATCGTCAGGCATGGGGGCATTGATTGTTGCCAATGCATCTGCATACTTCTTTATCTCTTGTACATAATCATGGATGCTCCTTCCTTTCTGTTTCACATTATGAATCTGTTGTCTCGCAAACTAGGACTTGCGAGCACTAGTGTCTGTATCAAACAGCTTTACCAATGTATCCCATGCAACCTTGGGATTCTCAGCATCATGTATATGTATGAGTATAGCATCCGAGATACATATAGACAGATAATGCAAAATTTTGTATGCTCTTTCTGACCATTTCTTGTGAGCTATAACCTGTTGCTCTATGTAGGTTGTCGGGGTAGTTTCGGCTCTGGCTCCGCACCTGTAATAAGGTTCCAAAAACCTTTTCCCTTAAGAAAGCTTTTGATCCTATACTTCCATGCCTGGAAGTTCTTCCTATCCAATTTTTCACCCACAATTTGTATTGGATTATCTAACATATTTGATCAATGTAAATGTACCTTCTGCACACGTCCAAATCTTTAAACGAGCCTTCCTCAGCTCAACCACACTCCTATAAGTGTTCCAGATACTCCAATGTACACAATGAACTTCACTTTTGATGTAGAAAATCAAACTGATTGCATCCAAATTGAGCTGACATGCGTAGTCCAAGGTACCTTATTTTGGCGCATTTTCCAAGGCTTCAAACTGCAATGTAGTGGTTCAATCAAGTGTGGATAACTTGCATTGACACCTAAAAAGCTCAATGTTGCATATCAACACCAACCAAGGTGTGTATATACCAATTTTGTCCAACCCCCTTCTCTATTTTGAGAAAAACCAGAAAAACAAAAAAAGACCAGTAGTAAAATGGCTCTAATTTCTTCAATGCTTGTCCAAATTGAGAGACCAGGCATTCATTAGCTTAGAAATGATGTACACTAACTCCATGTAAAAGGAATTAGGCCAATTGTTTAAGATAAGAGAGTAATTAGCCGATTAATCACACTCTATTTTACTAATCACAGTAGACAACCTGCTTAATCAGCTCATTTCCAGCTCCATAGATCATAATTGCTCCAACGAATCATGTAGCAACCTCCTTGAGTTTGTGTATTACCCAATTTCTAAGCAAAGTTTGGATTTAATCAACCACACAAGTGGAATTTGGCCTCCACTTATCAAAAGTATGAGAAAATGCTATGTTTCTGCTGTTGTATGATCTGCGCCGCCTGCTCTTGAGGGGATTTGGGCTAATTGTAGTGTCAATTGAGAGTATATATGATTGCCTAACACACCAAGGCATGTGTACAACCCATCAATTGAGTAATTTTTGCCAAAAACTAGCTCTAATTTCATCCACCAAGTGACTCTTTTTCTCTGTTTTGTGAGAGCTTCAAAAATAGTAATTTTTTAATCACTCAAATGCATCATACTTGCTCCAAATTCAGTGTAGGGCTTGCACATGAGTTGCCAATACATTCCCATTTGCCAAATACATGTTTCTTGCCAGATTGCATCCATTTTCACAATACATCACCACTTCCAAGCTCCAATGGAAAGCTTGCAAAAAACCAAAATTTTCTTTTGCTTTGGGCAACCCTAATTTTCCTTGTTTGTGCCTGTATCACCTGCAATCTGCTCCTCAAGGGTGTTTAGTAGACCTTACCCGGTAGGCCAAGCTCTCAGATCTGATAGAAATCGCTTCACAGCATCAATGGCAAGCTTCACAGCTTTTCTTCATAGCTTCTTCTCCCTCTTCTCTCACTCACTCATAAACCCTAATAGAAAGCACCAGGCTCTGATACCATGATGAAAAACAGGTAGAGGGAGAGGAGACACACACACAAGAGCAAACCCTAATGTATATTGTAAACCCTAACCATAGAGGGAAGCCATCTCCCTTCTCACACAATGCATAAAGCCATAATCCACACACACCTATGTGTTGTATCCACACACAGCTAACCCTAGCTAATGTCCACACACTATGACCAGCTGGACGCGATCATTTATGTCTCACACATGCTGCTACCTAACATCGAGCTTGAATCTCAACATTGTGCATAGTAGTGCCACACTTCCATGCACCTATGTTAGGTAGCAGCATGTCTCACACATGCTGCTATCGAGCTTGAATCTCAACATTGTGCATAGTAGTGCCACACTTCCATGCACCTATGTTTGGGTAAATTGGTGCAAAACAACCCTCTTTTTGATGACATAAACTCTCCCAAAGCTCTCTTGCTCATAAAGTTAGACCCATCGATCCATACTGCGTGGAGCCAAACGGTTCTCACCTTTGAACAGCACCAGTGATGATGAGAGTGAAGACCATCCCAGCACGGGACGAGAAACTCTGGACCTTGAGATAGGAGAACTCGAAGCTTAGTGCATGGACATACCACCTGTCTAAGAGCAAGAGCCTACCTCTTCCACACATTCACAGTAGGGAAGCCTTTCTTCGAGCCTTTGCAACTTTATCCTCAGAGACACACAGTCGAAAGAGCTGCAGCCTAGGGTGAGAGGTATGGCCCGACATCAACAAGAAAGTGAGCCCACATCGTCTCTAGATCATAGAGCAGAAATAGGGCAGAGCAAAAGCCATCAAACCTAGACTGAACCACGAGTCTAGAGAGCCATGCCTGTCGAGGAGTGGTTGATTCATACGGGGCCCAAAGACCCATAAAAAACCTAGGGCCAAGTCCATCTTTCCAAGGACTAGAAACATCATACCAAAGAGAAAAGGCCTACCTGGACCAGTCTCTTCAGCCCAGTCTGTAGCCCCCAGTCCACGTGTATATCAATAGTACCTACCATAGGGAGTATACCCAAGGTACCACATGGGACCACAAGGGACACAGCCGAACCCACCCATAAGACAAGGGCCTCCAATGGTCTATTATTTGCATGGCCCCGCTCCTCCTCCTCCAATCATTCCTCAACCAATGCCCGCTCGAGCCATGGTAGGGCTAACACCAGAAATGTTAATATTTGCCCCACGGAAATAGGGAGGGGGTGGTTGCGGCAATCACGCCCCTAGCTTGAGTGCAACCTGCACCAAGACCCAGATTAGAGCAGAACAAACCCCCAAACATCTCAAAGCTAATCACTAAATTTGATGGGACTAGAGACCCCATCCCACATTTAGAGATGTTCAAACAAATCTTTGAATCCTTTTGCCATGTGGAAGATCAAGGTAAGGTGAGTGCCTTTGGATAAAGCTGGCCAATGGTTTAGGTCCTTGAAAGCAGAGGATTAGGCCACCTTTGAAGCCTTGAAAGAGGCCTTCATAATGGTAGGATATTATCGCCAAGGTACCAGATGGAGTTTGGTGGAGCAACTACACAACGTTAGACAGAGGGATGGTGAAACCATCCAAGACTATATCAACAGAGTCAAATATCTCCACTCTTGTTGCAGTGCCAAAGATAAGCTCTCTGATGAAAGATTAATAGGGGAGGTTTCTAAAAGGTCTAGATGAGGTACCCTTGCACAATGCATTGTATGCCTTGGCCCATATCTCCTTTGGGAAATGTTGTAGGAGTGCTATGGACATTGAGGACAATTTCAAGGGAACACATTCCCGAGGACTCTATGAGGATACATCAGAAGCCTCATGCAAGACCACCAGCACAAAATCTGATGAAAAGAGCAAAGATTCCACATCTATACCAACAAGTTGAGAAGTTCGCCACTGCATTAATGTAGCAGATAACCCAACATGGACCAAGAAGGCCAACCCCATCTCTATCCAAAGAGGGTGCTTGTATGGTTCCCGATCTATCAAGCTAACCATACCATCACGGAGTGTCCACATTTGCAACCCCGTTCCACATTCTGTTGCACACATTGTCAACAATGGGGCGATCACAAAGTCATGAATTGCTATCAACAAAGTGTTTCTCAAGCCCACACACTACCTCAGGCCTTGCCGTAAACCCAAGGCAACCGTTGGCCTTGCCAGCATCTGCGCTCCACAATGCACCTCAACTAGGCCAAGAAGTGGCTTAAAGAGGAATTCTTAGGGTACCTCAAATTCCCTTACCACCCCCAGTTCTCCCACCTCAACCCTCAATTCTACGAATCACACTAGCTTGTCAATTAACACTGACGAAAATCTTCAAAGAAGGAGATGAGGGAAAAATTCCCGAAGTTCCTACCTAAGACACCCTTGAGCCAACTAGTCCACCCTCTCAAATTCTAAGCCACTATATGACGGAGGGTGACCAAATGTACCCAATGTTACACCCCAATGCCACAAGGCCACAACATGAATATAATGGCAAAATGACCACCTATGCAATGCTATCTATCGTTGCGCAAGACCTCACTGAGTAGCTGAGTGTCCTATCAAGAAAGGGATGGAAAGCACCTCTGTAGGTGCTCCTGCATTGCATGTGGTATTGATTGTATGTGTAAGTATTGTCCGATGAGACCTGGAACAATAGAGTGCCTCCAGGTCATAGCAATCCTGGACAGGGGAGCAAGAGTGAGCATTGTTACAAAACAATGCTAGAAAAAATGGGAAGAACTCACCATGGATGACACCACATTGCTAGTCAAACTCACTGATTGAGCCACAACTAGACCCATTGGTCTACTGAAGGATTCGAAAATAAAGATACTTAAAACTACCCACACACCTTTGTGGTGATGAACTTTCGACGTGAACCCATTATGATTACATCCTCGGGAGACCATTCATGCGAGAATCCAAAATGATCCACAATTGGGATACCGACCACATTTACATTCAAAGAAAGATCAAATAGTGAAGATCAACCTACGCACAATGAAGGTACATCCAATGAGTGACATAGCCCTTGTAGAGGACTTAATAACAATAACTAGATCCACTAAAGTCCATATGTGTCAAACATGCCATAAGACACTAGATGATAAAAAGGATAGTGAGGAATGTGCACCTCTTTCGGAGCCAGAAGACTCTAAGAATCGGCGGATGCATACCCTTGCCACCCTGAACATCCTTCTTAGACGCATGGGAACAAGGTTTTCTATGGTAGTTGGACGGGTAGGAGATCACATCTTTATATATGCTTAGCACCGTGTACCTACCTAATGTTGCCACCCAGGAACTTGAACAGGCCATTAATGTGGAACCATCAAGGGAAACACGCTTCCACAGGACTCGCAAGGCCAAAATGATATGTCTTCTCTGATGATTCAAACACCCATTGGCTAAAGTATGTTGGGGCAGCTGAAGCACATGATCATTTCAACCAAATATGGCAAAAGGAGTTTGCCAATAGCTTCCTTCTGGTCCACACTTAGACCACCCCAAAGCCAATGGAACCTATTAATTGCAAACCTCAACCTGAAAAGCTTTATCGCTCTGCACGTAAAACACGCAATAAAAAGTTAGCGCTGGTGGAAAAAGAAGCCAAAAGGCTAGTAGAAGAAGAAAGAGCCAAGGGAAAAGAGACCAAATAGGTGCCCAAACACTTCAAGACCTTCCACATGGCTGATAGATTTGTCCAATATGACTCAGCCCGAAGGTCCCACAATGGACAACTAGGGACCTCATATGATGGTCCAACCAAGGTAAAAGAAATTATCTTTGCAAGCCCGATTGCAGACCCAAGGCCAGTATACATTGGAGAAGACCTCTCTATAGAGGAAGAGACCGAGCTCATCGCTCTGCTTACAGAATTCGAGTATTTCTTTGCCTGTTGGAAGTACATGGATATGAAAGGTTTACCTCCTGAAGTAGTCAAGCACACCATGCCGATGGTGGTTGATGGTGCAAGGTTGGTCAAATAAAGGGCTTATCCTATGAACTAGAAATATTCCAAAATGGACCAAGAAGAGATCTATAGACTCATTAATGTCAGATTCATCTATGAAATATAGCATATGGAATGGGTATCGCCCATTGTGATAGTGCCCAAAAATAATGGGAAGGTAAGAGTGTGTGTAGACCTCAAAAAGGTCAATGCCACCACCATAAGGGATCATTGCCCCTTACCCTTCCCTGAACATGTGCTAGAATAAGTAGTATAAAAGGAATCCCACAACTTCCTTGATGGATTCTCCAACTATAACCAAGTGTTGATCGACCCAAGTCTCAACAAAAAATAGCCTTTGACACGCATATCGTGTCATGCCCTTCAAGCTAACCAATGTCCCTAGCATCTTCCAGTGTCTAATGTGCATAGCCTATAAAGAATATATTCGAACATTCCTTGAGGTCTTTATGGATGACCTTTGTGTCAACTCCTCATCTTTCTAACACCTTGACTGTTTATCTAAGGTGTTAGAAAGATGCACATTGTATCGCATATCATTAAACCAACTCAAATGTTAATTTTAGGTTAGGCATCATGGAGTAATCCTAGACACATTGTCCCGAGATAGGGAATCTCCAGAGATGATAGCAAAGTGCAGCTCATCCTTAAGCTATCCCCACCCAGCAACTTTAAGGGAGTCCAGCATTTCATGGGACTTGTTGGCTACTAGCGGCAATTCATTTTTATGTATACTGATACAGCTCGACCTCTTTATGGACTCTTGATCGTTTTCGAGTGGATGAAGGAATTCCAACAGGCTTATATGACCCTCAAAAAAGCATTGGCTATAGTGCTCCTATTCTCCAATCCCCCAATTGGGACATTATCTTTCATGTCCACATTGATGCCTCCGCTTTTGCTGTCAGATGTGTGCTGGCCCAATCGAGTGAACACAAGGTGGATTTGCCAGCTTCCAACTAAACAAGGCTGAGAGAAATTATACCACGACCAAAAGATAAGGGTTGGTCATGGTCTACACCATTAAGAAGTTTCGCCATCCATTATCTTCTGGTGACCAAATTCATCTTCTTTGTGTACCATTGAGCTCTTCTATACCTGGAAGTAAGCCCTATTGTACGACAGGAAGGATCACCAATGGCTACTTATATTGATTAAGATTGGCTTCACCATTATAGTGAGGAAAGGCTCGTAGCATGTTTTGGCAGACCACATGTTTTGGCTCGTAACATGTTTTGGCAGACCACATGTCAAGAATCCCGAACAGTGAGCCACCAATAGGAGTGGATGATGATTTACTAGATGCCGCCCTATTCCAACTATTCTTAATTCCAAAGTGGATTGAGGAGCTAGCACACTTCCTAGCCAACGGCTTATCAGTGGACCCCTTCCTACACAAGGACCATTCTCGTTGCCTAATTAAACCCAAGCACCCCCTACTAACTCATTTTGCAGGCAAACTCTATATGCAGGAAAAAGACAAGATTTTTATACGATGTGTCCATGAAGATAAATATGTCGTCATTGTTGAACATTCTCACTCTACCTGTGCTAGTGGGAACTTTGAAGTAGATATCACTATGCACAAAGTCCTCACATCCGGGTTATGGTGTCCCACAATAATGGCAGATGCAACAGAATATGTCAAGTGGTACAATGAATGCCTACGTGCAACAATTTCCCACTTAAAGGACATCATGCCCTTGAATCCTGTAGTGTCCTTACAACTATTTAAAATGTGGGGCATTGATTTCATTTGACCCATTATTCCCATAGCCAGATACACTCAAAGCAGATACATAATCGCTGTACAAACTATTGCACTAAGTGGGTTGAATCTCGAGCTACCTGTAAAGGTGATGGGTGATCGACTGTTAAATTTCTATATGAGTCAGTCATCACACTTCGGTTGCCCCCTAGAGTGACAATGGGTAATCCAATTTCCTCTTACAAGAGTTCCTTGTCACTTATAGAAAGTCTTGAACCCCCTATAATGGCCAAGCGAATGGCCAAGAAGAAATCACGAACAAGGTTTTGTGTGCCATTCTAACTAAAATTACTGAGGCCAGCCACAATGATTGGGAACAAAAGTTACCGGTAGAACTTTGGGCCTATAGAACTTCCTACAAGGTTTAGGGTTATCCCCTTTTTGAGCTTAAAAAGCTTAATAAAACACGTCTTGTAGTTGTATATAGCATGATTGTCTAAAATCTAAGGTGTAAACAATGGTTCGATGACCAGCTAAAACAAATGAACGAGGGCAACACGGTCCTCTTATTCAGTAAAACAATGCACAAAACAAAACTCAAGATAAGAGGCTTAGGACTCTTCCTAGTCATCAATGTGCGATAACCCCACAAGGCACTATGCATATAGAGACACTTGACGGTGTCGAAATGGCAGGCTATTTCAATGGTATCAAATAAAAATGCTAATATGGCCCACTCACCGAAGCCACCCTAAAGGCTATCATGACAATAAATTTTTTAAAAAAGCACCATGAAGATATGAAACAAACCGCCCAACAAGAGGCTAAAAAGAGGCAAGACAAGATTTGATAGAAGCAAATCATGGTCAACATGGCTAAAGTGGTAGACCTCGAAGAGGAAGAATGGGGGTGAAGTTTGCTTGGATGTGGTTAGGAATTACCACCCTGACAACCTTCTGTTGAAATGTAGAGAGAAAGAGACGAGACAAGAGACACATCATGTACGCTCCCAAAGACTGATTCATATTGAGGACAAGATACATATATATAGGTGAGACCAAGTTAGGTAGAGTGAGCCATATATAGAGCTCCAACACCCCCACTCAAACAAGGGTCTCTAGCTATGGATGAAAAAACCCTTGGGGAGTACAAGGGAAAAACCCAAGCCCCTATACAAATGTGAAAATATAAACCAGAAGTAATGATGTGAAAGTGCATTGTACATCTATGTACAAATATACAAAAGGACCAAGAGGTCATAGTGTGCAATTGTGAAATGTGCAAAGTGCATGGTGTCTATAAGATTACAACGATATATGTACAAAGCTACCATAAGAGTAAAGAGCCTAATCTAGAAAGAGTGAGCCCGAGGCAACTCCAAGCTCTGAGCGCAAGATAATGAAGCGTGACTCATGGAGACCTTTGGTAAGAATATCTGCAATCATCTGGTCACTTGGACAATGTTCAATCATGATAGTGCCTTTGCGTACTTCATATCGAACATAATGGTAATGCACAGCAATATGTTTTGACTTGTTATGTTGGACATAGTCTTTTGCAAGACTAATAGCACTCTGATTATCACACCGCAAGGGTGTACTAGAAAGAGGAGAATGGCCAATATCTGTCAACACTTGTCGAAGCCAAATGAGTTCACGAGCTGCAAGCGATGCCGCAACATATTCAGATTCAGTTGTAGAAACTGCAACACAACGTTGTTTCTTGTTGCTAGTCCAAGAAATAAGACAACCATTAATGAAGAAACAATTGCCACTAGTAGATCGCATAGATAAATGTGAGCTCGCCCAATCTGCATCTGTGTAACCCAAAAGAGAAAGAGATGGAATGGAGTCGGATGTGAATTGTCGTTGATAAACCAAACCATAATCTGCAGTGCCTTTCAAGTATTTCAACACGCGCTTTGCTAAAGACCAATGCTTAAGAGAAGGACATGCAAGATGTTGCCCGAGATAGTTAGCAATAAACAAAATGTCAGGACGAGTGTTCAAACCAACAACTTGAAGACATCCAACCAAATTAGCATATGGTTTTGTAACAAGCTGGCCACCACCATCAGAAGTGTTTTTCATGGAACTCGCAAGACAAGGAGTAGTTGCTGAATGTGCAGATTCCAAACCAAACTTCTTAATAGTATCTTCAATAAACTTTGACTGTCGAAGTAATAAAATACCTTTGCTGCGATCCCTTTGAATCTGAATGCCAAGACACGAGTGAAGCTCTCCAAGATCCACCATATCAAATGCCGAAGATAACAACTGCTTATTTTGTTGTAAAAATCCCAAATCATTGGAAACAAGGATTGTATCATCCACATAAAGGGCAAGGATTACAAAACTACCTATTTGGTGTTTGGTAAATAAGTTGGGATCAGAAGAGCAAGAGAGAAAGCCATGGGAGGTAAGAAAAAGATCAAACTTGATGTACCAGGCCCGGGAAGCTTGTTTAAGACCATATAAGGCCCTATGAAGACGAGCAACAAGATCTTCCTTACCTGCAATAACAAATCCTTCTGGCTGCTCCATGTAAATTTCTTCATTCAAATCTCCATTCAAGAAAGCTGTGCGCACGTCCATCTGATGACTTTCTAAGTCGAATTGAACAGCAAATGCCAATAAAACCCGAATACTAGTAATGCGAACAACTAGTGAAAAGGTTTCATGATAATCAACGCCAGCAACTTGAGAATAACCTTTGGCAACTAAACGTGCCTTGAATTTGTCAAAGGATCCATCTGCTTTAAATTTTGTCTTATATACCCACTTACACTTAATGGCAGTACGGCCAGGAGGCAGCTCAGTGAGTACCCATGTACCTTTAGAGATAAGAGAATCGTACTCTGCTTCCATAGCCTCTTGCCATTGATCCTTTTGTGGAGAACATATAGCATCACTGTACGTGTGGCAGGATCTTCAGAAGTAGAGAAAACATCAGCATCAAAATCTTCATCATAAACATGACAAGAACCATGCTCAAAATCAATAGGCAGATCAATAAAAATGTCAACATCATCAATGACAGCATTCGGAATCAATGGTTGTGAAGAGGAAAGTTGCTCTTTAGATGATTGTGAAGAGGAAAGTTGCTCTATAGAAGAAGATTCATCATCACACAAGAATGGAAAAGCTTGAAGCAAAGATTTAGTATCATCAGAATCATCCCCATGGACCATGTACCGCCCATGAGCTGTTCATTGAAAATAGCATCACGATTCACAAGCACTTTCTTGGAGGATGGGTCATAGAATTTGTAGCCTTTGGAAGTGTCAGAATACCCAATAAAAATAACTTTAAGCCCAGGAGCATCAAGCTTTGCTCGTGTTTCTTTAGGAACATGAATATAAGCAATACATCCAAAGGTTCGAAAATGAGATACAGAAGGAATTTCACGTGTCCATGCTGTAATGGGTATCTTACCAGAAGGAGCAGTAGTAGGAAGATGATTCTGAACAAAGACTACTGTCAAGAGAGCTTCACTCCAGAAAACACGAGATAACCCAGAATGAATCAGCATACATCGTATAGCATTGATAATAGTGTGATTCTTACGTTCAGCAACAGCGTTCTGTTGAGGTGAATATGGAATAGTATGTTCATGATGAATACCATGGTCCGTACAATAACTCTCAAACTCACGAGACACATATTCTCCACCATTATCGCTGCGAAGTTTCTTGAGGTGACGACCAGTTTGAAGTTCGGTAGCCTTGTGAAATTGCTTAAAAACAGATAACGCCTCAGATTTTTGTCGAAGCAAGAAAACATTTGTATACCGTGAGTAATCATCAATAAATGTAATGAAATAACGATGTTGAGTTCTCGATGGAGGCAAAGGTCCACAAATGTCAGTATGAACAAGATCCAATAAATCATGAGAATGAACTGAATTCGAGAGAGGAAAGGGTTTACGATTGTGTTTGCCAAGAGCACAAAACTCACAGATTCCCATATGAGGATGAGCTTTAAGATCCATGCCACGTACAAGACCTTGACGATGAAGATCAAGAAGCTTTGAGAAATCAGCATGAACAAAGCGATGATGCCATATCTTGCAATCATGATCACCTGGAGCAGTGACAACATTTGCTACAACATCATTGAGAGAGAGCTCAAACAAATTACCATTACGAGAAGCAGTTGCAATAATCTGTCCATCTTTCTCAATGCGGCATTTGGTGTGGTCGAATCCAACAAATCAACAAGTCTTGCAACTAAAAGAAGATTACGTTGCAGTTCTGGGACATGTAAAACCCCTCGTAAAACTCGAGTTGAAGAAGATAAGGTGCCAAGATATAAATCTCCAATGCTCTTGACTTGACAAGTTGTATCATCAGCAAGATAAACAACACGCTTAAAAGGTAAAGAATGATAGTTATGTAGCCACTTAGATTCATATGTCATATTTCCTGTAGCACCAGAATCAATAATGAAAAGTGAACCATCACGTACATGAAGTATTCTGTCTAGGGGAACTAAACATAAAACACAACTTGTTTCAGGCACATCATTATCATGATGCTCGGCTGCATATGCTCGATTTCGATCTACATCAAATCGACGCTTAAAGCACATGGAAGAGGGATGATCAGATTTTCCACAATAATCACAAGAAGAAGAATCTCTAGATAAACGTGGTTGTTTTGTGGTAATGTTGTGTTCTTCATCATATTAACGTGCCCAGCAGTCATCTTCAGTATGACCATTCCTATTGCAGTAAGAACAATGCTTGTTAGGAAATTTGAGACGAGAGAAACTACCACCACGATGACCACCTCTGTGGTTTCCTCGTTGAAAAGGACGCTTTCGCACATAAAAGGCCCGTTCCAACTGTTGGGACTCAGGCTCCTCTTGTTGTGAAAACATAGCTGCATCATGACCAACGCTACGTCGTTGTTGACGTTGAGAGTACTCAATCAAAGATATGCAAGTTTGGTCAAAATCAAGACCGTCCTTGTTAGAAAGAATGGTAACAATGTTGTCATAAGACGGATCCTTTATCGTATCAAGAAGAATTGTAATAAGTTGCTTTCGTGGAACAGGATCACCCGCAGCAGCAAGTTGATTAATAATAGATTTGAAAGAATCAATATGCTTGGTCATAGCAGTACCAACTTTATACTGTAACTTTGAAAGCAAACCTCTCAAATAAAGTGTTTCTCTAACAGACTTTTTCTGAAAATTTGCTATAAGATACTCCCATACGTCATGGGAAGTAGGAAAGTCATACACATCAAGCATGAGAGAATCACTAAGAGCAGAAAGAATGTACCGACGAGACGAGCTGCTTTATCATGCCTCTGCCAATCCATATAAGCAAGACGCCATGCATCAAAAACAGGGGCTTCCGTGATAAGAACGTTGTTAGAATCCGAAATAGTAGGCTGAGACGGACATAGAGAATCGCCAATAACAACATTTGAAAGCTCATCGCCTTCAAGAATTAACAGCATCTTTGCTTTCCAACCGGGAAACCCTTGGCCTTGAAAAGAAGGAATAGAACGTTGGCCAGAAGGAAAACCATTAACGAGAACAGTCATAGCCATATCTATCTGCGAGAAGACGTATAAGATAAAATCACAAAATCTGCACACCATAGACAAGGACGACCGCAAGAGATAAGAGATGTCAATAAGAAAAGAGTCCTCAAAATAGCGAGATGTGGGACGCAAGATTCATTGATAGATGCTTGATGAAAAAGCTAGATTGGTCGTTTTGCTAAAAATAGCAAAATAATAAGAGACGCTTGACGAAAAAGCTAGATTTGGCGGTTTGCTAAAAACGCTTGACGAAGAAGCTAGATTTGGCGGTTTGCTAAAGACGCTTGACGAAGACGAAACCTGTGTGCTCACAAAGACGCTTGACGAAGACAAAACCTATGTGCTCACACAAAGAACCTGTATGCTTATTCAAAGAACCTGTTTTGCTGTTTACAGATGCAGTTTGCCTGAACTGTCATAACTTTTGACTCACAACTCCGTTTGACAAACTTTTTTGATAGGTTTTGGTTTTAAGAACGCGATTAAGAAACAACTCTAATTACAACAAGTTAAGCTATAAAATCATGTAGACAACACATAATCAAAGAATAATCTTGTAAGACATCAAATTATAATCTTGTAAGACATCAAATTATAATCATGAATTTAACAAGAAGACATAGATGCTTCCCTTATAGATGCTCTGATACCATGTTGAAATGTAGAGAGAAAGAGAAGAGACAAGAGACACATCATGTACGCTCCCAAAGACTGATTCATATTGAGGACAAGATACATATATATAGGTGAGACCAAGTTAGGTAGAGTGAGCCATATATAGAGCTCCAACACCTTCACCCAAAAATTATCTCTTGTCGATACAAGAGCTAGTTATAATTTAATGTCTTACAAAACATGGCATTCCCTTGGGGAACCTTCACTGAAAGATACCCCTACCATAGTCACAATAGTGGCATCTCAGGAAGTTCCTGCTTAGGCACAATAACACTTTTGTTCCACATTGGAAATAATACCTTGGAAAGGAAGTTTTATGTGATGCCTCTAGGAACAATGCGTGAAGAAATAATCCTTAGAAGGGGTTAGATGGGACACAATAGGTGTAACATCGATCGGGGTGCAAGGACGGCTACCTTATAGTTGGCCTCCAGGGCCAAGTTACTGTCCTCATGACATTTCTCAGAATGTGTATATCATGCTTTCTTTACATATGCCAAGCCTATGTTGAAGCAAAGCTACGCCCTTGCTTTGCTGCAGCCTAGGCTTGCCTTGCCATGGCCATGACAAGGCATAGCCAAGCCTAGGCCGCCACAGCAAAGCAAGGTACAGCTTTGCTTCAACATAGGCTTGGCATGTGTAAAGCAAGCATGATATACACACCCATGGTGAGGAATAGCTAAGCTTAGGCAGCAAAGCAAAGCAAGGGTACAACTTTGCTTCAACATAGGCTTGGCATATGTAAAGCAAGCATGATATACACACCCATGGTGAGGCATAGCTAAGCTTAGGCACCAAAGCAACCGGTGTGTGAAGTTTTTCGGGAACCTCAAACTCAACTTGTACCTGTGTACATGAGTGTTGTTCGTGTTGTGGTAAAGTCATGGGAGTACCCATTGACTCAGGGTGGGCGTCGTGGATGCGGCAATCAAGCTAGGGGCCTTGATGGAAGTGTATTTGCAGGAAAATGATGAAATCTTGGAAGCATAGGCTTGTGCGGAGCGTGTTATGCTGGAGATGGTGTCAACCATTTGATTGCTCTGGATATGTGTACGCATCCCAAATACAATGGGCATTTGGAAGATTGCATTTGAAAGTATATATGGAAGCATGGGAGCAATGATTAATGGGCCAATGTAGCCTTTAGATTGGTGTGAAATGGAGGGAAGGAGGGACTCTTATTGTATTGTGTGCCCATCATTTTGAAGCTCAAAAAAAATAAATAAAAATGTAATACACATGGCCAACAATCAAATGACCACGTGGAAGGTGTTGTAGGCCGCCAACGTGAAGAAGGCAAGGCTAGCGAAGATTCAAAAGGTGGCTGCCAGGTGTAAAGAGCCGCCTGGTGATAAGGATTCTGGAGTGTGCAGACAAAAAAGAAAGCTGTCCTTGTGCGAAGGTCGCTCTGGCGCTGCAGGAGATGGGTGTGATGAAGGGGTGGTGGTCGCCAAGGGATATGAGGGATCGCCTTGTCGAGAGCAGCAGACCCGTGAAGAGCTGAAGTCAGAGGCGCGAGGGTGTAAGCCGCCTGTCTATGTGAAGAGTGTTGAGGCTGAGGCGGAGACGTGTATGAGCTGGTGGTACTGCACACAGGCGCTTTGGTGAAGAAGCGATGGAGTGTTCGCCGTGTGGAGAGCCAGGGGTGGTACTGTATAAGCCAGAGGAAGGCGAGTGTATGTCACCTCGCAGATGACCTTGTGTGAAGGGCTCGCAGGTGATCTGCAGGCGTAGAACAGTGGAGCAGCCGCCTGGTTCGCAAAGGACGCCTGGCGTGGTTGACAGCTACAGAGGACTGAAGCTGAAGTTCATGGCGCAAAGTGGGCATGTTGGGCAGCTTCTGCTGGACGAGAGGAAAAGGCCCTTGAAGTGGTAGTGAGCGTGAGACGCAGAGTGGACAGCCGATGGACTGGTGAGCATGGAAGGCACGCGTAAGAAGAAGAAGTCGTTTGGGCTAGAGTGGGTAGCCGCTACTGCAGGCTGTAGAGAAGGCCGCCAGGGCATCAAGGTGCAAGGCAAGAGTGGAGAGCAGCCGTGTGTGGGAGAGTTAGCGAGCGAAGGTAAAACAAGAGCTGGCGACTGGCTGGAGAGCCCTGGGAATGTAGTGAGGGGTAAAGTGTGTTGCTCTCGGTTCTCTGATGGCTGGCAGTGGTGGCAGATAGAGAAGACAAGAAGAGGGAGCCGCCTAGGAGACTGGTGGCGGGCAGGTAGCCAAAGGAAGAGTGCGAAGGAGAGAGTTGGAAGGTTTTTTTTAAAAAGCTTTGGATGCAGGGAGTTGAGGACTGTGCGCAGGTGAGATAGAGAAAAAGAGAGTTGGGGGCTGCTGTGGTGGCAGGTGGTTCCGACTGGCAGGAGAACCGCCTGGGGTGTTTTCTTGATTACATGGTTGCCGTCTCTGAGAGAGACAGGGAGGTTCAGAGGTGTGGCTGGGTTTTGTTTTTGCTTTGGGAACTGGTAGTGTGCTGGTGGTGTAGGAGAGGGTGGTCTTCAGCTGAGGTGCAGAGTAGAGAACGAAGAGGTCGGCTGCACAGAAGCAAGAGTGAACAGATTGGGAGCAACCAGGAGCTGGAGTAGGCTTGATAAGGATGATTCTGAGGATATCCTAGATATCCAGCTCTGTAAAGATGAGGGTCTATTCTGAAATATAAGTCTTGTTCATGTTCTTTGGTCTGGTGTTCTGGTGTGTTTGCATGATTGTGTGGAAGTGTGGCACTCTATAAAGGCGTAAACAGCTTTACCGCTTCCGTGCCATCACTTTTTGGTGCCTCCAGAGAGGAGCAGATTTCCTCTGGTTTGTGAAAGGGGACAAAGGTTTGTGTGAAGCAGGTTGGGAAATGGCTCAAGATTTTTCGGAGTATTGGGGATTGCCACAGGAGAGTGCAGTTAGGTTTCTGGAGAAGATGGAATTTACATCCTTGATGAAAGATAGGGCAACTCCGGAGATCCTTTCTCAGATTTTGGCTTATTTCTTGCAGGGTGATGCAAAAACATGGCTACAGATGTTTGTGACTACACACAGGAATGTTCATCAATAGGATCCTGAGTATCGTGTAGTCAGAGTTGCATTTTTAGCACAGTTTGCCCGTGTGAGGAGTCCAAATGAATGTGGAAGGAGTTGTGTAACATTCAGCAGGACAGTCAAGATGTGGATCAGTATTTGATTGAGTTTGGTAGACTGTGGAGTCTATGGTGTGAGGCTTTGATTCCTGAAGTACCCCCGCAGATGATAAAGAGAGACTGGTTTGTGGCTGGTTTGGAGCCAACCCTCCGTCTGAAGGTGGAGCTGAAGAACCTGGATAGCTTTGAGGAGGCTGTCAGAGTTGCTCATGAGAAGGAGTGGAAGGTGAAGCGTCTGAGGCAGATGGGAATGCAGGAAGAGCCGAAAAGGTTTGTGAAGATGCCAGAGATTGAGAGTATGCATCCTGGAAGAAAAGTTCTTGTTGTTCCTAAACAAGAGGATTCTTTGAAGAAAGAGGTTCATGAAGCAGTGGAGCTCATGAAGTCTTTAAGCTTGAATTGGATAGAGTCTGTAGGAAGTGGAAGAGGCATAGGTGTTACGGGAAGGAAGACAAATGCATCATCTGGTTTTGAAAGAAATTCAGCAGATATTGGAAGAGGGAGAGGGTATCCGAGTGATGTGCAATGCCACAATTGTGGTGAGTGGGGTCATATCAGTCCGCAATGTGAGAAACCAGCCAAAGCTAATGGTGGAATATATCAATTGTCTATGGGAATGAATAATAGGGTGATGGACCCTAGTATGCAGATGAGGGATGCAATTCAGCCCAATGTCCATGAAGTCCATAAGGTCACATTTGCAGAGCAGGATATGGGACAAATTAATCTGTTGGGAATGGAGAAGGATGAGGTTTCTGGAATCAGCCCTGAAGAGCTTTCAGAAGGTGAGGAGGAGGAGGGTGGAAGTATTGATGATGCTGTGGATTGTGAAAGTGATGCTAATGCTGAGAAGCCTGATGTGTTTGAGTATGGATATGACTTGGATGATCTCTTTGATTTAGAAAAGAGTAATGATTTGCATGTGCCTGTACTTCAGTCAGTCAAGGTAGAGAGTGATGATCAAAGTGTTACTAATGAAGATATTATGGATGAAGAACATGCTGATGATCTGGGTGATGAGTTGGATATTGCAGCTTGTGAGAATGAGGATGATGAGCTGAACTGTGTACTTGATAATGCATTGGATGATTTGTTGAAGTTGGCTACCTTGGAGAAGGTAACAAATGCTTGCATACCAGTTGTGCAGGAAGGGAGTGATGGTGTGACTAATGATGAGTTGGATGCTACTTTGGATGATGGTGTGATAGATTTCGCAGGTGCGGTTGCTGATCATAAGGTGTGTGTTCCTTGTCATGCCCAAGAGAATGAGTCGGTTGTCAGTGGTGAGGATGCATGTGAGGCTATTGTTGTTGGTCAGGGGGACCAAGATGCTTTGCTTGGGAGTTTGGGGAGCTTAGACTTGGTAGGGATGCCTGTGCAAGATGTGGAGAATCTTGAAGGATCGCCAATGGTCTTGAAGCTAGAGAAACTACAGGGAAGTGACAATGATGAGTCTACAGTGCATGAAGTTGCTGTGTTTGATGTTGATCGGCTGAAGGAAAATGGGTTTATGGTGGACACACCACATGTTGATGCTCAGCATATGGATGAGTGGTTTGGCTATAGTCTTGGTCTGGTAGGTTGCTCAGAGGGAGAGTTGGAAGCCAATGATGCAGGTTGCAAATTGGATGATCATGAGGTGGGAGTTGAAGATCAGGTGTTTGTTAAATTAGTATTTGATTATGAGTGGGAATTAGATGTGTCAGAGGGGAGTAGAGGTGAGGAGTGGTTGTTTTCATCACAAGGTTATGTGAGCTGGTGTAGAGGAGGAAATGCAGTAGAATATATTGAGGATGCCATATATAAAGAGCCCAGGGCATAAAATAATAATAATCAATATGCATCCTCTATGCATGAAAATGACACTTTTAGAGTATAGAATTGATAGGAATTACTCTTTTAGCATAATAAAAGATAATTCTTATTTCCAAAAAAATTGCCATAACCTCCTTTGTATGGCTGACCATTTTTCAAAATTTTCCTACTTGATTTTGTCATAAAAATTAACTCTAATTGATTTAAAGTAATCTATACTAATCAAAATTCACTTATAAAAGAGAAAACATTATAAAAAGTTTAATTCCATCAATTATCACTTAGCTAGGATAAAGAAGGGTTGATTTACTAGAGAAGAGAGGAAAATGCCTTTTACAATGAGGCATAACATCATTTGCAAGATAGGGAAGACAAAAATCATTAAAAAAATCATAAAAAACCATGAATTGAATGAAAAAGAGAAGAATCTCCAACTTACTAATGAATCTGAGAGCTTTCCTTTGGATTGATGGTTTGAGGGTTCAACTCTTGTTTGAGACCAGAGTGGCCACCAATCTTTTGGAAGAGGGAGGGTCAAAAACTAATGAATTATGAATTAAATTCACTGTTTTTGGCACTTGGGAGAGGCAGGGTAATAGTGCATAACACTATTGAGTTTCAACAAAGGGGAGGGCTTCTATTTATAGGAAAAAGTGAGCTTCTAACCAAGCCAACTGATTTTAGAATTTTCCAGATCAGTTTGGTCAATTTTTGACCATTTTTGGGTCAGTTTTGGTCACTTTTTGGATCTAACTGAAACAAGAGACAGGAGAGATAAAAATATCCCATTATTTGGGAGTTTAAAACTCATTCAAGCATGTGAAATAGGCGCCTCTTTCATGAGGGAAATTCCCCCATGCAGAGGTGTCAAAAATGCATCATTTCACTAAAATATCTCTCTTTTTTAATTATTAACCTTGTTCTTAGTCAACTCTTAACACCATATTAGTGAATTTAGGAATTCCCAATTCCCATTTTTGAATACTTAAAAAAGGGGACATGGATAACATGTTTGTAAGTTTCTCAAAACCCTATCATATGATCTATCATTGGAAAGCGCTTGAAAAATGGAATCTAAAGAGCTATAAAGCGCTCATTTTGGATTAGTGGTGTTCAAGTTATGGTTAATCCAAACTTTTGACCACGTGTCCCAAACTTGTGAGAAATTCCCAAATTCTCTAATATGGTGTTTCTTCATCTTATGTGAGTATTTACTCATTTTTGGGGGATTTTTCTTTTATTCTTCTATTTATCTCCTCCCTACATTTGGATGAATCTTATTGGTCCATAGGAACCTTAATTTAAAATTTTGAAAAAATCTTCACTCCCAGGATAATGCTTCTTGAACAGATTATACTTAATTTCTAATGCACCTTCTGAAAATCTTTTTGAACTTCTGATTCAGGGGAACTTATTTTAATAAGATGAGAATTTTTTCTATCCAAAAATATTTAATATCTAAATATTATCTCTCTAGAATATTTTCTCTCTCTAGGCCAAAACTGGTAGAAACAAGATCTTTTATATTTTTGAAGAGGGATTTGATTATAGGGGAAGATGCTAGACATCTTGAGAGGCTGGGGAGGAATCTTACATTCTCTCCCACTTGAAAAACGCGAGATGCCCTCATCTCGCAAACTGGGGGTAGTCCCGCAAACAGATCGGCTTCATTCTCCCAGGTGGCATCTTTAAAAAGATAGAACTTCCATTTTACCAATAGTTCTCTGAGAATTCTGTTCCTGAGAATCTTTTCTCGAACATCAAGAATTTCTTCAGGTTGGAGTTCCATCTGACCTTGGGTTGAAGAGGTTAAGATTTCATCATCAAGCACATGATTTGGGCTTCGCACATATTTCTTTAGAAGGCTTACATGAAATACATTATGAACTTTGAGATGAGGAGGCAGAAGAAGCTCGTAGGCTAAGTCACCTACTTTCTTTGTAGTCAGATATGGCCCACAATATCTGGGAGATAACTTCTTGTACTTTCCAAGAGATAAAGAACTTCTTTTGGGCCGTACTCGAATGAAGAACATATCTGCTTCTTTGAATTCTCTGTCTGTCCTCTTCTTATTTGCATATTGCTTCTGTCTATCCTGGGTAGCTTTTATATCTTTACGAATTGCTTGCATCTGCTGCTCCATGTTGTCAAGTATTGGTCTGGACATCTCGACCCTAATCAATGGGTCAGACCAAGTTAATGGAGTTAAGCAATCTTGTCCATACAAAGCCTTAAAAGGGCTCATCCCAATACTTCTGTGATAAGAAGCATTGTAGGCTAACTCCACTAGGTGCAGATATAGCTTAGCCACTTCTTGGGTTCTCTGCCATAGCATGACCGAAGTATATCTTCGATTACTTGGTTTACCCTTTCAATTTGACCATCGGTCTCAGGGTGATAAGCTGTGTTGAGATCCAAGAAAGTTCCCACTGCTTCGAAAAATGCAGTCCAGAACCTTGAAGTAAACTTGGGATCTCGATCACTTACTATTATCTTGGGTAGTCCATGCAATCTGAAGATTTCTTTGAGGAACACTCTGGCCACATCCACTGCAGTGTAGGTTTCTTTTACTAGGATCAGATGGGCAACTTTGGTTAGTCTGTCAACTACTACGAAGATGGAGTTGTAACCTGATTGCACTGAAGGTAATCCAGTAATAAAATCCATACTAATACATTCCCACTTCATCTGGGGGATGTCCAATGGATGTAACTTCCCAAGTGTCAGGTGAAAATCTGAAAGGTGTTTTGGGTGTGTGTACATATGGTGTGCGTGGTTTACGAATAAACTTTGCCCTGAATGCCCTGGTGGCAAATGTACAAAGTGGGTGGTTTTATGTTTGTTTTTACGAGCTGATGGTGATGCCTGCATGTGAAAGTGTGCCAAAAACTCCGAATGTGATGATGGTTGGTCAATCTGGGGCTAGTTCTAGATGCAAGGATGGCACTCCATTTTTAGCAAGCGTGTGATGATCATCGGCAGTGCATGGCACAGATGGAATTGGTCGTATTTTGGTGAGGAGAGGTGCTGATGATCATGAGCTGTGGGCAGATGTTGCATAATTTTGGAAGGTCATGGTGCTGCACATGAACTTGAGAAGCAAGGTAATAAGGAGGCATTGGTGGCCATTATTAAGCTTTAAAAAATAAATAAATAAATATAATGCAAAGTGGCCAACTTGGGAATAGCTACGTGGAGATTTTTATGGCTGCCAGCATGTCGTCTTGGAGGCTGGCAAAGATTCGAGGAGCAGCCGCCTTGTTCGAAAAAGGACGCCAGGTTGGTGATTCTAGGATGACCGCCTTGCTGGGGAGCCCGGGTCCAGAAGGGATGATCACCGTGCAGAAGAGCTGCAGAGACCAGAGGAGAGGCAAAAAGGTGTGAGGCGACGAAGGGCGTTCTGGAGTGCTGAGGCACTGCAGATACGAAAGGCTGGCGGGAAAGCGAGCTGGAGTTGCTACTGGGAATCGTGAAGGGACCGGAGGTGTGAAGGGAGCGCAGCTTTGTGCAGGTGATGAGCTACAGTTGGCCATGCAAGCAGGCAAGAGGGTGAAGATAAGGGTCGACTAGGCTGACGGGTTGGCGAAGAGGTGGATTGGCGCTCGAGAGAAAGCTGGGAAGCCGCCTTGTGCGAGTGAGGAGCCAGGGTCGCCGAGTAGAAGGCGTGGACCAGTTGTGAGGTGGCTGCCTGGTGCCAGAGAGGTGAGTGAAGGGCTGGCGAAGAGTTGCAGCAAGAGAAGGGTGCGCAGCCAGGGACCATGATCGCTATCGGGTGATGGTGGAAAGCTAACAAGGTGATGGCTGCCTCGTTGTGGAGAGTACCCTGGTGATAGCTGCAGAGGGAGATAGTAGGGCTAGTGATTGGAGCAGCAGAGAGAGGGCTACTATTAGCAAGGGACTAAAGTTGATGTGGCTTGGGCTGGATACAAGAGAAAGAGGGAGCTGTAGTGTGAAGAGCAAGAGGAGATGACGAGCTGATAGGCTCTGGTGGTTGGCGAAGCTGCTGGTCTCAACACACAGAAAGTGGGAGCTGTTGAAGTTGAAGGTTAGCTGGTGTGGGCACCTTCTGGAGAGAGAAGTAGCTGGTTTTGTGTGGGTGACGATTGCAGGCAGAGAGTGGATGCTGACGAGAGAGAGAGCCTTGGTTTTTTGTGTATGTTGGCTGTAGTAGAGGTGCTAATGTGTGGGCTGGAGACAGTGGGGCTCGCCTACGACACTTGGCAGGTAGCAGCTGGACAAAGAGTAGCCAGGCTACAGAGAAAGTGAAGAAGGGTTGCTGGTGGGGCGCCCTCTGGAGAGTGCAGAGACCGGGAGACAGAGGCTTGGTTGTTAGACGCAAGGGTGAATTCCCTTGGCACTAAATCCTGGCCAGAGTCCTGGTTTTTGGTGTAACTGTTGAGTTTTTATTGAAATGTGGATGGTGCTGTGTGTTTGCTGAATGATCAGTTGTCTGTGTTGGTTTTGAGCTATCTTTCTGGTGTGGGTGGGTGGTGAACTGTGAGAAATGTTCTAGCCGGTGTGCTGGTGGTGCCCCCGTTCGTGTGTGTGTTTCTAAGTTTGGGAGGTGAAGGGCTATAGAGGCAGGTTCTTTCTTTCTTTTTTTTCACCTCACACCAGGCATTTAAATTACTCTTTCAGCTTTGACTTTCTGGCATGTCAGACATTGACGTACATTATTCAGTACATCCTTTTTCAGACCAGTCCAAAAGAAACTTTTCTTTACAGACATGTAGTTTTTGATGAAACCTGGATGTCCTGCTATAAGACTGTTATGGGCTTCATTCAAGATTTGATCCTTGGTTCCCTCATCATTGGGGATGCATAGTCTGCGATTATAATACATAATGCCATCATCCAGGCTGTACCCCTGAACTCTGTTCAACTCCTGAGGAGTTTTGCTTTCCTGCATAAGTAGGGTAGCAATAGGGCCAAAGAATCTCCTGCATGATCTTCTCTCTTGCTTCAATAATCAAGGGATTTGATATTACAGTAATTGCAAGCAACGAGGCTTTTCTGCTGAGGGCATCTGCTACCACATTTTCTTTGCCGGGGTGGTACTTGATTTCAAAATCAAATTCCTGCAGGGTCTGCATCCACCTTCTTTGGCACATGTTGAGATCCTTTTGAGTGAAGATCCACTTTAAGCTCTAATGATCTGTCATCAAAGTGAATCTTTGTCCTAGTAGGTAATGTCTCCACAACTTGAGGGCATATACTACTAAAAGTAGTTCCAAGTCGTGTGGACAGCATAATTCCTCTCATGCATTCTGAGTTTTTGGGATTCATAGGCTACTGCATGACCTTCCTGCATAAGTGCACCTCTCAGGGTAAAACCACTTGCATCAGTTACCTCAAAGGGTAGAGAGAAATCTAGCAGCTTCAGAACAGGATTGGTTACCAAGGCGGTCTTCAGCTTATCAAAAGCACTCTGGCACTTGGCAGACCACTGAAATGGGGTATTCTTTTTGAGAAGGTTAGTCATGGGGAAGCTATGAGAGCATACTTTGGTATAAAAATCCTATACCAACCAGTCAATCCCAAGAATCCTCTGACTTCTTTCACTGTCTTTGGTTCAGGCCAATCTATGGACTACTTGGACTTTTGCGAAATCTGGAGAAATTCCATCTTTGGATACCTGAAAGCCCAAGTATTCAACGTGGTCGGCAGAGAAAGTGCATTTGCTCTTTTTGGCAAAGAGTTGATGCTTCCTTAGAATCTCAAGAACTTTTCTGACATGAGTCTCATGGTCAGTTATATTCCTTGAGTAAATTAGAATGTCATCAAAGAAAACTAGAAAAAAATCATCCAAGTATTCTCTGAGGATGTCCTGCATTAGGCGATTAAATGTAGCTGGGGCATTAGTCAATCCAAACGGCATGACAATAAATTCATAATGCCCATACCGAGTATTGATGGGCTGTTTTTGGGATATCTTGCTCATTAATCCTGATCTGATAATACCCTGATTTGAGATATATCTTTGTGAAGATCTGGGCTCCACTTAGCCTGTCCAAAAGCTCATCAATTCTGGGGATAAGATATTTATTCTTAACTGTCTAATTCAGACCTCTATAGTCCATACAGAGTCTAAGCGTTCCATCTTTCTTTTTCTGAAAGAGAACTGGCGCACCCTAAGGTGAAACACTGGGTCTTACAAACCCTTGTTCTAACAGCTATCTAAGCTGTTCCTTGAGTTCAATGGCTTCAGGAACTCGCATTTTGTACGTGCGCAGGGCTACTAGCTGAGCTCCGGGGGTCAATTCAATCACATGATCTACTTCCCGGATTGGAGGCATTTCAGTTATCTCTGCTGGGAATAGATCATCAAATTCACTTAACCATTCTGGCTCTTTAGCCTTAAGCTTTGAGTCTACTAGGTTCATTTTGACAACATAAATTTGTTGCTTCTTCCTAAGTCCTTTCAGTAACCTGGAAGCTTTTACTAACTGAAGGTCTGGGGATCCGGAAACTCAGTTCCTTGAACTTTGTTCCCGTGAAGGTCATGGAAGGAAATGGTTCCATTGTGACAATGTATGTCAGCTTGATTTTTGTGGAGCCAATCCATTCCAAGGATCCCGTCAAAAACTCCTAGAGGTAAGACTTTAAATTGATAATCGGTTACATTACCATCTAGATTGAACTAGATAAGATCTGTCTCATGGTGAGTGAAAAGAGTCTTCCCACCACTGGCCAATTCAACTTGCATAGGTTTCTCTGATTTTTGTTCTAAGACTAGCTTACGCAAGCATCCAGGGGAAATGAATGAATGAGAACTGCCTGAATCAATCAAAAGCTTAAAAGGCTTACCCTGATACTCTGTTGGAGTATGGATGATAGAGAACTGCTGGTTAGGCCATTGATTTTCAATTGCGGCATAGATCTGCCCTCTTTCCTCTTCTACTATATCTGAAATTGTGACCGCTCTGGCTGCTGTGCAGTCTGAGGTAGAACTCTTTCTCTTTGGCTTCCCCAATTCTGGGAAGAAGTTCTGAGGTTACTCTGGACAGAGGCAGATGGCTGAGCTGGAGTTCTTCTGGGGTTTCCCTGGCTTGGGCGAGACGGACCTTGATTAGACTGGTATGAAGGGATTGGTCTCTGAACTCGGGGTTCTTGACTTCCCTGTCCCCTTGACATGGCAGGAGTCAGGCAGTCTTTCAGTTGGTGACTAGAACCCTGGCATCCAAAACATCAATTTTCAGTTCTGAGCTCATCCCTCTAATTTCTTGAAAGAGGTGGGGCTCCTGAGAAAGTACTCTGGGGGAAGGGTCTTCCTTCACTTTGAAATCTTCCTGAATCTTGATTTTGATTCGGGCCTTGCTGCCTATTCGGGGGTGGAAAGTTTGAAATACTTCCCTGGGCTTGGAATCTTTTAAAGTTAGAGGGTGCAGGCTTTGGCGGGACCTTTACTACAAAGGCTTTGGTAAAATCTTTTGCCATTCTTACTGCTTCAGCCATGGACACTGGTTTGGCATTTTTGACCAGTGTGTCCAAGGGTTCGTTCATTCCCTGAATGAACCTGGCCATGAGTTGCTCTTCATCTAGAGGTGGTGAATATTTGAGTAGAAGAGCAAAGGCCTGGTGATATTCCTGGATGGTTTTGCTCTCCTACTTTAGCTCTAAGAATTCGTTCATTTTGGTTTCCAAAAATCCAAGAGGACAAAATCTCTTTCTTAGATAGGTTTTTAGGTCGTTCCAAGACTGAGTATTTCTGTCCAGACGGTTGGTGTCACAGTGGTTCCTCCATGCTACTCTGGCTCTTTCCACTATTTTCAGTCGGGCAAGAGCCATTTTGCTCCGCTCATTGTAGCCTGTGACGTCAAAATACTCTTCCATGGCTTCCACCCATTTCTCCACAGCCTCGCCCAGGTTCTCCCCTTCTCCTTTGAAGGGTCCTGGGCTGAGTCCTATGAAGAGCCTTACGAACATCAAGGTCAAGCTCATCATCTTCAGAGAGAGGGTCTGGCTAACGGCCCACGGTTTCCTCGTCTCATGATTTTGCCAAAAAATTTATATATTATTAAATTTTTATTTTGATATCATCCACGAGATTCTAAGACTTAAGAGGTTCGGAAAATAATTTCTTATACAAGACAATGATCTTATTGGAGATCTATGACATATGTCCGATAACAGATTTTTCTTTATCAAATCGTCTATAAACAATCACTTATATAATAGGGAATTTTCTTTGGAAAACATTTCTATATTTATATAAAAGTTGTAATATGTACATAGAGCAGCTCGGGCTCCAGAATCACTGCCTCAGACGTAATCGTCGTATAAAGAAGCGAAACTGTGAAGAAGTCATACCATAGTATACACGATTCATTACACAAAGAGGTGCTGTAATTCTATTCCTAGGGATAAAGCAGCTAAGAAGTCTAAGAAATCGGCATGAAGTTCTAAAGTTCTTGGGTGAATGATCAAAGAGTTGAACATGTTGAACAAGCCCTAGTCTTATCAGAATCATGGCCAAGGAAATATTTTGCCTGAGCTTCCGACGCTGACTGGTACTGACATTAATGCACCGTCCTCCATTGAACCACATATACCGACGTCGCTCAAGAGGATAAAGAAAGTAAAGACTCTCAAATGGCGAGCGAGTCTCACTCTGCTCATTCGGGTCGTCGCACAGAGTTGATGAGGTGATCAAATGCAAAAGCTATCATATCCTGACTCTGAGAGAGTCCAAGAATTCCAGATAGGTTCGGGGTGTCCATCTATAAATTTCCAATTCAATTTATAAGTTTTCAATTTTTGAAGTTCATTCATATAGTATTAACAAGTGAAAAACATTTCTTTCCCAGATTTTTATTAAAATTTAGGTAATTTTGCTCTGATACCAATTGTGATATCCCTCTACCCCCTCCGCACACTAGATTCCCAGTAGCTAATAGCGGAAGCAGTCCCCTCTTGCGCGGGGCAGGGTTTCTCACTCGGGGCCTCACCCACGAATGTCCGGGCACAAGACTAGACTGGTGGGTCACTCCGAAAACCGAAACCGGGAAAATTTCCCATGCCCAGAAAGTGGGGACGATTCCACCTTTTTGAATTTTTCTTAACAAGTTTTCTAACGAGATCAATTCTAAACTATCCTTCACCTGAATAAACTAGATAGAAGGAAACTATCACTGATATAATTTGATCATCTGAGTAAATTTCAACGCTTTTTTCCTAATCAAGATCAGGCACAACCGTTGATCCACTCAATTGAGAAATTTATCACGGAATTTAACTAGCTAACCGAATCATAGCGTAATCCTAAGATTTTTCAGTTTGATTATTAAAAACTCCACTGATTCCAGCCTAACCACATCCGGCCCATGGGTTAGCCACCACCCTGCCCCACTGGAATCGGTAGATCCAAACAAGTACTCATCCACCCGTTAATTGAAATGCCTTTCTTAACTTTAGCTTTAGAAAATAGATACGCACACACTCCTCTTTAAAACATAACAAAAAAATCCATTGACAAAACAATTTACTAGTTACACATGCCATACTTCAAAATTTCCAATCATGAGTCTTTGTTTCTCACAAAACAGTATCACTTTGGACTCTCCATTGAGACTAGCCAACCAACAATGAGATCCAGTAACAGATTACAATAAGTTTCTCGTCATCATACATATATATCTTCCACGACATACGCATGGGTGTCCTCGGCACCGCGAGCCTATGTATCACCTGGTCTGAACCCTCCAGGATCCTCCTTAGGTGTCTTGGCACTTCACTCAGGGACCGCTTCGTCGGCTCTCGTCCATCGTACCGGAAGTGAATCATTTTAACCATACCGAAGGCTGGTCAAGACCTCGGCAGATTTTGCCGTGTGAGCTGACATTCGAACACTCCCCACCAGCTGTTGCAACCGAACTTCCCTTAGATAAACATAAATGCCAAATGCTCCCTCCAGCATTCTGGCATAAGACAATTCTTTAAGAAAATAGGGTTTCTATACAAGTTTTGTTTTGATTTTTGTTTGAGAACCATGAATAATCTTATCAATACTTCTAGATCTCGGGGGGGGGGTCACTCGTATAAATATGTAAGTATGAGGTGGATTCAACAGAAGGACATTTTAAATATTTAAAACTTACAAAAATATATTTACAGAGGGGATTTATTTATTGTATTAAAAAAAATTTTGGATTTGAATAGGAAAGGATACATTATATTCACTAAAAAATTCACAGATAAGGGACTTTTTAAATAGCACTTGAACGCACGTGATATAGAGGATTTACATATAGTGACCCCCCCGAGTTCTAGATCCAGGTCTGAATTTCAAACAAAATTCCTCGAATTCTGTCAACTTGATTCTCAGATCAAAATCAAGTCTTAACTTAGTTTCAGATTCGGTGGGCGATCTGAGTATATTTTTCCTGAACTTGGTACATCGTCATTGATTGAATTTGACGAAGGAATTAGGACTTGGTCAATAGTCTGAATCAGAGTTTGGGTGGTCTGGAAAGGTTCTTCCTAAACTATCTCTCTTGAAAGGTACTATTTCAATTTCTCTTTTTCTAAGTTTTGTTCAACGAATATTTGCTTACAGATTTCTAAAACATGGATTTCTTAAAAAGAATAAAATAATCATTTATCTCAATCTCCAACTGATAGTTTAATCGAATTTTCTCATTACCATCTTAGTGAATATGAAACGGTAACATTTCTTCTCACATATTATCTACTTATAATTAAAGAGGATTAAGGAGAACCCTTATTTAATTATAAAGATTCTATATGCATCTAATTATGCATAAAATTCGATTCTGACGAAAGTCACACTTTTATCATCATAGAAAAATATTTATGATGAAAATCATTCTTTTAATAAAAAATATCTTTTATGCACCCATTTATGCATAAAAACCATTTATGATGAGAATCACACCTTTAATATAAAAAAATATCTTTTATGCAACGATTTATGCATAAAAATCATTTATGATGAAAATCACACTTTTAAAATAAAAAAATATCTTTTATGCAACCATTTATGCATAAAAATCATTTTTGATGAAAATCACACTTTTAATATAAAAAAATATCTTTTATGCATACTTTTATGCATGAAAATCAAATATGATAAAAGTAACACTTTTATAATAAAATAAATTTTTGTTATGCATACTTCTATGTATGAAATTCAAATATGATAAAAGTAACACTTTTATAATAAAATAAATTTCTTTTATGCATACTTCTATGCATGAAAATCAAATATGATAAAAGTAACACTTTTTATAATTAAAAAATAATAATCCTTTATGCATAAAAATCAATTATGATAAAAGTAACACTTTTATATATAAAAAAATAATCCTTTATGCATACTTTTATGCATAAAAATCAATTATGATAAAAGTAACACTTTTATATATTAAAAAAATCTTTTATGCATAAAAATAAAATATGATAAAAGTAACACTTTTATAATAAAAAAATAATCTTTTATGCCTAAAAATTCCATTTTGATGAAAGTAACACTTTCATAAGAAAATTATTCCTTTGTGTATAAAAATCTATTTTGATGAAAGTAACACTTTCATAATAAAAGAAAATTATTCCTTTATGCATAAAAATCTATTTTGATGAAAGTAACACTTTCATAATAAAAGAAAATTATTCTTTTATGCATAAAATAATAATAATCAATATGCATCCTCTATGCATGAAAATGACACTTTTAGAGTATAGAATTGATAGGAATTACTCTTTTAGCATAATAAAAGATAATTCTTATTTCCAAAAAATTTGCCATAACCTCCTTTGTATGGTTGACCATTTTTCAAAATTTTCTACTTGATTTTGTCATTAAAATTAACTCTAATTGATTTAAAGTAATCTATACTAATCAAAACTCACTTATAAAAGAGAAAACATTATAAAAAGTTTAATTCCATCAATTATCACTTATCTAGGATAAAGAAGGACTGATTTACTAGAGAAGAGAGAGGAATGCCTTTTACAATGAGGCATAACATCATTTGCAAGATAGGGAAGACAAAAATCATTAAAAAAATCATAAAAAACCATGAATTGAATGAAAAAGAGAAGAATCTCCAACTTACTAATGAATCTGAGAGCTTTCCTTTGGATTGATGGTTTGAGGGTTCAACTCTTGTTTGATACAAGAGTGGCCACCAATCTTTTGAAAGAGGGAGGGTCAAAAACTAATGAATTATGAATTAAATTCACTATTTTTGGCACTTGGGAGAGGCAGGGTAACAGTGCATAACACTATTGAGTTGCAACAAAGGGGAGGGCTTCTATTTATAGGAAAAAGTGAGCTTCTAACCAAGCCAACTGATTCTAGAATTTTCCTGATCTATTTGGTCAATTTTTGACCATTTTTGGGTCAGTTTTGGTCACTTTTTGGATCTAATTGAAACAGGAGAGAGGAGAGATAAAAATATCCCATTATTTGGAAGTTTAAAACTCATTCAAGCATGTGAAATAGGTGCCTCCTTCATGAGGGGAATTCCCCCATGCAGAGGTGTCAAAAATGCATCATTTCACTAAAATATCTCTCTTTTTTAACTATTAACCTTGTCCTTAGTCAACTCTTCATCTTATGTGAGTATTTACTCATTTTTGGGGGATTTTTATTTTATTCTTATATTTATCTCCTCCCTACATTTGGATGAATCTTATTGGTCCATAGGAACCTTAACTTAAAATTTTAAAAAAAATCTTCACCCCCAGGATAATGCTGCTTGAACAGATTATACTTAATTTCTAATGCACCTTCTGAAAATCTTTTTGAATTTCTGATTCAGGGAAACTTATTTTAATAAGATAAGAATTTTTTCTATCCAAAAATATTTAATATCTGAATATTATCTCTCTAGAATATTTTCTCTCTCTAGGCCAAAAGTGGTAGAAACAAGATCTTTTATATTTCTGAAGAGGGATTTGATTACAGGGGAAGATGTTGGACATCTTGAGATGCTGGGGAGGAATCTTACAATTCGGAGAGGTTTAGAATTTAAAGGAAAATTTCAAGCATTGGGTTATACCACATTGACCAGGCTTTCGCGCCCACCACCATGGGCCCCCCATCCCAGAGATGTACCTGGAAGTTGTTGATGGTGAGGCATTGGTGCAAATGTTCTCCAATGCATGAGTATGGATTTGTACTCATGGAGTAGCTACTACATTAATTTAGCCAAAAGAATAGTAAGCAATAAGCGTAATAAATATATAGTGGCTATTGTGTGATATGGCTTAATCCATGATGAGACTTAAATCGTGAAAGTGCAGGTTCTTAAGCCTTGAGATGGAACTCCTTAACTTTTCAAATGTTGATTTATTTATTTTTATTTTTTTATATGAACTGCTAAGACGTGAAACACTGAGGCGTGAAATACCATACATGAAAGTGTAGACGTGAAAGTGCAGACATGAAATAGTAGACGTGAAAGTGATGATGTGAATTAGCAGACGTGAAAGTCATGTCGTGAAGTAGCAGAGGTGAAAGTCATGACGTGAAATAGTAGACGTGAAAGTCATGACGTGAGGTAGCAGATGTGAAAGTCATGACGTGAAATAGGAGACGTGAAAGTCATGACGTGAAATAGGAGACGTGAAAGTCATGATGTGAAATTACAAACGTGAAAGTGCAGGGACTGACATGGACCGTGACTTTACAACTATGTTTGCAATATATCATTTTTAGAGGGGTGGTAAGAGCATTGTTATTTTGTTCTTGATGTGCTCTTAAGTCTCCGTATTTGATCTTGAATTTGTTGTTGAAATGATGTCGAGGCAGTAGGGAAGACTGTTGATTGTTTTCTTGAACAGACAAGCTCTTGTGTTGGTGCTGAATGCACGAGAGTGGTTGAGAGAGTTGCTTGTTTTTTCTTGGGCCTCCATTCTTGTTGAACTATAGGGGAAGTTGTTGGGGGTTGAAGTTGGTGGTGAGGTTTTCTTCACATTGTTGGATTTTGGCAACCATATGATGGACTTACCATCATGGTATCCATGTTGTTGAAGTACATCCACAGCCACCCATCTTTGATGAACACTATAATTTGGTTGCCGATGTGCTGGGTATTGAGGCTTCCTTATTTGTGTGAGCTTAGGGGACTTTGTGATGCGCTTGGGGACCCAAGCTTTGGTATTTCTTTGGTAATACCCTTGTGCTTGTAGTAATGTTTTTGGTACCCACACTTGTTGCATTGGTGGAGTTCTTTGAGGAACTCACATAGGCTTTTGTGGACGGTGTTGTGGAGTACTCTTGTTCTTCCTTTGCTTTCGAGTGTTGCATTGTGGAAGAGGTTTTGACTGTCAAGGCACCCAAATTTGATTGGCACCTTCATAGTAGCCTTGAGCTACAACAAGTAGCTGCTTTTCCACCCACATTTTGATACTATTAAGATATCTTGATTGTGGTTATCTTGGTGGAGTTTTCTTTTGGGGTGATGTGGAAGGTTTGGGGCCCTCCTTGACTTTGGTTGGCATTGAGGCTGTAGGTTTGAGACTCATTGGCATTGTTGATGAGGTTAGAGTCTCTTGTGGAGTGGTTTTTGATGACAAGGCATTTGAGCATGTGGTTGTCTCCTTTGAAGATGCATAGGAGCTGGGGCCTTTCCTTTGAGCATGTGGTTGTCTCCTTTAAAGATGCATAGGAGCTCGGGACTTTCCTTTTAGTTCCTTGTTAGAGTTAGATGGTTGGGCTCTGGGAAATTCTTCAGGAATAGTTGCTGATTGCGAGGTTTTGGCATTGAACTTCGTAGGTGAGGATGGGGTTGATGGAGTAGAGGCTTTATCGGAGTTGGTTGTTAATGCACATGGTAGGTCATTGTGTAAAGGGGCTTTTATGGAAGAGGCTTGTATCCTTTTGGGTTCAGCATCATAGATATCCATTAAAGTTGGATCCTCTTCTTCACAGTATGGTATCGTCAACTTCTTGTTGTTGACCATGTTGACTCTATCACTAGCAAAGCATAGTGGTGCTTGGGCAGCAACAATCCATTTATGCCCCAAGATCAAATCTGCTTCCAACACATACTCAACCACAAAAAACTTGCAAGTGAGGGGTTAGTGTCAATATACATTGTATGTTCAAGAAGGTACCCTAGACATGGCATGATCACGTAATCCTTTCAGGATGTGCCGCGAGTGTTGGTTGACCTAACAAATCCCATAGCTCGAGGGTCATGAGATTGTGTTTTGTTTTGGATAAAGTTGTGCTTGAGCTATAGTGATTTCATTTGAAATTTCCAATCCAACCGAAATCCTAGGGATCTTTTCAGTAAGATATGTTTGAAGTTCCAGCTCCTGCAAGGTTTCTTCCTCCCCTAATAGCAATTGTACATTGCATGCAGGAGTGTTCAAGGTTACTATTTGCATGGATTCATCTAGTGAATACAATGATTCACTTATCCAAGGTCCACCAATGATGACATCAATACTCAAGGGAATCTAGGGTGACATGGAATGTAAATTCCTGTTGCCATCGAGCAGTGTATCTAAAGTAACCTGGAACTTCAATGTTTTGTTCAGTGGTTCCTTTTTTGTAAGACTATTGCTTGTCAGGGTGAGTTCAAGTTGTCCCAATGACACCCAAGTGTCTATTGTCATGATGTTATGACTTGCTTAAGGGCTAATCAATGCGCGTTTGCATTGAACATTATTGCCTGTAGGAAAATCCAACCATATCATGATAGAATCTTCCAAAGGAACCATGGGTGTTTTAGCTAGTGTTCCAGCTTCAGATCATTTTTCTGTTTCATATTCCCATTCACTTTCATCCTCTGTTTGGGTCTCAATTTTTTCAAAAGTACCCACTTGCAGGGTTGTTGCAAGATCAGGGTGTCTAGTTTTGTCTAGTTTATGCTGGATTGGGACAATGCTTGGAGAAAAAATTTGGGGGAGCAAGGTACTTCAAATGAGATTAAGCAACTAATAGAAAATACACATACACTCACATTAACCCAATATAATTTAAATGAATATAAATTAGTCTAATTAATCAAAAGTAATTAAAAAAAAGATGAAATGATTTAAAAAATCATATTTTCATACTTAAAGTGATCCATTTTTTTTCCATAGATGCACCACTACAAAGTACACTAGTCCCCATAAGTTTTAGATGATATCAAAAATGTAATTTTACTAATTAAATTATTAATATTTGTAGGCCTTCTGATAACCTCGAAGAATTTTAAAAAATAGACCATTAAAAATCTAATCATTGGATTTGCAATTTTGACTAACCACCACATTCTAATAATGTCTCACTACTACCACTTTTTTGATCTACAAGATTGAGCATTTTAAGTGGTAGTGATCGTGGGTACAAAAAGTGGCATATTTTACAACACTTAAAAGACCTTGAAAATTTTAAAGAAAATAGACAAATAGCTTAAAATTTTCTCAAAAAATCAAGTTAAGCTCTATATTATGTGAAGATATAAGGTCCAAAGTGGGAATTGCATATGAGCTTATATGTAAAACATATTAGCATTTTTTGGAATCGGTCCAAATTTGGGACAGGGTATATACATTGACTTTATACCTAAGGAAATCAGGACTTTAGACTATCTAATTCTTAATCAAATCATACAACTATATTCCTAGCTTTGCATGTGATGTTCTAAAAACAAAAGAACTTGAAAGGAAATTCCTTCGTTATGTAGGAGAGATTAGCCTCTAAAGGTAAACAAATGCCTGTTTTTTTACTGTTTACAGGGTGTTTGAGTGGACAAAACTGGGCACCCTGATCTTGCAACCACCCTGCGTACAATGGCACACTTGACCCTTTGAGGACTGTTTGGAAACTTGCGAAACTTGACAGTCCTATTTTATGTAGTTTGTTATGTCCTGGTATAGCTCAGGTTGAGTCATTAAAGGTACAAGTGTTGATGTGATTTTGGCTTTATCATCAGAGAAGAGCATTGAGGTTTTGATAGATTGTTTTAATCTTGGAAGGGAATCAGAAAAAAAATTCAAGAAATTTTTCCTTGTTTCGCAGCATGTTTTTGAGGGTGTTCCAAAAGGAATTTTAAAAAACTCTATAGGGAGTTGTAGTATTTTTGGAGTACTACAACTTTGTTTCCCTAAGGCGTCCATGATTTTATCGTTATGCCCTAAAAAATAGCCCGAATATGGCTCGTCGTCATTTTCGTGCTGTTTTTTGTGATTTTTCGTGGTTTTGTTTTTTGCCTTGATTTCTAGGTCGGATTTTGGGACTGCTGGTCGAAGGCCAAAATGATCGATTTTGACTTCGAACAAAGAAGTCCAAAGTCGAAGAGCTCGATGTTAGCTTTCTGAGCGATGAGCCCTAGAGCGTCTTCATTGGATACACCGTTTAGGAGATACGGGCCTCCAAACAGGGGTGGTTTCCAGAGAACTTTTGTTTCATGCCGTGAAGAACTCCACGTGTGAACCAGACCTTCACGTGAGGATTAAATTTTAATTAATTAATTAATTATTTATTTATTTTTTAAACCGTTGCCACCCCCACTGCGTGAACTTCTGTTTCACACTGTGTGAAGAACTCTTCACGCGTGAACCAGACTTCACATAGATTAAATTTCGATCTTTTTTTTTACACGTGAACTGTTTCACGCTGTGAAGAACTCTTCACGCGTGAACCGGGCCCGCTTCACGTGAAAATAAAAAAAAAACTTTTTTCTTTTTTTTCCTTTTTTTTTGTCACATGAACTTCTGTTTCACATCATGAAGAACTCTTCACGTGTGAACCAGAGGACTTTTTTTTTTGCCGCGTGAACTTCTGTTTCATGCCCTAAAGAACTCTTCACGCGTGAACGAGACTTCACGTGATTTTTTCTTATTTTTGATTTTTTTATTTGTCGCGTGATTTTCAGTTTCACGCTGTGAAGAACTCTTCACGCGTGAATTGGACTTCACGTGAAAATTAAATTTTGATTTTTGATTTTTGATTTTTTATTTTTTTTACTGCAGAAACTTTTATTTTGCACTGTGTTGAAGAACTCTTCACACGTGAATCGGACTTCACATGAAAATTAAATTTTGTTTTTTTTAAAACCGCGTGAACTTCTATTTCACGCCGTGAAGAACTCTTCACGCGTAAACCGGACTTCACGTGAAAATTAAATTTTTAATTTTATTTTTTTTATTTTTTGACGCATGAACTGCTGTTTCACGCCATGAAGAGAAGCGAACTTCACGTGAGGATTAAATTTTAATTTTTTTAATTTTTTATTTTGCCCGTAGAGTGAACTGCTGTTTCATCCCGTGGAAGAACTCTTCACGCGTGAACTGGACTTCATGTGAGGATTAAATTTTGATTTTTTTTAATAGTCTAGTGGGAAATAGGAATTTCTCTTTTGGGGGGAATGTTTTTTGAATTTAGAATGAAAGGGATATGGGCATTTTCCCAAAAAAGTTAAGTGGAATAAAAAAAAGTCAACCCTTTAATGACACACCTTACACCCTGACCCCCAAAATGGACAAATTGATAACTCATGAGCATCTTCTCATTGAATGCTCATTAGCCTTAATGAGTTATGTAGAAAGGTGATTAAGGATTAACTCAAGATTAATCCTTTCACTAATCTTTTTTTACACTAATCAAGGACTCTAATTAACCACCAATCCTTAATTAATTCATACAATTGAGCACATCATTGGATAGAGCAAGGAAAAACTAATCTATGTGCATCACCAATTGTATAAATTAATCTAAATTAGGAGATTAATTAGACTCTTAATTATAGTCTACTTTTTAAGGTAAAATTAAGCAAAGAGAGTCAAATTTCTCCAATTGATCAAAAACTTGGTGTGATTAGGTGTTTTCATGCATCTAGATGCTCTCAAAACACTCAAAAACCCCAATTTTGACTACTCAAATGATCAATTTAGACCCCAATTAATACATTTTCTAATTTTATTTGCCTCTTGATGATCAAGATTAATCACTCTTAATGACAAAAACCAGTCCATTAAGAGAAATTAGTTAAAATCAAGGATTTTTTGAAGAAAATTTTTTAAAAGATTAAGCTACTCCTAATGCTTGCTAACACTCTAATCCGGGTGGTTGCAAGATCAGGGTGCCCAGTTTTGTCCACTCAGGCACCTTGTAAACAGTAAAAACACAGGCATTTGTTTACCTTTAGTGGCTAATCTCTCCTAGTAAATGAAGGAATTTCGTTTCAAGTTCTTTTGTTGGAACATCATATTCAAAGTTGGAAGTATAGTTGCATAATTTGATTAAGCTTTAGATAGTCAAAAGTCCTCATTTTCTTAGGTACAAAGTCAATGTATACACCCTGTCCCAAATTTGAACTGATTCCATAAAATGCTAATATCTTTTACATATAAAATCATATGAGATTACCACTTTGTACCTTAGATCTTCACATAATATGGAGCTTAACTTGATTTTTCGAGAAAATTTTAAGATATTTGTCTATTTTCTTTAAATATTTCAAGGTCTTTAAAGTGTTATAATATACGCCACTTTTTGTACCCACAATAGCTACCACTTAAAATCCTCAATCTTGTAGATCAAAAGAGTGGGTAGATGCTGAGACATTAGGAGAATGTGGTGGTTAGTAAAAATTGCAAATCCAATGGTTGGATTTTTAATGATCTCTTTTTTAAAATTCTTCCAGACTATCAGAAGGCCTGTAAATATTAATAATCTAATTAGTAAAATTACATTTTTGATGTGAATCATCTAAAACCTATAGGGACTAGTGTACTTGTAATGGTGCATCTATGGAAAAATAAATTGGATCACTCTAAGTATGGAAAGATCATTTGTTTATCATTTCATCATATTTTTGATTAATTTTGATTAATTAGATTGATTTATATTAATTTAAGTTATATCGGGTTAATTTAAGGGCAAGCGTATATTTCTATTATTTGCTTGATCTCATTTTAAGTACCTTGCCTCCCAAAATTTTCTCTCCAAGCATTGTCCCAGTCCAGCATAAACTGGATAAAACTGGACACCCTGATCTTGCAACAACCCAATCCACACAATTTCAACAAAAAACACATAATTAAACTACAATTAATGATCTTAAATTCTATGATTAAACTAAAGAAAGCTAACATTCACTAAGAAATGCATTCTCTTACATTGTTTGATGCAATGGATACAAACAAAGCCTAGTACACACTCTTTGCAAGCCCTAAGCACATGATAAACCATAAAAATAACAACAAAAATAATAATTAATCGAAAGATTAAGCAAAAAGCATTCTTTTAAAAAAAAAAGAGAGAGCTATTCTACACCAAATTTCACACAAATCACCATCAAATCCACATCTTCTTCATGGAAAACCACTAATCAAGAAAATGGGCAATGGATTATGCATAGATTAGAGACAAAACGATGGAAAAAGCCAAGGGATGGCTCCTCGGGGGCAGCGCCAAAAATGTTAAGGCTCACCCTAACCCTTCTTGAAACACAGCCAAAAGGAGATTACCTGGTTAACCGCAAATGTCGTGAGGATCTTTCCAATGGCTGAGCTCATAACCCTCAAGGTCTCTAAGCTCTACAACTCCTTGAGAAGCAATTCCACCATGTCTTCCATGAGCGTTGTCACACTGCCACATGTTGCACTACGGGTCCTCGTCCCTCCTCTAACCTCACTTCACTCACACACACTCACTAGCATGTATTAGGGAGAGAGATTAGCAATAGGATTAGCAAGAGTAAGACTCAATTGCACAATTGGAGAGTATATTGTATTATGAGAGAAATTCACTTATATACACAGCCATAAGTGTTCACACTCACGGTCGAGCAGTTTAGGCTACTTATAAGAGGCCTAATGCTATTACAATGACTACTCTCATAATATATCCATGAAGTACATCACTTAGGACTTCATCCTATCTTGCTACCACATGCTCTTGAAGCGGGAATCGCCATAAATACTCCATCACACCATTACGGGCACCCATCCAAGTTATAGCTTTGGACAGTATTGCTTGATATCTTGAATGTATGACCCTTTGGTGTATCTATCGTGACTCTTTGATGTAAGATAATGGCGGTTACTCTTGTTAATCCTAGAATTGGATTAACATTAGCACACAAGCATTGCATGAGCAACTGGATCAGTCCAAGGGTATGCCCTCTATCAATCCCTCTATCAATTGGGGAGTAGTAGAAAATGTGGTAAGCATCCTACTACTACTTGTATCCATCTACTCATTTGCATTGGCATGTTTGCATTGAATACTAATTTCTTCTTATGTGTGCGTTGCTATAGGGTATGCCTCAACCCTCACATCACGATGCGTAGCGCAATGCTAGCCACGTCTACATTTATTTTGGCTTGTATACACGATTTTTTGGCGTGTTGCTATAATGCATGATTTGGATCAAAACTTTCACATAAATGATATTGTTTTGCTACACCTATTTTGGGCTGCCATTTTAACTTGTACATATGATGGTCTAGCACATTCAAAGTGTTGTTATCCATGCCTTGGATCAACACTAGCATGTAATCATGAAATATGTAATTATCTTTTTCAATTAATATAAAATGCAAGTTTTCTCTCAATTTTGAGTACAATTGAACAAGTATTCTTACCAACAGGTAGAATGGTGTAGCCAATTGAATTGCCAGCTAGCTACACCATTCTGCCCGAAAACATTCCCGCACAGCCCTGGCCACTCCACAAATGACTCTATTCTTTCTCTCAGCACCATTTTGCTGAGGTGTATACATGCAAGTTAACTGTCTTCTTATGCCATGCTTTCTCAGGAAATGCTCAAAAGCGTGTGAGGTGTATTCACCACCTCCATATGTCCTCAAACATTTTATGCAAGAGCCATATTGCTTCTCTGCAAAAGCTTTGAAGTCCATAAACTTTCCCAACACTTCACTTTTCTCTCTGAGAAAGTAAATCCAAGTCATTCTGTTGAAACCATCAATGAATGTCACATAATATAAGCTGCCTTTAATGGATGGATTCTGTGCAAGACCCCATACATCGCTATGAACTATCTCAAGTGGCCTGCTACTCATGTTGCCTTCTCTAAGAAATGGCAACCTTGCCTTGCCTGCTTTCCAAACTAACAGGCATCACAAACATGCATATTCCCATCATACTTTGAATCTAGGCAGCCCACTAACAATGCCTCTTACCTGCATGTTCTTTAACCTTTGTATGTTCACATGTCCAATCCTTTTATGCCACATGTCAATGTCTTGTACCACATTTCGGCTTTTAGAGAACATGGCTGATTTTAACTTAGGAATCCCAGCATCCAACTTAAATAACGTGCCTTCTTTCTTGCCTTTGGCAATGACTCTACATCCATTTTTGAAATCCTCAACGAAGCAACCATGCTCGTTGTTGAAAACGAACCTGTAATCCCTGTTTCACCATTTGACCAACTGAGGCCAAACTTACACAACAACATTGAAGATGAACACTTAGTGTACATGTGTTCAAGTTTAAAAACACTCAAAAATCTGAGTTTGATGACGAAAAAACCAAAATTCTTCAACCTCTTTGGGTTGATGGGATGAAGACACTTGGTTCATGGTTGCACCATTTCTCTTTGGAAGAAACGGGTTGATGATGAAGACTTGAAATGTAGCACTTATGGTGTGTGCCCGGTGTCGTGACGTGGGCGGTATGGCTGGGAAAGTGCGAGACTTCTGGCTGTGAGAGTAGCTTCAAATCCCAGCAAGGAAACAAAACATATAACTCTTCAAGGGGGGTTATGACATCTCAATTTTGGTCAACATGTACATGTGCCAATTCACTTCAAAGCAACCCCAAATTCAGCTTGATGAATGCATATACATTACGAGTCAAGAGCATGACCCGCTTCAAGCATAGATCTCCTGACCCTTTATCCAAGTGCCTCATACATAACACATGTAGGCATAGCACAATCTTCAAAAGATTTCCATATACATGTGACCATTCACATCACATGTTCACATAATGTCAACATCTCCATTTCAAGATGACTCTTGATCTCATGAAAACCTGCTTTCAGATTCCAACAACTCACAAAGCAAAAGATGGCATATGGCATATATACACCATCACATGATTTCCAAAACCCAAGAAAACAAATAACATTATGACATTAAGACCTCTACAAGCGTTTCTCTGCAGCAGCCCACAAACTCGTGTTCTCTCAATCGCCAGCAGTAGCTCGACAATCATCTCCTTGCACTGTCAACCCTTGCACTTCATCACTGCATCACCCTCTGCACCAACCAGCCCAAAGGAGGCCTCCCTCTGTGTATGACTGCAGCTGTGCCCAAACTGCTCTCACGCCAGCCTTGCTTCTCCACTCTCGGCACCTTTTTTCTACTGCTCTCCACTGTTGCCAGCAGGCAGCTCGACCTACCTCACACAAACCCACGACTGCGTAGCCTCTGCTTCCTTCTAGACCCGGCAGCCACTCTCTGGTATCTCACCATGCCTCTGGTATGCGCTTGTAGATGACCACCACTGCTCCTCGCTTGTAGACTACCACCTCTCTGCTCCTCTCTTGTAGACCACCACCTCTCTGCTCATCGCTTGTAGACCACCACCTCTCTGCTCCTCGCTTGTAGACCACCACCTCTCTGCTCCTCTTTTGTAGACCACTACCTCCGACCTCCCCAGTCTTCAAGCTCTTCACCAAGGTGACTTCCTCAGCCCGTCGCCAGCCTCTATCTGTCGCCAGCACACGTTTACACCAGCTGCTTGCCCGGGTCCCTCTCCTCCTTCTCTTTTGTCAGTCACCGTTGGCTACCAACGTGTCGACGTCTCCAGTCGCCACCAGCAGCCCATTGCAGCTCTCCCTCTTGCGCCTTGCGCCTGCACGCTCACCCAAGAGCCTCTCTATGACCAGGGCACCTGCCTCTCCACCCAGCTCTTCTGCAAGGTAGTCTCTCCAGCTACTGCTGCCAGCCTTCTTAACATACAAGGCGGATACCATGCCCTTTGTTTCTGTCTGCAGCTCACCAGAGCTCCTTCACCATGACGAGGCGATCACCCTCTCATAAGGCCTCAACTCTGCCTCTCCCCACAGCGCCTCCTCTGCTGGCTCCGCTTCCTTCAGGACCCGGCAGCCGTCTGCATTTTTTTTTGAATTGAAAGAGAGAGCTTGCATTTCACACACCCATTCATCATAACAAACACTCAACATGAAATGACCATGCTCACAATAAGACTCATTAGATCATCATCACATAATACGTGGAGCCGTTGAATTATCAACCCAAGCTTTCCACATAATTTGAATCTTGTGAGTATGAGTATCAGAAACTTAAACACACAACACCATCGCCTTGAGTTTGCAGCTGCGAATAGCTTCACAATCTCCACTATCTTGAGTATAGAAAGATTGCCTATTGCTTCGGTCTTTAGCTATAGTTACTTTACACATTCACCACCTTCTTATAGTAGCATCACGGTGAAGTTTTAACAACATCACAGTCTCTAACAAGCTTGAGTAAGATATTCAAATTGAACAGCATGAATCAGCTTCATGCCCCTCATATCCTCCCCACCATGAGCCACTTAGTTCTTCTACTAAACAATCCAGCAACATATTTCCCCTTAACGACCAAAGGCTCTGTAAACTTCACCCCTCGTATCCTTATATAGTGATCTGGATTCGATCCCCTCAGAGGCGACTATGTCCTTTCGCAGGTCAGACAATCCTTGTCGAATCCCTAGCCCGGCATCCATTTCAACGAGCGGCTACTACTCGAATCTTCGCCAGCCTCCTAGATGACGTGCTGGTAGCCATGTAAAATCTCCACGTGGCTCTTTATAAGGTGGCCACATGTATTATATTATTTATTATTTCTTAAGGCCTCAAAGCCTCAAGAATGGCCACATTCATCTTCTTTATTACCTTGCTTTCCTCGACATACGGTGCCCACCCTTCTAGTACAAGAGCTGCCCACGGCTTTGAATCATCAGCATCATTATTACCAAACAAGACAATTGCAGTCGGTGCCCTACATTTGGTAATCACCCGCACACCATACTGTTGCCATAAAACTTCCAGATCTCCAACATTTGTTTCGAAAAAAACAACGTGCCTGTACTGGCTCATTGCAAAACCACCCACTCTGTACATTTGCCAGGGCATTCAGGGCAAAGTTTATTCGCAATTCATGCATCCCATATGTACACAGGCACAGGGACTTCTGCTAGCCCTCAGTATCTGCTTTAAAACACCAAGCTCACATGAAAACCATGTACACAAACATGAACAAAAAAAAAGCCCTGTTACGCGTAAAGGCATATATAAATCATGTACACTGTGGCACTTAATCCCATGCATCTTGATTTGCATTTAATGGCCTCACATGCATGGTTTCACACCATAGACGTGCCATGGCATGACACCGGCCTCCATGTTGATAAAGAAGAGCCTCCTTAATGTAAATGACCTCCTCCTTTGATGGTTAAGACCACCTTAGTGTTAAGCAACACTTTGGTTGATGATTAATATCACCATTAGTGTGTATAAAACATAATTAGTGCTAAAAAGTACATTTTTAGTATTAAATGATACTTATTTTGGTGATTAACTCACCATTAGTATTTAATAACACTATTAGTGTTTAAGAACACTTTTCCTTTGCTAGATTAATAGAGTAATTAGTGTTAAACAACACAATTAGTGCTTAAAAGCACACTAATTTGAAAGCTTTGAAAGCTTGAAAGTTGATGTTGATATTGAAGCTTGACGAGAATGAGATTTATAAATATTTCAAGTGGTTGGAATCTCTTCAAAACCAAGAGAAATCTCAGCAACAAACATTTACTTCATCACTTGATTGATTAGAGCAAAGGGGGTAATGATATGAGCAAGAAAAAATCACCAAACATGAAGCTTTAATGGAAGCTTAAGGGGAAAAGAGAGAGGCGACTGGTTTTCTTCTGATTGCCAGCGCGTTGTCGTGACGTGGACGGTGTCGCTGGGAAAGTACGAGACTTCTAGCTGTGAGAGTAGGTACCAAACTCCACAAGGAAACTCACACACAAAATTCTCCAAGAAGCATAGGACATATCCATTTTTAATGACATATACATGTGTCAATTCACCTCAATACATCCTTGAATTCAGCCTAATGATTGCACAAAAATTGTGTACCAAGTGCTTGTTCCTTTCCATTGCATAGAAAGATGCATATTGGAAATCTCTATATTATAAAAGTGTTATTCTCATCAAAATTGATTTTATGCATAGAAAGATGCATAAACGATTTATTTTTATTTCAAAAGTGTTATTTTTAATAAAATTGATTTTATGCATAGAAAGATGCATAAAAGATTTATTTTTATTTCTAAAGTGTTATTTTCATTAAAATTACTTTTATGCATAGAAAGATGCATAAAGGATTTATTTTTATTCCAAAAGTGTTACTTTCATTCAAATTGCTTTTATGCACAAAAAGATGCCTAAAGGATTTATTTTTATTCCAAAAGTGTTCTTTTCATTGAAATTAATTTTTTGCATAGAAAGATGCATAAAGGATTTATTTTTATTCCAAAAGTGTTATTTTCATAAAAATTGATTTTATGCATAGAAAGATACATAAAGGATTTATATTTATTTCAAAAGTGTTATTTTCATTAAAATTGGTTTTAGTTATAGAAAGATGCATAAAGGATTTATTTTTATTCCAAAAGTGTTATTTTCATTAAAACTGATTTTTTTTCATAAATAGATGCATAAAAAGATTTTTATAAAAGTGTTATTCCCACTGAAGTTGATTTTTATGCATAAATAGATGCGTAAAGAATCTTTATATCAAAATTAGAATCCTCTTAAAAATCTATGTTTAAATTCTATGATGGATGTGATGTGAATAGAGGTGATGAGATGTGAGGTGAATAGATGTGATGAGATGTGATGTGAATCAAATAGATGGGAATAAATGGATGGATGGATGTGATGTGAATAGAAGTGATGAGATGTGAGGTGAATAGATGTGATGAGATGTGATGTGAATCAAATAGATGGGAATGAATGGATGGATGGATGTGATGTGAATAGAAGTGATGAGATGTGAGGTGAATCAGATAGATGTGAGTGATTGGATGGATGAGATGTGATGTGAATCAAATAGATGGGAATGAATGGATGGATGGATGTGATGTGAATAGAAGTGATGAGATGTGAGGTGAATCAGATAGATGTGAGTGATTGGATGGATGTGATGTGAATAGAGGTGAGGAGATGTGATGAGATGTGATGTGAATTAGATAAATGTGAATGGATGGATGGATGTGATGTGAATATAGGTGATGAGATGTGAATATAGGTGATGTGATGTGAATATAGGTGATGAGATGTGATGTGAATATAGGTGATGAGATGTGAGGTGAATAGATGTGATGAGATGTGATGTGAATCAGATAGATGGGAATGAATGGATGGATGGATGTGATGTGAATAGAGGTGATGAGAATGTTAGGTGAATAGATGTGATGAGAATGTTAGGTGAATAGATGTGATGAGATGCGATGTGAATTAGATAAATGTGAATGAATGGATGAGATGCGATGTCATGTGAATTAGAATGTAAATGAATGATATGGGATGTGAGTGAATGTATGTGATGAAAATGGATGTGAGTGTGTATGTGAAGAATGGATGTGAATGAGTATGTAAAAGAATGGATGTGAATGTATGCGAAAGAATGGATATAGATGTGTATGTGAAAGAATGTGATGTGACGTAAAGAGACGAGAGGTGACATGAATATATGTGTATGTGAAGTGATAGATATGAATGTATGGATGGATGCGAGTAGTTGTACATGTGAACAATTGGATGGATCCGGATGAATGAGATGAGATGTGTATGAATGAGATATGATGTGGATAGAAGTGATGTGATATAATGGTGATGAATGTGAATGTGATGGATATGAATGAATGTGATGTGATGGGATGTGAATCGGGATAGATGTGAATGTGATATAATGGTGATGAATGTGAATGTGATGGATATGAATGAATGCGAGTAGTTGTACATGTGAACAATTGGATGGATCCGGATGAATGAGATGAGATGTGTATGAATGAGATATGATGTGGATAGAAGTGATGTGATATAATGGTGATGAATGTGAATGTGATGGATATGAATGAATGTGATGTGATGGGATGTGAATCGGGATAGATGTGAATGAATGAGTTCTGAGGTAAAATGAATGAGATGTGTTGTGAGTGAATGTGATGTGGTTTGAGTGGATGAGATGTTCGTGAATTTGATGTAGTCTGATTGGATGAGATGTGAATGAATGTGATGTGATGAGATGTGGATAGGGTAGATGCGAGTGGAAGAGAGGTGATGAGGATAAATTGAGGAAAGATGTGATGAGATGAAAATGATGTGATTGGATGAGAATAGGAATACTTATGAAATGATTGTGAAATTAAATAATGTGGTTTGATACGGATCAATGTGGAAAGACGAGAGTTCGTTATAGAAACTATAATTTTTAACTGTTTTGAAATGAGTGTTTTATGTCAAGAATGCTGGGGAAGAAATTTGACTGTCTTGTGAATGAGGTCGTCAAGACCTAATCTGATAAAGTTGCAATAGCTGACGGAGAGTCAATGGAGGACATCTCGCGTAGCAAGGTCGACCGAGGTCTTGACCAGTCTCGGTTCGATTAAAATGGTGAGCTTCCAAAATGGTGGATGAGGGACCAAGGAAGCGGTCTATGAGTGAAGCGCTAGGTCACCTGCGAAGGATCCTAAAGGGTGATGACCATACGGTGCTCGGGCTCTGGGTCACCAACAATACCCACGCATGCGTCAAGGAAGATTTTGGAACAAGAAGTCAGATTTGTTTTCTAAATTCGGGCATGGATCTCCTTGATTGACCTTGCTGCGGATGAGTCCATGGCTCTTTTATATGGATCCATTGGTTGATCTTGCTGATATTCAACGGAGATTCCATTTTGATATGTGAATATATTGCCAATTACTATGAGCTAGGAGCTATCAAAAAGGCCCTCTGAGTGGACAGGTGGTGAGCGTTCTGGTTGCCAATGATGCCATAGGTATACCTGTTGAAATATACAAGTGAATAGGGTGTGTGTGGGAACAAGCTCTTGGATAGAGGCTGTAAAAGAGGAGATGTAATTGTGAAAGAACCTGTGAAAAGGTGAGAAGAATCTACTGGGAGAGAATAATGGGTAGCATGAGGGAATTTAGGAGTGTGGAGATATTCTGGGAGATATTCTGGGAAAAGAGAAGAGGTGGAGAGAATCAGGCAAGAGGTGGAGATATTCAGGGAGTGAATCATGGAGAAATCAAAGGGATTTGATGCTTGATGTAAACACTATAAATTGAGGCATAGCCCTAATGAGAATTTGCTGGTTTTTGAGTATCCATGCCTACATTAATCTATCTGCTAATTATTCACTAATTACATCTTAATCACTTGCTAATCACTTTGTTAATCATGTTGATTCTAGTGTATGATCCACCATAGCTCATCATTATGCTCAAATTTCAACATGGTATCAGAGCCATGCCTAGAATCAACCAGATTTATGAGCCCATTAGTTAATTAATGAGGATTAGTAAGATAATTAGCAAAAAAATCAATTTTTAGTGAGTTTTTTATCTTCCCCTTCACCCCCAGCCAGTGGAGGAGCTCCCTCTCCTTGCACACATAAAATTAGGCCAAACCCTTCTAGGACATGATAGCCATCTCAGTGCTCTTCAAGCTCATCAAAAAAGAAGTGCAAACCGTCAACGGAGCTGGGAGAAATCCCTATTTTAGCAGGCTACGTTTTTCTGCAGCAAATCACTAATTCCCACTTCATCAAATCAAATTGCTCTAATTCCTCTTAGCCCCGGGGGTTTTCAAGCATGCTCTACAAGTTGGTGAGGACATAATTCAGTTTCATCAAGTCTACAGTGAGATCCAAGCTCCTCATCAAATCTGCAGGTGACTTTGGTAAAACAGAGATTAAGCTTTCATTATTTGGTCAAATCTTGTGTTTCTTGGCTTAATCCTCTACTAGACTCATTGCTATTGATGCCTTTGAAAGCATTTGAGCTCATTTGAAGTGGAAGGCACCAGATCTGAGCTCCCCGCATACTCTGTTTTCTACACACAAACCAGAGCATTAATTTGCTAATCAGTGATTAATCAGTGCTAATCGCTGTACTTTGGTGCAATTGAGGGTTCAAATTAACCATTAGGTATCTGATACAGATCCCTATAACTTCAGATTTCAAATCGGAGTTGGTTTGATACTCCAACCATCCCGTACAAATTGGTTACCCTTAATTTAATGTAATTTCTGGTAAAATTGTGCTGATAAAATTGTGAAAATCATCATTTTGCATTTAACCCTTGGTTAATGCCTGTAAATCTCACTCAAATACAAGATTATTCACAGCCAAAGTTGCATTTGGAATGTGCATGAGAATGAATGCTATACGCATTATGTATTGGGCACATTTTATCAGTGTAAAAATGGGAACAGACACTGCCCTTGTCCAGATTAAGGCAAGAGGTAAGACCTCCCGCATAAATTTGGGTTTGCATTGCATAATGATACAAAAAAAACATAAAAAGCCCAAAGGAACTGTCAGCAAAACATTGAAATATGTTGCTCACATGGAGCAAAATGACCTGACGGACGAGCTCATGGCCCCAGCCATGAAAGAAGAAGAATATCTCTTTCCAAGAAGAGGATCCACACCGAGAAGAAGACCTGAAGGAAGACATGGACACGAGAAGAGAAGCTGCCACAAGAAGAGAAGCTGCCCTGAGAAGACTGGAAGAAGAGACGGACGCGTGGAGAGATGCTGCCACGACAAGAAGATTGAAGAGAAGAGAAGATGTGAGGCTCCAAAGAGTGAGGAGCCATGTGAAAATCTCTGAGAGAGAGAGAGAGAGAGAGAACCCACAACCCAATGTAACCTGCCCCAATAAAGTAAAACCACCTCTGAGCCACCGATGATGTAGGCCACGTGGTAGATGTATGTGTGAGCACTTTAGTCAAGGTCGCGGGCACTTATAGTAGCCTTGGACACATAGAGAGAGAGAGTGTCAAGGACTATGGAGTTTAGGGACTTGAGGCACTGGTCACGGACTGTCAAGTAAGAGAGAAACTTGATACAGGGTCCAGGTGTGCTGAGATAACTTGAGGGGAGGAGTAGACACTGGTCGCGGACTATCAAGTAAGGGGAGGCAAACTTGGTATAGGGTCTAGGTGTACTAGGAGTATTCACTTGAGGGGAGGTGTTGAAATATACAAGTGAATAGGGTGTGTGTGGGAACAAGCTCTTGGATAGAGGCTGTAAAAGAGGAGATGTAATTGTGAAAGAACCTGTGAAAAGGTGAGAAGAATCTACTGGGAGAGAATAATGGGTAGCATGAGGGAATTTAGGAGTGTGGAGATATTCTGGGAGATATTCAGGGAAAAGAGAAGAGGTGGAGAGAATCAGGCAAGAGGTGGAGATATTCAGGGAGTGAATCATGGAGAAATCAAAGGGATTTGATGCTTGATGTAAACACTATAAATTGAGGCATAGCCCTAATGAGAATTTGCTGGTTTTTGAGTATCCATGCCTACATTAATCTATCTGCTAATTATTCACTAATTACATCTTAATCACTTGCTAATCACTTTGTTAATCATGTTGATTCTAGTGTATGATCCACCATAGCTCATCATTATGCTCAAATTTCAACAATACCAATGAAGGAATGATTGGAATTAAGGATTCAATCGGAGATTTTGAGGATTATGATCAGTGACTTTATGATTTCATTAAATGATTATTTTAAAGACAGCTGATTTTGTGAAAAAGGCAATTTTATATTGGGTGTGTAAGTGGTGTGACTATTTTTAAGTTTGCATGAATACCCGGCTAGGGGGCTTGGGAACTCTTTTCCGTGGTACCCGGGGCAAAATCTAACCAAACTCCCGTGGTACCCGAGGCAAAATCTAACCAAATTCTTTATTGGATCCTATCACTATAGTGGTTGGGGCGGTTGGCTAACATGCGGGACAAAGTGGGGTTAGGTTGGACTGATGGATTCCTAAATTGAGATTCAATCTGTTATGGTACGATAGATGAAGTAAATCCCAGACAAAAATTATTCTATGGAAAAGAATGATCAATGGTTATGTCTCTCAATGAGGAAAAAAGCGTTGGTCTCTAATGATCCAAGTGCAATCTTTTCCCTGATCTGACTATGGGACTTATGGGTTCGGTCGAATCAGTTCAGCTAGTTAAGGGTCTTGACTACATTGGAGAAAAATTATCCTAGAGGAATCGCCCATGCTTTTCGGGCAAGGGAAGTTTTTTTGGGCTCTCGGTTTTGGAAGAACCGATGGATAAGTCTCTTGTCCGGATATCCGTGGGGCGAGGCCTCGAGTGAGGGACCCTGCCCCCTGCAAGAACCGATGATAAGTCTCTTGTCCGGATATCCGTGGGGCGAGGTCCCGAGTGAGGGACCCTGCCCCGCGCAAGAAGTGCTACTTCCGCTGCTAGCACACCTAAATTCGTTGCACAGTGGGGACAGGGGATCTCACATTTGTACTACTAATAGATACCCAAAAGTTATTGAATATAAGGTAGGACTATTGTATTGGTTTAATTGCAGATGGATGTCAAGTTGCATTGGAATTTTTAGATCTAGGTGCCACAGAAGCAACATGCGACAATTTCATCGGTGCACCTAAGGCTATAGAAATGTGCATAACTTAAAATTTTGAAGAACAAGAAGACACTCTTTCCATAGAGGAAGAATTTGAAGCTATTCATGGGAATCTCTAATATGGGAAGGGAGCAACCAAGGATTCCATGCTCCGAAGAAGAGATGCCTCCACAAGGTTTAATTGACTTGTGGGAGGATAGGCGACTTGTTGACGGCGGTGAGAGAACAAAAAGGTATTTATAAGAATAAATACACAACATTTTTTTAAAAAGATTTTTATTGTTGTAAAGTAAATTTTCTCTTTATTTATAGCTTGAGATAGTAGATGAAGATGGATTCCTCGATCGAGGTGGAGACAAACACATTTTTGTTGGTAGAGACTCAGCCCTCAGCCACTATATGAGGCTTGCTAATACCACTCAAAATATTCATATGATCCATGCATTCCATTGATGGACTTAAAGGTTATGTCAGCATACTTAGGATATGGAAGGATACAACACAATGTAGAAAAGATAATGCTCATAGAGAAGGAGGAAGCTACACGTATTTTTGGATATGCACCAGGACTGTGGGCATCGAGGGAAGGGTATTTTTTGTGTTATGCGGTGTATGCAAAGGAAGTTTCTAATTTTAATACCCATGCTTTTGGAGGCTATCAATGCCAAAAGCTATTAAGTTATAGAGGAAAACTACCCAAAGAAGATGAGGCTAAACAGTTATCTGAAGACGAGGGCAAACAACTGCCCAAAGAAAGCCCCAAAAGGGAGGGGAGTCTCTTTGAGGAAGACAAACAATTGAAGCAAAAAAGAAGACTTTTTTAAAAGTCTTTTCCCACTTGTATTGAGAATAATTTTTATTACAGTTTGCATCACTTTTACTTTTTCTCCTTCTCAATCACCATCCTGCATAAACATACACTTTATTTAGCATGAGGAGTGTTTATAATATATTGATGTTAATAACAATGACTGTTTTTGTGTTGTATAAACTAACCTGATTTTTAATAATTTCATTGTATCCTTGCATTTGCCTTTGGTAAAATGTGTTGAAAAGCTCTCATAGTGCATTTGTTTTTGTTTTTCCGCCACCATGTCGAGTTGTACAAAAATAGTTGATACGTGTAGCGTAGTGTGATTTTTCCATGCCATGAGTATTCCATGTAGCAAGAGGCCCTTGGTTCCTCACAAATATGGGCTGTGAGCAAACAAAATATGCTTCCCATATAAAAATACATATCAATAATCATTTTATATCATATTAATTATGAATTACATGAAGCAAAAACTCTTACTAAGTAGAAGGTTATGTCCTTGTTTCCCTAGGCAGGTACAATTGTTTCCACAAGTTTCTTGATTGCTATTTCAAAATGTCTTACGTAATCTCCTTTAGTCATTTGCTTATGTAAGAGTTTTATAAAATTATCAAGCTCTATCCAGAGCCTCATATAAAGCTTTGTCAGCCTTAAATCACTAGCTTGGTTAGTTTTGTGCTTGCATATAGATTTCCAACATTTCCATACTGTTGTAACATGTTTGTTTTCATAGTTTGACAAGAATCTCCTAGCTTTGTCTCCTCCCATTGGCACATCTACTAGAACATCACCAGTGGTACCTGATTTCTTGTCAGTCTTTTTAAGTTGCACATGTCCACTGTGAAAGCCCATGTTAGAGAGTAAAATCTCACATTGCTCTAAACATGCATTCCTTGTCAGTCTTTTTAAGTTGCACATGTCCACTGTGAAAGCCCATGTTAGAGAGTAAAATCTCACATTGCTCTAAACATTCAATAGCTCTGATGGCAAAAATGGAATGAGCATAGCCAAGATGAAGCTTTAATAGCTTATCCAGTATTCTAATTTTTGCATGTAAACTATAAACGTGAGATCTCTCTAGCTTTATAGGAAGCATGGGATCCCAATTGGGATCTTCAGGCACAATACATAGTTCACCCTTGAATTTGGCTATTTTAGTTGGCTTTCCCTTGCTTGTGGTCTTTGATTTCCCTTTAGCCTTGGTCTGGTTTTTATCATCAGTTACTTGCTTTATCTTGTCTCTGAATGGAGGCTTTGTACAATCCATTGTAGGGTTGTACCAATCCGTACTGTTCATTCCTGCCATGCAATAGAGGCATAGTTTTGCACATCTAGGACCATCACACACCCCATACATGCACTTCAATACTTTCAATTCGGCACTCATGTGCCACTCAACTATAAAATTTCCTACCCCATCCACCACAAGCATCTCTCCTTTATTATGAGCATCAATGATGACGATTGGAATTTCTATGTGCCAAAACAACAATTTGAGATCATGACTCTTGTTGGGCACTGCAGCTTCCCCTATGTGCCGTAGTTTCATCTCTAATTGTATGCTATATAATGGATAGTCTTCCTTACCTTGGTCATAATTTAAAGCTTTGTTCATCAGCCCTATACTAATTCTTTCCATTTTTTGATGTTTGAGAATTTGTGCCTAATCAAGCACGATAAAAAAAATAAGATTATCCTCACAGTCCTCTATTGTGCACTGATAGAACTTCACCATGGCTGATTGGACCCTTCTAACATCTGTAAATATGTTAGTATACATGTTGACTTCTTTGTTTTTGGCTTCTCTACAGTTATTAAACCATCAATGTGTTTGTATTCACCTATGAACCCCGGAATAGCCAAATTTTGTTGGTGTCATGCCATTGCTACGGTATTTGGTCGGAACATAGAAAGACGATGAGGCTTCATACCTTGGATGAGTAGCTTTGATATGGCTCTGTATCCCTTTTTGCTTATTGAAACCTTGTCACATGCCTCCACCACCTTATCCGGATTGACCAAGTCATGAAAGTCATTGCAAACTTCCTTGACTACCTTCCTTCGAAGTCCTACACACTACGAGAGCTTGAGCATTTCAATCATGTCATTATTTTTTATAGAATATTTGATCATAGAAATTCTATCTAGAGAATTATCCAAGTAGAAACCTCCCACACTACTTACATAGCTTCGAGCAAGCCTCATCCGTTTCTTATTAGCACCCCCATGTGCGGATAGGAATGTAACACTTCTAAACTGTCTAGATCTCACCCTTAACCCAAAAGGAGTGCTTTTTAGTTAGGTTTTTTTGGAGTGCATGTTCCTCCAATTTTTGTTTAGTTTGTCTAAGCTTCGTTACCTCTTCCTGCTGAGATGATTGAAGTAGCCTTTCCAACTGATTTACATGTTGAGTTTATGAGATCATGATATCTTCTAGTCCTTTAACATATTGCTTGTAGACACCAAGCATAGTTTGCTTGAAAATAGTAGATGGATTATTCAATCTTGAGCAATATCTAAATAAGCCTTTTTTACCATCCCCAACGAATCAAACAAGATCATGCAAGGTGCTAAATGACGGAGGCTTACCGGTTGATGGGTCAAGTGGGTATAGACCTCCTTGAACCCGCAAATCTGCATACTTCTTTCCTTCTGCACGTAGCCTTTTAGCTTCAACCTCATCATGTAGAGATTTGTGATAGATACTTCTGTAGGTGTAATATTCTTTGTTAAATACTAAGTTGATATGGTGTCTTTTCTTTAAGTGTGGATCAAATCTTGGAGTCTCCCATAGCAATAAAAATGATCCAAAGAGAAAGAAAGAGATAGCAAGGAGAGAAAAAAGATATTAGAAAGAAAAGAGAGGGAAAAACTCGCATCATGCCCTATAGAAGAGACAAGTATGTTATGTATTCAAATATTTGAAATTATTTATTTTAGAAAACGTGTACAAAAGTAGGTAAGTGGGCTGCCAAAAGGATATATACGTGATGGATGGCATATTAAAGACACTTTGCTCTAAATATAGGTAAAAGAGACGCATTTAATATAGCTATTTGTCACTACTATTTTAGTTAAATCACTTTGATTAAGAAAGTTAATCCAATCCTTACACGACCCTTTTTTTTTCATTTTTGGCCCTAATGCACCATTGGACATTTGTTTTCTCAAAAACTCAACAATAGTAGTAGCCTGCCTAAGAACACCATTGGTCTTAATTTGTTCATGTGTTAGGGGCCTCTTTACTACAGCGCCAGTTCCATCATGCTCCCCCTTGCCATGGCTTGATCCAGAAAAAGTCCATGTCATCTTAACACGTGCTAGTTGGTAAAATCACATGATAAAGTAGAATGGTCTTGTAGCTTTGAACTGTGAACCCACGCCATCACACCTCGTGCTTCTTGAAATTCAAACCCTGCTCTTTAAGCCACTAGTTACAAAGAAGAAAATAGTGCTGGACAAAGAGGGTATCATCCTGATTATCATCAAAAATGTAGAAATGCATATCCTTGATAATATTTTCATCCTTAATACTATGCTGATACATAATATGAACACGAATTGTGTATTGCTCTGTATGCCATTGCATGGATTGTATCTCATTTTTCTCTTTGAATAAGTAGTTCTCAATAAAATCTACTATTGATACAATGGTATCTGAAGGAAATATCTCATTTTTCTCTTTGAATAAGTAGTTCTCAATAAAATCTACTATTGATACAATGGTATCTGAAGGAAATATCTTTAAGCTCTCTCTGTCTTGATCAGCCTACCATCTATAAGTGAAATTGTTGATGAAGGTTTTTGTGCAGACCTGTATCATCTTTGTCAGCTCAATAAAAGCCACATGCTTGAGGGACAACACTTTTGTTTACTTTAACCATGCTTGTTTTGAACTTGAATTTCATCAAAGAGTTGAATTGAAATTGTCTTTGTTGTCTCCTCTTGCTTGCATGGACATAAGCAAAGATTTTTCACATGACATTCATCACATTGACCCATAAGACACTTATATTAGTGAGATCTTGAATCCCACTCCTTTGTACATACACATGATTCCCACAACTGTATAATTACTGAGAAAAAGTGCTCAACAGCAAGACATTTGGCCCCAACCATAGATGATTTGCAAGCATTGCACTCACACATGTACATGAATTCCCATGAAAACCAAAAGCATCTGAGGGTATAATATTAAATGCATCTTTTAAAAACCTCAGTTGTATGTGGTACACAAAACAACACGTGTTCTGATCTTTCAACTTTCATACAAACCATGGCTTGAGCTTCTCAAAGGACCTTTACCTGATCTTCACATGTGAATGGGTGTCTTTAAACTTCAAAAAATACTCTATATGAAAAATCCAAGAATCTCGTAAAGCACTTTAAATCATAGCTTTAAAAGACACAAATAAAATCATTAAAAATACCACACAAATTTATTCACGTGTATGAATTTTAGACAGATAACTATCCATATATATAAAGTATAAGAAGACACATATAGCTATGTACCACAAGACTGTGCTATATAGCAAAGATAGAGTAAGTTAGAAATATTTTTTGAATATTTGTGCACTAATTATGTAGCATAAAAAGAGTAACATTAAAATATTAATATCTATATAGCATAAAAAGAGTAACATTAAAATATTAATATCTATATAGCATAAAAAGAGTAACATTAAAATATTAATATCTATATAGCATAGCAAATATGTATGCATGCTACATTTCTGATGTGTAGTTCATAGAGAGTTCATAGCACACATAAGTGTATGTGAGTGCTAATTTGTTTGTTCTTGTGCTATATAGCAGAGGAACATTTGTGGACTAGCTATATAGCACACACATAGTTGTATAGCAGAGACAGAGCTATATAGCATAGACAAGGTATTATTAAATATTAATAATAGCTATATAGCACATACATATGCATGTTATATTTTTGAGGTGTATTTCATAGCACATATAATTACCTATTGTTTTGTTATTAATATATACAGATGTGCTATATAGCATAGATAAATGCCATATAGCATAGATCGAGTCACTGTGCTATTAATACATACAATTGTGCTATTTAGCACAAATAATGCCATATAGCACAGACTAAGTTATTAGCTCATTGGAAGTAATTATAACACCTGTATATTCAGACTCAATATTCTATATAGCTAGTCTATTTACTATATAGCCTAGAGAGCTTCACCAACATAGCTATATATATGAGACTATCTCTACTAAATATCACAAGGACATATACACCATAAAGGTTTTGCAATGAAGCAAATATGCATGCTATATGTATTATGTCTAGTTCATATCACATATTATCAAATGTTTTTATGCTATATAGCACTAGGACATGCACCAATAGAGCTATTCCTCAATGTTTGTGCACTAGCTATCGACAATGGTATATATATGACAAATATAGCTAGATAGCATAAGAAGAGCTTGATAGCTCATCGATAATACCATGTGGTATGTACAGTATTGTGTGTTATATGCACATTATGTGTGCATATACTAGGAGGCTAACCCATATTAGGCTTGTGAGCATGGGAGCATGGGAACAAGCTCTAGTGGAGTATGGGTTAGGACTAACCTTAAGGGTAAAGCTTAGGGTCAGGCATCCAAGGATCACACATGGGAAATGGAGAGTCAAGAGTCACTTGAGAGCCCTCCTATATAATAGGGGCATGGGGCACACTCAGGGAGGCTTGGGGACTTGGAGGCTTAGGCTATGGTCTCTTGTGTAGAGGATCATATCTACTCACCTACCATTTCACACTATAGCTACATGCTATTAGATTAGAGTTATACCTCTTGATGGTATGGGACATCAAGGTAAAGGTATGATGTATTTCATTATATTTCATGTGTGCATCCCTTCGGCTCGAGAGTGGTCAGGTGAATGAGTTTATGCCTGATTTATGCATGTTTATGCATAACAATTACCTAGAGAGATCTTAGGGTTTTAACAATGGTATCAGAGCAATCTCTAGTTAATTGTTGTTGATTTTTCTTTCTTATTGTAAATTTTGGCATTTTTTAAAGTAAATTTTTACATTTACTTATAAAAATGTTATTTTTTTGATTTGTGTTGATGATTTGCACGTGGATCATTGATATGGCGATTGGAATGCATGTACGAATCGACGTTGCGGGGGAATCTCGTGAGTTTAATGCTATTTTTTCTTTTTTTTGTGGTTTAAAATAAGCATTAATGGAAATTTTTACAAAAACATCACATATTTTATTGTGGATATTTTTGGTAGAATGGATTCCCTAAATTTCTAGATTTATTGGAAATTTTTTCCTATTTTTTAAGAATTTTTTAGAGCATTTTTATGGTTAAAAATATATTTTTTATACATTTTTGCGAGTTTTTCTGCGGGTATGCGATCAAATTTCTGTCAATTTTCTACTGAAATGCAGTAGGGGACAGCATGTTGATGCATTGAATTCTCTCCCCCATGTGCGTGTGGGACCCTCTTCGTCTCTCAATTATGAATTTTCTTCTATTTTCCTCTCGCGTGTATAAACCACCTCTTAAAAAATCATATTTTTTATTAATGTTAATCATAATTAAGATTAATTATGCTTAAAGATATTAATTAAAAATTAAACTCTCTTAGTAATGATTAACAGAGAGAGAGAAGAGTTGGGGTGGTGAGAGAGGAGTTGATTTGGAGAAGATGGAGAGAGGAGAGTGGAGAGGGAGACCTCCTCTCCCTCTCTCATTTTTCTACGCGCAGGCGGGGGGCAAGGAACGACCCGCCCCTTAAAAAATTCTTTTATAAGCTTTTAAATAAGCTTATTAAAGTTAGTTTTTTTTTTTAAATTCTAGAATCAGTTTGCTTAGTTAGAAGCTCACTTTTTCCTATAAATAGAAGCCTCCCCCTTTGTAGAAGCTTAATAGTGTTTTATGCACTGTTACTCTACTCCTCCCTAGAGCCAAAAACTGTGAATTTCTTAATAATTCATTAGTTTTTGACCATTCCCTCTTCTAAAGAATTGGTAGCCACTCTTGTTGCAAACAAGAGTAGATCCCTCAAACCATCAAGCCAAAGGAAAGCTCTTAGAAATTCATGTAAGCTAGAAATCCTACTTTTTCTTTATTCTTTTTTATATGGTTTTCTAATTTTTATTTTCTTGAAATGTAAAATGATGCTATGCCTTGTTGGAAAGGCTTTCCCCCCCTCTCGCATTCTTAAATTCAGCCTTTCTTTATCCTACATAAGTAATCTAATTGTTGGAATTAAACTTTTCATATTATTTCTCTTTTAAAAGTGAAAATTGATTAGTTTAGAATGCTTTAATTAAAACCATTTGGGGATAATTTTTAAGTGACTTAAGGATATGAAAATTTGAAAAATGGTCAGCCATATAAAGGAGGTTATGGTAAAATTTTCTTAAATTTTGTAAAAAAAGTTTTATTTTTTATTATTCAAAAAGAGTAATCCCCATCGTTTGTGTATTCTAAAAGGGTTATTTTCATTCTAAGCATAGAAAAATGCATAGTGAAATTTTTTTATTATAAAAGTATTATTTCCATTAAAATTAAATTCTATGCATAAAAAGATGCATATTGATTTTTTTTATTTTATAAAAGAGTGATTTTCATTAGATTTAAATTCTATGCATAGAAAGATGCATAATGGATTTTTTTTAATTTTAAAATTGTTACTTTTACCAAAATTAATTTTATGCATAAATAGATGCATAAAAGATTTTTTAATTATAAAAGTGTTACTCTCATCAATATTAATTTTTATGCATAAATAGATGCATAAAAGAATTTTCTTATTATAAAAGTGTTACTTTCATCAATATTGATTTTTATGCATAAATAGATGCATAAAAGAATTTTTTTTAATTATAAAAGTGTTACTTTCATCAATATTGATTTTTATGCATAAATAGATGCATAAAAGAATTTTTTTATTATAAAAGTGTTACTTTCATCAATATTGATATTTATGCATAAATAGATGCATAAAAGAATTTTTATTATTATAAAAGTGTTACTTTCATCAATATTGATTTTTTATGCCTAAATAGATGCATAATACAATTTTTTTTATTATAAAAGTGTAAATTTCATCAATATTGATTTTTATGCATAAATAGATGCATAAAAGAATTTTTTTATTATAAAAGTGTTACTTTCATCAATATTGATTTTTATGCATAAATAGATGCATAAAATAATTTTTTTATTATAAAAGTGTTACCTTCATCAATATTGAGTTTTATGCATAAATAGATGGATAAAAGAATTATTTTTATTATAAAAGTGTTACTTTCATCAATATTGATTTTTATGCATAAATAGATGCATAAAATAATTATCTTTATTATAAAAGTATTACTTTCATCAATATTGATTTTTATGCATTAATAGATGCATAAAAGAATTTTTTTATTATAAAAGTGTTACTTTCATCAATATTGATTTTTATGCATAAATAGATGCATAAAATATTTTTTTTATTGTAAAAGTGTTACTTTCATCAATAATGATTTTTATGCATAAATAGATGCATAAAATATTTTTGTTAATAAAGTGTTACTTTTATCAATATTGATTTTAATGCTTAAATAGATGCATAAAAGAATTGTTTTTATTATAAAAGTGTTACTTTCATCAATCATGATTTTTATGCATAAATAGATGCATAATTTTTTTTAATTGTAAAAGGGTTACTTTCATCAATATTGATTTTTATGCATAAATAGATGCATAAGAGATTTTTTTTTTTATAAAAGTGTTACGTTCATCAATATTGATTTTTATGCATAAATAGATGCATAAAAGAGTTTTTATTTTATAAAAGTTTTACTTTCATCAATATTGATTTTTATGCATAAATAGATGCATAAAAGAATTTTTTTATTATAAAAGTGTTACTTTAATCAAAATGGATTTTTATGCATAAATAGATGCACAAAAGAAATTGTTTTATTATAAAAGTGTTAGTTTTATCAAAATTGATTTTTATGCATAAATAGATGCATAAAAGGATTTTCTTTTACATAAAAGTGTTATTTCCATAGAAGTTGGATTTTATGCATAAATAGATGCATATAGAATTTTTTTTATATCTAAATGAGAGTGTTTAAATCCCATGAATATTGGTAAATGAATAAGTAAATACTCTCTGAAGGAAAATTCTACTGTTTCATATTCTCTAAGAAGGTAATGAGAAAATTCAGAAGATCTATCGAAGTCGAAATTTTAGATAAATGATTAATTTATTCCTCATAGGAATACATGTTTAGTTTTAAATTCAGTTAAGCAAAATACTCAATTAATGAAATTTAGTGAAGTCGTAATTGAAATATCACCTTTCGAGAAAGATAGTTCAGGGAGAACCTTTCTAGACTTGAACCCTGAATCAGACTATGACCACGACTTCATCTCCTTTGTTAGTTTCAAGAAAAGACAATGTGACCAGTTCCAGAAAATTTAATCAAATCACCCACCGAATCTAAAATTAAATTGAGACCTTTGATCTTGATCTGAGGATCAAGCTTACAGAATTCGAGGAATTCTGCTTGGGAATCCAGACCTTTTATCTAGAAGTCTTGGGATACGAAATTAAGATATACTCATTGTATTCAAAAGAAAATCAAAACTGAAAATCTGCATAGAAACCTTGTTTTCTTAAAGGACTGTCTTACCCTAGAATGCTGGAGGGAGCATTTGGTATATGTGTTTTTCTAAGGAAAGTTTGGTTGCAAACAACAGCTGGTGGGTAGTGTTCAAAGGACTGTTCACGCGGAAAAAACCTACCCAGGTCTTGACTAGCCTGGGTATGGTGAAAAATGGTGTGCTTTCGGTACGATGGGCGAGAGCGAACGAAGCGGTCCATGAGTGAAGTGCCAGGACACCTGAGGAGGATCCTAGAGGGTTCTGACTAGGCGATGCACGGGCTTGCGGTGCTTAGGACACCCATGCGTATGTCGTGGAAGATATATATATGTATGATCACGAGAAAAATTATTGTAATGTATTACTGGATCTTGTTGCTGACTTGCTGGTCTCCAACGGAGAGTCCAGAGTGATTCTGTTTTGTGAGAAACAAGGATTGAATGGAAATTTTGAGTTATGACATCTGTAACCAATAATTGTTTGTCAATGGATTGTTTTAAAAGTTAAAGTTTAAAGAGGAGTGTGTGCGTATCTGTATTCTAAAGCAAAAGTTAAGAAAGGCATTCAATTATGGGTGGGTGAGTACTTGTCTAGTTCTACCAATTCCAGTGGTGGTTGGGCTGGAATTAGTAGAGTTTTAATAATAAAATTGATCAATAGGAATACGTGTAGAACTCGAGTAGTTAATTAAAAGCCTGAAGACTTCTTTGATGAATAGATCAATGGCTGTGCCTGATTCAATTAGGAAAAAAGTGTTGATTCCTTCAAGTTGTCTGTAATAGTTTCCCTTCTATCTTATTAAATCAGATGAAGGTTAGTTTAGTATCTTGACCTCGTTAGAGAAATTTGTTTTAAAAAAAATGGTGGAATCGTCCCCGTTTTTCGGGAAGGGAAAATTTTCCCAGTTTCGGTTTTCGGAATGACCACCAGCTTAGTCTCGTGCCCGGACATTCAAGGGTGAAGCCCCGAGTGAGAAACCCTGCCCCGTGCAAGAGGAAGCTACTTCCGCTACTACCATCCGAGAATCCGGTGCGCAGAGGGGGCAATGGGATCTCACAGTTGGTATTAGAGCCCTGTTGTAAATTTACGTAACAGCAACAAAAATTACTTAAATTTTTAAAGTAAATTTGGGAAATAATGTTTTCACTTGTTAATATTATGTTGAATGAACTTCAAAAATTGAAAACTCATAAATTTACGTACTCTGATGCGCAGAGGGGGCAGTGGGATCTCACAGTTGGTATTAGAGCCCTGTTGTAAATTTACGTAACAGCAACAAAAATTGCTTAAATTTTTAAAGTAAATTTGGGAAATAATGTTTTCACTTGTTAATATTATGTTGAATGAACTTCAAAAATTGAAAACTCATAAATTGATTTGGAAATTTATAGATGGATACCCCAAATCTATCTGGCATTCCTAAACTCTCGCAGAGTCAGGATATGATAGCCTTTGCATTCAAGCACCTCATCAACTCTGCTACGACCCGAGTAAGCAGAGTGAGGCTTGCACATCATTTTGAGAGTCTTTACTTTCCTGATCCTCTTGAGCGACGTCGATATATGTGGTTCTGTGGAGGACGATGTATTAATGTCAGTACTAGTCAGCGTCAAAGGCTCAGGTAAAATATTTCCTTAGCCATGATTCTGATAAGGCTAGGGCTTGTTCAGCATGTTCAACTATTTGATCATTCACCCAGGAACTTCAGAATTTCATGCCGAGTTTTTAGGCTTTTTAGCCGCTTTATCCCTAGAAGTAGAATTACAGCACCTCTTTCTGTAATGGATCGTGTATACCATGGCATGTCTCCTTCGCAGTTTTGCTTCTTTATGCGTACGCGATTGAGACAGTGACTTTGGAGCCGTGATGCTCTATGTATATATCAAAAACTTTTAATAATAAACGATGTTTTACAAAAAAATTCCAAATTGTTTTCATGATTGTGAATGGTTAATAAAATTATCAGAGTAAGTCTTGTTTCATGAAGTATGATGAAATAATTATCTGTTTAAAGAATAGATCACAAAAATTAAATAATCATAAATATGTTGTCAAAATGAATCTAGTAGACAGAAAGTTAAAAGCTAAAGAACCTGAATGGTTAAATGAATATGATGATTTATTCCAAGTAGAATTATCAGCCAATTCGGGAAGTAGATCATGTGATAGAATCGATCCTAGGAGCTCAGCCACCCACCACCAGTAGCCCTGCGCACGTACAAAATGCTAGTTCTTGAAGCCATCAAACTCAAGGAACAGCTAGGACAGTTGTTAGAGCAAGGGTTTGTAAGACCCAGTGTTTCACCTTGGGGTGCGCGAGTTCTCTTCCAAAAAAAGAAAGATGGAACGCTAAGACTCTGTGTAGACTCTGTGTGGACTACAGAGGTCTCAATCAGCTGAAGTATCCTATCCCCAGAATTGATGAGCTTCTAGACAGGCTAAGTGGAGCCCAGATCTTCACCACAAAGATAGATCTCAAATCACGGTATTATCAGATAAGGATTAATGAGCAAGATATCCCGAAGACAGCCACCATCAATACACGGTATGGGCATTATGAATTCAGTGTCATGCCGTTTGGATTGACAAATGCCCTAGCTACATTCAATCGCTTAATGCAAGACATTCTCGGAGAATACTTGGATGATTTTGATCTTGTTTTCTTTGATGATATTCTGATTTACTCAAAGAATGCAGCTGACCATGAAGCTCATGTCAGAAAAGTTCTTGAGATTCTAAGGAAGCACCAACTCTTTGCAAAAAAGAGCAAATGCACTTTTTCTACCGACCATGTTGAATACTTGGGCTTTTTGGTATCCAAAGATAGAATTTTTCTAGATTTTGCAAAAATCCAAGCAGTCATAGATTGGCCTGAACCAAAGACAGTGAAAGAAGTCAAAGGATTCTTGGGATTGACTAGTTGCTTTGGTATAGAATTTTTATACCAAAGTATGCTCTCATAACTTCCCCCCTGACTAATCTTCTCAAGAAGAATATCCCGTTTCAATGGTCTGCCAAGTGCCAGAGTGCTTTTGATAAGCTGAAGGCTGCCTTGGTAACCAATCCCATTTTGAAGTTGCCAGATTTCTCTCTATCCTTTCTTCAGGTAGTAATTGATAAGCTGAAGGCTGCCTTGGTAACCAATCCCGTTTTGAAGTTGCCAGATTTCTCTCTATCCTTTCTTTAGGTAGTAATTGATGCCAGTGGTTTTGCCCTGGGAGGTGCACTCATGCAGGAAGATCATGCAGTGGCCTATGAATCCCGAAAACTCAAAACGCATGGGAGAAATTATGCTATCCACGACCTGGAACTACTTTTAGTAGTATATGCCCTGAAGTTGTGGAGACATTACCTACTGGGTCAAAGATTCACTTTGATGACAGATCATCAGAGCTTCCCTCAAAAGGATCTCAACATACGCCAAAGAAGGCTGCAGGAATTTGCTTTTGAAATCAAGTACTGCCCAGGTAAAGAAAATGTGGTAGCATATGCCCTCAGCAGAAAAGCCTCCTTGCTTAAAATTACTGTAGTGTCAAATCCCTTGATTATTGAATCAAGAGAGAAGATCATGCAGGATAAATTCTTTGGCCCTATTACTACCCTACTTATGCAGGAAAGCAAAACTCCACAGGAGTTGAACCGAGTTCAAGGGCACAGCCGGGATGATGGAATTATGTATTATAATCGCAGGCTATGCATTCCCACAATGATGAGGGAACTAAGGATCAAATTTTGAATGAAGCCCATGACAGCCTTATTGCAGGACATCCACGTTTCATCAAAATCTACATGTTTGTGAAGAAAAGATTCTTTTGGCTTGGTCTAAAAAAACATGTACTTAATCATGTACATCAATGTCTGACCTATCAGAAAGTCAAGGCCGGGAGAGTAAAAATGCCTGGGAAGTTACATCCATTAGACATCCCCCAGATGAAGTGGGAATGTATTAGAATGGATTTTATTTCTGGATTACCTTCAGTGCAATCACGTTACAACTCCATCTTCGTGGTATTTGATAGACTAACCAAAGTTGACCATCTGATTCCAGTAAAAGAAACCCACACTGCAGTGGATGTGGCCAGAGTGTTCCTCAAGGAAATCTTCTGATTGCATAGCCTACCCAGCAGAATAGTAAGTGATAGAGATCCCAAGTTCACGTCAAGATTCCGGATTACATTTTTTGAAGCAGTAGGAACCTTCTTGGATCTCAGCACAGCTTACCACCCCGAGACTAATGGTCAAACTGAAAGGGTGAACTAAGTAATTGAAGATATACTTCGATCATGCTGCTTAACTCCATTAACTTGGTCCGACCCATTGATTAGGGTCAAGATGTCCAGATAGATGCTTGATGACATGGAGCAACAGATGCAGTCAATTCGCAAAGATATAAAAGCTGCTGAGGATAGACAAAAGCAATATGCAGATAAAAAGAGGACAGACAAAAAATTCAAAGAAGCAGATATGGTCTTCATTCGAGTACGCCCCAAAAGAAGTTCTCTATCTCTTGGGAAGTACAAGAAGTTATCCCCCAGATATTGTGGACCATATCTGATCTCAAAGAAAGTAGGTGACTTAGCCTACGAGCGTCTTCTGCCTCCTCATCTCAAAGTACATAATGTATTTCATGTCAGCCTTCTTAAAAAGTATATACCAAGCCCGAATCATGAGCTTGATGATGAAATCTTAACTTCTTCAACCCAAGGGCAGATGGAACTCCAACCTAAGGAAACCCTTTATGTTCGAGAAAAGGTTCTCCGACACAGAATTCTGAGAGAATTGTTGGTCAAATGGAAATTCTATCCTTTTGAAGATGCCACCTGGGAGAAAGAAGCCAAACTGTTGTGGGACTACCCCCAGTTTGCGAGATGAGAACATCTCGCGTTTTGGGAGAAAATGTAAGATTTCTTCCCAGCCCCTCAAGATGTCCAATATCTTCCCCTGTAATCAAATCCCTCTTGAGAAATATAAAAGATCTTGTTTCTACCTGTTTTTGCCTAAAGAGAGAAAATATTCTAGAGAGAGGTATTCAGATTTTAGATATTTTTGGATGGAAAAATATCTCATCTTATAAAATAAATTCCCTCGAAACAGAAGCTCAAAAAGATTTTCAGAAGGTGCATTAGAAATCAATTATAATCTGTAAGGCCTTATTCTAGGGGTCTAGATTTTCTCAAAATTTTAAATTAAGGTTCTGAGGGGCAAATCAGATTCATCCAAATGTATGGAGGAGATAAATTGAATAAATAAAGAAAATCCCCCCAAAAATGAGTAAATACTCACATAAGATGAAGAGTGGACTAAGGACCAAAGGAAATACTAAAAAAATGAATTTTTGGCACCTTAGAGTGGGGATTCCCCCTCATGAAGGAGGCTCCTATTTCACATGTGTGGTGGAGTTTTAAATTCTCAAATATTGAGATATTTCATCTCTCCTCTCTCCTAATTCAAGTCTAGTTCAAAAAAGTAAGCTAAACTGACCCAAAAATGGTCAAAAATTGACCAAACTGATCTAGAAAATTCTTGAATCAGTTTGCTTGGTTAGAAGCTCACTTTTTCCTATAAATAGAAGCATCCCCCCTTTGTAGAAGCTTAATAGTGTTTTATGCACTGTTACTCTACTCCTCCCTAGAGCCAAAAACTGTGAATTTTTTAATAATTCATTAGTTTTTGACCATTCCCTCTTCTAAAGAATTGGTGGCCACTCTTGTTGCAAACAAGAGTAGATCCCTCAAACCATCAAGCCAAAGAAAAGCTCTCAAAAATTCATGTAAGCTAGAAATCCTACTTTTTCTTTATTCTTTTTTTTATGGTTTTCTATTTTTTGTTTTCTTGAAATGTAAAATGATGCTATGCCTTGTTGGAAAAGCTTTCCCCCCCTCTCTCATTCTTAAATTCAGTCTTTCTTTATCCTAGATAAGTAATCTAATTATTGGAATTAAACATTTCATATTATTTCTCTTTTAAAAGTGAAAATTGATTAGTTTAGAATGCTTTAAACCATTTGGGGATAATTTTTAAGTGACTTAAGGATACGAAAAATTGAAAAATGGTCAGCCCATACAAAGGAGGTTATGGTAATTTTTTAAAATTTTAAAAAATAAGTTGTATTTTTTATTATTCAAAAAGAGTAATCCCCACCGTTTGTGTATTCTAAAAGTGTTATTTGCAAAATGCATAGTAGAAATATATTTATTATAAAAGTGTTATTTCCATTAAAGTTAAATTCTATGCATAGAAAGATGCATATTGGTTTTTTTTAATGTAAAAGAGTGATTTTCATTAGATTTAATTTCTATACATCGAAAGATGCATATTGGATATTTTTTTAAATTATAAAAGTGTTACTTTCACCAATATTGATTTTATGCATAAATAGATGCATAAAAGATTTTTTTGAATTATAAAAGTGTTACTTTCATCAATATTGATTTTTATGCATAAATAGATGCATAAAAGAATTTTCTTATTATAAAAGTGTTACTTTCATCAATATTGATTTTTATGCATAAATAGATGCAAAGTGTTACTTTCATCAAAATTGATTTTTATGCATAAATATATTGATTTTTATGCATAAAAGAATTTTTTTATTATAAAAGTGTTACTTGCATCAATATTGATTTTTTTGCATAAATAGATGCATAAAAGAATTTTTTAAATTATAAAAGTGTTACTTTCATCAATATTGATTTTATGCATGAATAGATGCATAAAAGATTTTTTTGAATTATAAAAGTGTTAGTTTCATCAATATTGATTTTTATGCATAAATAGATGCATAAAAGAAGTTTTTTAATATAAAAGTGTTACTTTCATCAATATTGATTTTTATGCATAAATAGATGCAAAAAAGAATTTTTTTATTATAAAGTTGTTAATTTCATCAATATTGATTTTTATGCATAAATAGATGCATAAAAGAATTTTTTATATTATAAATGTGTTACTTTCTTCAATATTGATTTTTATGCATAAATAGATGCATAAAAGAATTATTTTATTATAAAAGTGTTACTTTCATCAATAGTGATTTTTATGCATAAATAGATACATAAAAGATTTTTTTTAATTATAAAAGTGTTACTTTCATCAAAATGGATTTTTATGCATAAAAGAATTTTTTTTATTTATAAAAGTGTTAGTTTCATCTAAATTGATTTTTATGCATAAATAGATGCATAAAAGGCTTTTCTTTTATATAAAAGTGTTATTTCCATAGAAGTTGGATTTTATGCATAAGTAAATGCATATAGAATTTTTTTTATATCAAAATGAGAGTTCTCTTTAATCATTGTTTAAATCCCATGAATATTGGTAAATGAACAAGTAAATACTCTGTGAAGGAAAAGTCTACTGTTTCATATTCTCTAGGATGGTAATGAGAAAATTCAAAAAATCTATCAAATTCAGTAAAGTAGTAATTGAAATATTACCCTTCGAGAAAGATAGTTCAGGGAGAATCTTTCCAGACTCGAACCCTGAATCAGACTATGACCACGACTTAATCTCCTTCGTCAGTTTCAAGAAAAGACGATGTGACCAGTTCAAGAAAATTTAATCAAATCACCCATCGAATCTGAAATTAAATTGAGACCTTTTATTTTGATCTGAGGATCAAGATTATAGAATTCAAGGAATTCTGCTTGGGAATTCAGACCTGTGATCTAGAAGTCTTGGGATACGGAATTAAGATATACTCATTGTATTCAAAAGAAAATCAAAACTGAAAACTTGCATAGAAACCCTGTTTTCTTAAAGGACTGTCTTACACCAGAATGCTGGAGGGAGCATTTGGTATATGTGTTTTTCTAAGGTAAGTTTGGCATTTGGTATATGTGTTTTTCTAAGGGAAGTTCGGTTGCAACAGCTGGCGGGGAGTGCTCAAAGGAAGTGCTCAAAGGAAGTCTGGACTTAAAGTAGTATAACACATTACATGGTAAGTGTGACATTACAAATAATTTATATGGTTTTAAAGACTAACTATGATTACGTTGTTTATTGATGTAGCATATATTGCATGCTCATGGTCCTTACTTTGCAAATGAAGGACGTTTAGCGATATGGTCTACATAGGGCATGGAGCGATGTCATTGGCAAGCATGATGTGCTTTCCAAAAGACAATTGCTCATGGAGAGGTGGAATCTATGATGTCAATCCAATGAAACAATTACTTTTATGGTGGTATAGAAAGATAGTAATAAGGTTATAGGAGAAGAAACCTATGTCCAATGGATCATAGGCAATACAGAGAGTCATATGTGAGGTTAGAAAGGCACGATTTGAGAATTCATCAAGTAGAGAGAAACATGCTAAATGGTTGATAACTCAAGAAAGAGAGGGAAGCAAGTGGAAAACCCGAGAGTCAAGTGTTTCAAATGAGAAAATGTAAGTTGAAACTCTGTAATTTTTTATATTATAAAGGATTTGAGACTTGTACAAAGGATTCGTAATAATGGTGATGCCTTCAGTTTGAATATGGATAATATCATTATTTGATTAAATCATATGATGCGTTGTAAACCTGTGTTTCAATGTACTTGTAATCAATGAGAAGTGTTTTTAATACAAGTACAATTTGATGTTTTTTTCTCAATATCTTGGGTGTTATTACCTTTTTCTCTCGTATAGTTTTTCAAGTTTATCAAAAGCATTATTTTTTTGTTCACATGCCTCATATGGATTCAGGATTTTTCACACATGTATGCATGAAAGACTATAAGTGTATAAAATTTCAATGAATTTAGAAGTTTTAAAAATTTTGTCTTTACTAAAAAAATATAATTAAAATTACTCTAAAATTTAGATTACTTTAAACATGGAACGAAGTTCTAGAAACGCTAGGGAATAAGTGAGATGTTGCATTAGAGGGACTCTTATAAATAAGGAAATTACTAAATATAATAAAAATTACTAAATTTTTTAAAAGTTATTTATTTTCATTCTATAAAAATATAAATAAAAGTTATATTTTCAAGTTTTGAAGTTATGAATATAAGTCTAGAGTCTTTCATTTTCATTCTATTCTTGTTTTATCTTCTTCAAGAACATGGCTTGCACGAAGACTGCCAAGAGGGTTCATCCCGTGAAGGTCACGCCCACACCAGTGCCCACACATCGCAAATGTCGATGGAGACCTGACACCGTCGCTCTTCGGGAAATCAAAAAGTATCAGAAGACGGCATACCTTCTGATCTCGAGAGGAGGCCTTTTCATCGCCTCGTTAGGGAGATTATGGATGATTTAAACGTGATCCGTCTATCTCGATGGCATTGTCAGGTCGACAATAGTGAGACTCCCACACAACGATGGACATCAGTAGCTTTGGAAGCTCTTCAATCAAGAGGCTGCTAAGCTTTTTTGGTGGACATATATGGTGACACAGTGTACGCAGCAGTCCATGCCAAGAGAGTCACAGTCACTAAGACAAAGATATGTGGCTAGTTCTATGCATGCGAAAGTGGAGGGAAGATTATGGTGATGATGAGCCGCAGTTAAGGGTTTAGGATAATCTCATGTATATTTCACAATGTAATCTCATGTGATCATGATGTAAATGCTTTACTTAATGAAAATATATTTTTTTGATCCTTGCCAAGTGTCTACTTGTATTGTGATTTCAATTTCTAATTAATGATTAAATATTATTTGTTGACTTCAATTTTAAATTAATGATGATTAAATATTATTTGTTGATTGCACGAATATATTTTTATTAATATATAAATTATTAACACTAGTTTGGTACCAAAACAGGACACTTGAGTGTCCTTTTTTGGGGGTTGTGAAAAAAAAATCAAACTCCTAATGTAGGCTTTAAAAACCAAAATGCTTCATTGGGCATGTAGAACATAACCCTATGCTTATGTGAAAAATGCTAAACATATGAAATGCCTTTTTATTTGGAAGTACATAAGCAACAAAGTAGCATATGTCTTGAAAATGAACATTTTTCAGGATTTTTCCAAATATGCAAGCATCATTCTCTCAAAAAAAATCCAATGATATCAATAGCATTTTTCCCAAGATATTTTGATAGCATACATCAGTCCAAGGAGGTAGAAGTTCACCCAAAAAATCATTTTTCTTTCCTAGAATTTTTCCCAAAAAAGTTGCATAAAATCAGCAAAAGTAACGCGTATTATCAAAACTTAATTACGCCACTAAAAAAATAATGTAGCCCTATCAATGAGAATGTTGATTATTGGTTTTCATGCTTGAGATGAGATAAATAAGCCATAATTTGATGTGTATGACACTAACTTAGCCTCCACTTAAGTAGGTTCTTATCGCCTAGTTCTAAAAAAACTGTAAAAAATAAAAAATATAAAATTTGATCATCTTTTATCAAAAACTAATCATAACTATGCTTGCACAAGTAGTCTATACCTATAGTTACAACAAATAATGCACTTACACAGCTTTCCCCTTTGATGAAAATCAAAATTAGGCTCATAATTAGACATTTTATGTATTAAAAACAGGTTGCGCAAAAGGCCGTGTATGAGAAGAGGCCCAAAAAGTGGCTCTAAAGTTTTGGAAAATTCAAAACAAAGAAGTATTTACCCTATATAACATGGGTGCACCTCAAGTTTTACATTATTAGCTTGCATATGGAAGGAGAAAAATTCATGCTCCACCTATATAAAAAACATCATTTCAATATTAGCGAGTCAAAAATTTATCCAATAATTGTCGTTTGATGATTCCAGGATTTAGTTTACATCATGGGCTTTCCATCAAGACAAGTTTCATGATCAAACTATGTCCCTTCTAAAAGCTATGTCCAAATTACTACTATTTTGAAAACAGCAAAAATCATGCGTTTTATCAGCATGTGTCTAAGAAAATTAAAATATTGCCTTGCAAAAGCTAAGAAAAGTGCAATTTAAAAAATCTCAAGGATTTTTTGGGTCTTGAGGAACATCTGTGGATGTTAAGCATTTCAAAACTCTTAATAGATTGCCCACAAAAATTCAAGAACTTTTCAGGACACTTTAGTGTCTCAGGACACTTAAGTGTCCAATTACAGAACTAGTGTTAAATCATGACATAGAAGCAAGTACAATAACCCTAAATGCTGCGCCTCTTAGAACTAGGCTCAGCAAAGTCACTAGTAGGAGGTTTAAGCGAAGGAATTACAACAAAATTTCCTTCGAGCTCAAGCTGGATAGCATGAAGATCAATCTTCCCAGTGGCAAGGCCTAGGCTAACTAGTGAATGAATCCTCCCTCTAGGTTGAGCTTCGAACAAGTATAGGAGCTTGCAGTGCTTCATAAGCACCACCTTGTCTAAGCTTGATTTCAGAGGCATGGACTTGAATGCAGCACCCTTTGTTAAAGCCTTGATCTTCATGAGAAAGACTTTTCCATCAGGGGAGCATACTTTGTGAGACAATAATGTATTGGAAGATTTTGCTGATGTACTCCTTCAAAGCTGCATCCTGGACTCTTCCTCCACCACCCCTTGTTCCACCAGCTCTAGATGCAAACTCATCGACATAGATAATTTCCTGAAGAAAATATTTGCATGCAAAAATAAAATATCAAAAATTATTCCAAAATATAATTGCATGAAAAACAATACTTTCAAATGAGATGAAATTGTCTGTGCAGGGCTGGGATGCATCAGGGCCCTCTAGGCAAGCCGCCTCGGTTTGCTTGGAGGACCCTGATGTATCCTAGATTACATGTGTGGGGTCTTCAAGCCCCTGAGGCCTCACACCAAAATTGCCAGGAAGAATTTAAAAATAAATATGTACCTTCTTAGCCTCATCATTATGTTTCCTGTCCGATGTATCTAGGTCTATCCTAGGGATCGCTCTATCACCATGTACAGGGTTCGAGAGGTCAATGCATGGTTGAGGTCAATGCATGGTTGAGGTCAATGCATGGTTGAGGTCCAAAGAGCTCCTCCTACAGCCTCTCAAATTCTGCATCTAAGATATCATACTCAAGAGTAGCTTCTACAGCACTTCTTTGGATGTGGATGATTGCAGAGACATCATCCATGCTCGTGCCATTGTATCACCCAATCTCAGTTACTTAGGGACATCTAGTGTCAAAGTCAATAAGGTCTTTATAAAAATTGCGGACAAGGTGGGATTAGAGCTCTTCCTCCCTCAAATCCAAGACCTCAAGGACATCCTGCATGAGCAAGTACTCAACACCATCTACAGTGATGGCACTCAATATTGCAAGTTTTGCATTCTTAATAGAATGGGCTGCCTCTTGGTGGATAGTCAACAAGTCCAAAGACAAGCTACGTGCCTCCTCTTCTTGCTTGTACAGGACTATCTCCTCTGGCTCCTTCTCTTCATAGGTGAGAAGAGGAACCACTGGCTTCTCATCATTCTCCTCTTCAAAATCAGAGCATAATATATAAATAGCAAAGGCAATATCCCGCTCGATGAGATCGATCGGGTTAAGATCTATGCATAAAACCTATCATAAGCTTGCAATCTCTATGCATAGCCTTCTTGCAAGCATTATGCATAAGTTCTATTCATAGAGCTTGCGAGCTTGTAAAATCTCTATGCATAAGCTCTATGCATAGGCTTTATGCATAGAGTTTGCAAGCTTATAAAATCTCTATGCATAGGTTTCTTGAAAGCTTGCATGGACATTGTACATAGAGCTTGCATAGCCTTCTTGTTGAAAGCTCTATGCATAGCCTTCTTGTAAGCTTAATGCATAAGCTCTATGTATAGGCTTTATACATAGAGGTTGTAAGATTATGAAAGCTCTATACATAGGGCTTGTAAGCTTATGCAAGATCTATACATAGAGTTTATACATAGAGCTATATAAATCTAGCTGAATGCATGAATTAAGATCTATGCATAAAGCTTAATACATAATGTTTTATGTATAAATCTTATGGATGAGCTTTATGCATAAGGCTTCACATGCGTTATGTTTTTATGCATAAAGATTTTTTTGATGTAGAGTGCCTTGCATGGATGGAGAGCATAAGCTTTTTGAATGTTTATACTCTCTTATACATATAACATATATTTCTTATGCTCTGTTTTTCTATGCATAAGGTATTCTCTTTATTCATAGAGTTTATATATGTTATCAAGGTAAGATCTCTTATCCATGTAAGACAAGATCATGCTTATTACACCATTGGTGGGTGATGGGATTAAGGGTTAGCATAGTGCATAAGACTTATATCATAGAGCTTATGCATAAGACTTATGCATATGGCTTATGCATAGAGCTTATGCATGTCTTGCAGCCTTATTATGCAAGCTTATACTTAAGGCTTGCAAGCCTTACTATGCATACGATTGCATAAACCTTATTCATAAAGCTTGCATAAGACTTACGTATAGAGCATTACACATAAGCTTATGTATAGATCATTATGCATAGGCTTTATGCATAAGGCTCTATGCGTTCAGCTTTAGGTGTAGGCTTCTATGCATAGAGCTCAATGTGTAGGCTCTATTTGTAAAATCTATGCATATAGTTTTTTACATAAGGCCTTTATAAATAGCTATTTATGAATAGAGATATCCCCTCTCTCCATCCTTGTTCTAATTACCTTCTTAATTTTGTATGGAGAGAAGATAAGCTAATGTATAAGTTATTTTTAAAATCTCCCTCAACGGCTGGGGAAAAGAAGCCCGTTTGACGCTTTTTTAATATTTTTAAAGTCTCCCTCAACGGCTGGGGAAAAGAAGCCCGTTTGACGCTTTAAATGTTATTTTTAAAATCTCCCTCACGGTTGGGAAAAAGAAGCCTTGTTTTATGGTTTACATAATGCTTTGTGTAATGCATAATGATTTGTATTTAAAGAGCTACATATACATGTTATCCTGCTAGATGGATCCTCTCAATCTTGAAGAGAGAATAGCGTGTCCATGCATGCAATGTAAGTACCAAATCTTTCGAAAACGAAGGATTTGCAACCAGCATATTCATGACGCTGGCATATTTCCAATGGAGCGCTTGCAAAATTTACGGTTTCAATCGTACAACCAAGCAAGTGTGTAGCCACATCTTGATAACATTGCGCCTATGAATTCTCGTCCCCAACAAAGGATGAGAATATCGAAGGAGGGAGTGACAGATGGAGCTCAATTAACAGCACCCGAGGAAATGGAAAAAGGTTAGATGGAAGAAGGTCCAATGGAGGAAATGTTGGATGCCTTAATCGAGCAACAAGAAGCTCTCTTCGAAGAGCATGAACATGAAGATCATCAACCATGACATTCTCAACGGTCAAATTATGAACCAGAGGAAGAGGCCATGCGTAAACTTGCACGCCTTCCATTATACAATGGTACCAACATATCTGTATTGCGTGCATCTCTTACGATGCTAAATTTGCAGTCAATTTTTGGATGGTCTAATACAAGTGTCACTGAACTCATCAAGTAGTAAGGATTTTTTGGAGATTACACCTAATGTTGAAATGATAAATTTTCAACTTGTATTTGACTAAATCTTAATAGTAACGATCAGATATTGCCATACTTGCAGGCTTTTGAAAGACCAGATATTGCCCCCCGGCAACGAGATGCCTCCATCTCATGCAGATGCCAAGAAGTTATTGAAATCCATAGGCATGGATTACAATAATATTCATGCTTGTCGCAATGATTGTTGCCTCTTCTGCCATGAATATGAGCATTTGCAAGAATGTCCCCATTGTGGCTCTAACAGATATAGAGAAGATGTTCAGGGGGAAGCTGTCCCGGTAAAGATTCTTAGGCACTTTCCAATCATCCCAAGAATAAAAACCATGTTCAGGTGCAAATCTATAGCAAGCTTGATGACATGGCATGCCACAACTCGATCCACAGATGAAGTGATGCGTGTGTCTACTGATTCACCCACATGGAGTAACCTCCGTCATGGCCTAGCAATGGATGGTGTAAACCCTTTTGGTTTAAGGAGCTCTTCATGGAGCACATGGCCTGTTTGCCTTGTGGATTATAATCTTCCGCCATGGTTAGCAATAAAGAAAGGTCATTTGTTGCTCTCATTAATAGTTCCAGGAAAGTACAAGGTGAAGAACATGGATATATATTTGGCACCACTTATTGATGAGTTATGCACCTTGTGGAACGGAATTGAATTGAAGGACATGTCAAAGTAGTAGAGTGGCCAAAGACTTGCAACAACTGTGCAAGGTATTCTTATGTGGACAATGCATGATTGGCCTGGCTATGGAGAATGCTCAGGTTTGTCTATATCGGGTTACAATGCATGTCCTGTATGTGGTCCTCGACTTGATTCAAGATACTCAAAAGCATTACGAAAGAATGTCTACCAAGGACATGTTAGGTATCTTCCAGAAAATCATGAATTGCGGGATGGTAATCTAGGAAGACCTCCTCCAAGTGCACTGTGAAGGCAAGAGATTGGAAGATCAAATGGGAGGAATGTGGCAACTTGGCATGTCCTGGGATGAAGAGGCTCTCTATCTTTCACCAACTCCCCTATTGGGGTGATCTCCTTATAAACCATTTGCTTGACCCGATGCATATTTTCAAGAATGTAGCTGACATTCTGTGGAAGACCATGACAGGAAAAAAGGAGACTAAAGGCCAAAGGGACGACTTGGAAGAGATAGGTTGCATGCAAGAGTTGTGGGCTCGCACTAGACCCAATGGAAAGGTGCTACTTCCAAAAGCCCCATGGATTTTTAGTAAGATGGAGGAACAACAAGTCAAGAGGACAATTTCAGATTTTCGAACTCCTACAGGTTGATATGCATTGCTTGAAAAGTGCATTTACAAAGGATGATGAACTTAGTGGCCTCAAGAGTCATGATTGGCACAAGTTTCTACAATTTGTGCTACCATAGCAATAAAAGATTGCCTCACAAAAGACATTAGAGCTACTATCTATAAGATTGGCACACTGGTGCGCTGGATTTCTTCAAAAGAGATAAAGAGAGACACTTTGGAGACAGCGCGTTTAAACTCCATAGAGGCAGTCTGCATGGTAGAGAAGTTTTTCCCTACAAGTTTATTAACAATCCAGATGCATCTGCTAGTTCATGTTGTAGATGAGGTTGCAGTTGCTGGAACAGTCCATTCAAGATGGATGTTCTTTTTGGAGAGGTTTATGAAGACATTAAAGGGATTTGTTCGCCAAATGGCTCACCCAGAGGGTAGTATGTCAGAAGGGTGGCTGATACAAGAGTCCCTTGTTTACATCACTGAAATATTTAAGTTCTTCAGATCCAGAGATACCTCAACTATGGTCTCAAGAGTCTAACAGGCGAGTCATTGGTGAGGAACCTCAAGGCCAAGGCATTAAGAGAAAGATGGATAACAATTTAAGAAAAAAAATCAACAAATTTTGCATCTTGAACTCTCATGTAATGGAGAAGTGGATTGAGACATATGAATCTCTCAAGCGACAGCGAGTACAATATCGTTTAAGTTTCAGAAGGAATCGCACTACAAGAAATCTCCCATATCCAGAAGGTATGCAAGCTCTTCCGGACTTTCCCACAGGTAGATGGCTAGAAGCTACAATTTTAGAAGCCAAACGTGCTGGTTTAACTATAACAGAGGAGGAGGAGAAGCTTATAAAAGGATGCGATTGGCATGTAAGTGTTTAAGTTCTACATGTCTCTCTTTTTTTTCTCTACATGTCTCAGTGTTTGTTTGTCCATCAACAATCTTTATGTGCTATAATTGTAGTATCACAAATATGGGGTGTTTTGGTCACATGGACGTCATTTTCGAGTAGAACGAATAGACCAAAGAAGAGCAACCTTTGATTGTGGTGTCACAGCACAGTTTGTTCAAGAAAGTCGTGCAAGTGCAAGTGATGATAACACAATTACTAGAATGCTTGATTACTTTGGAACCATTCAAGACATATTAAAGGTTGGCTTCAGAAGTTTTGAGTTGTTTATCTTTGATGTGAAGTGGTTCAACGTAGAGACAAGAGTAGGCCACATGCAACTGTACGTAGAGACAAGAGTGGCCTCATCCAAGTGGACTCCACAAAGGTATGGACCGATCAGCAAGATACTTTTGTGCGCCCAAAGCATTGTGAGCAGGTTGTCTTTAAAGCAGATCCAAAAGATCCATGCTGGCTATTTGTGGTTCAAGTCTCCCCCCGCAGTAAGCAATTTTTTGAATAATTTGAGCTACAACAGGGTGATGTGGATTCACAGGGTGGTGGGGAGCAGCAAGAACAAGCTGATATCAACAATGAAGAGGAGAAACCAGAGCAAGATCCAAATGAAGAGGTGCAAACCAATGAAGCTGAAAAACATGTTGAGGAAGAAGACATAGATGATGAGGACATCCTTCATCAAGGGACTTTTAATGATGAGGATGCTGAAATGTACATAAACATAGATCTCTTTGGGGCTACTGATCTTAATGAGGATGATAGAATAGATAATGATTTTTAAAATGATGTATCTTAATGATTATGCAAATAGTTATGACATATTTGTAATGATTTTATGACATTGAAGGTGCAAAGTGATATGGTTTACCATTGTTGTTTAGGAAAGTTAATGCTTGTCATATGGTCCTTTCATTGTTTACCATTGTTAATGTTTACTGTCATAATCACTAGTGCAGGTGCAAATTGATATGGTTTTACCATTGTTGTTTATCATTGTTAATGTTTGTCATATGGTTCTTTCATTGTTTACCGTGTAATTTTCATTTCGCACAAGTTTGTCATATGGTTTTTTGTCCAACAGGCCATGGGTGATGACTCACCGCCGCTCGACTACAGTCTTGATTTCTCATTTAATCCTACACCGTAGGGCATGAGTCCTCAGCAGTTATATGGTTTTCTCTCGTCCATGACTCCAGAGCAGAGAGCCATGGCTCAGAGTTATTGGGGTTCTGAGCAGGGACATCTGCCTCACCATCTAGCTTCCCGACGCCAATTCCCACACCCGTAGGTACGACAGCAGCTCCCACACCTCATACCGCACAGCCTTCCACTCCTCTTACAGCTCGATCTACCACCTCTTCACATAGACGTCACTCACGTAGTAGGTCTCCAGGGGGAAATTGTTGTGGTGGTAGTGCCACAGATGCTGTGACACCACCACCACGTGAGCGTCGTCCTTCGCTCTCATCTGTCGACAGCACACCCATAGGTTCACCTTCCACTCCCTGGGGTGCACATGACCATGACAACAGCAAGATATACACAATTAGGGATGGGGCACCAATAATGAATAGTGCAGGGAAGGCAATGAAGACACGCATTCGACAATTGTGCACTATACAGTTTCACAACTCTGTCATGACTAAATGGGATTAGCAAGATAAGGAGAAGAAAAATTATATAAATACAAAGATAAAGCAAGAGTTTCAGTCATCTGACCCTATGAATGTCATCTCTAATGAGTGGATACAGTATACAGCTCGCATTTTGATGAGGCATCGTAGGTCAGAGGCGAGGGATGCATTTAGAGAGGGGAAAGAGAAACCTGTTTGGCTAGATGACAAGGAGTGGGAAGCCATTGCTCAGGAGCTCACAGAGACACCAGAGAGGTTTCAACAACAAAGAGAGGCAGCAAGGGCAAGACTTCAAACAATAGGGGCTTCTCATCTTGGGAGTGGTGGTTACGAAACCATGCACCATGAATTCGTAAGTATTTGTAGCAATTTTATTTATCTAAATGTATGTATGTGGGCTAAATGTTGATTTCTAAAAGTTGTAATTGTTAATCGTTTGTGTAGGAGTTGGCCATGAATCACCCTCCAAGTAGGCGAGAGGAGAAGTACGCTCACAAACATGGCCTTGTGGCCTTATTTGAGATGCTTGAAGAAGAAGGAGAGACCGTCAATTGGGAGGCATTACCATGATGTAAGATGACCTTCAAACTATTGGTATATGATCAAAAGATTCTTGAGTATTATTGTTTAATTTAATTTCTTGTTTATCTAAAAAATAAAAAAACGAGCACGGTTGTTTTTGTGCTCTGTTTTAGACAGAATGGTGCTGTCTGTTTGCTGCTGTTGCTGTTCATTGTTGCAAGCAGCCAGGCAACACTATTCTGTCTAAAAAAAATTTCTACTATAGCGTCGGTATATTCCCCGGTATAGACATCGGTATAGTTGCTGGTATATGTGCTGGTATACATGCCGGTATACATGCCGGTATTGTCGTCGGTATAGACGCTGGTGAAACGTCGGTATAGACACAGGTATAGACTCCGGTATAAGCGTCGGTGTAGAGGCCGGTATAGACGCCGGTATGCTCGTCGGTATAGGCGCCGGTGTAACGTCGGTATAGACACCGGTATGGGCGCCAGTATTTTTTTCTGACGCTTATACCGACGTCGTCGTTCCGGTGCAGATACCGGCGTTTATACCGATGACGGGGTTTTTTTGACCCCGTTCAATGACGTCGGTATAAGCGCCAGTATTAGGCTACCATGTAGTAGTGTGGTGTGAAGAAGTGGAGACACCATAGTAGTTTGCTAAGATTCCTAAGACGCTCGAGTTCAAAGCAAGTATCTCGGATTCAAAGCAAGGAACAAATGGAACTTGGATGTGCATAATGGATATTCAATGGAGAAAAGTAGGAAAGTAGCAAAGTTAACGTGCTTAATTGATAATCCAGGGGAAGGAAGAGTGTGGCAATGGATAATCGATGGAACCAAAGCTTCTTTACTTATGAATGATGTGTTAAAGGTACTAAATTCAAAACTTGAGCTTCCTCTTCATTACTCCTTGTTGTAAGGTAATTAATTGAAAACTTGTGAGGTAGAAGTGTTATTAATTGAAAACTTGTAAGGTCACGGCAAGCAAGAGATCACCCGAGAGATAATCTCCAATCGAAGGCAAAGGCTTACTATACTATAATCTCCTCGTGACGATCTACAAAAGGCATTCTACCATCAATGGAACGAACCATCACACAATCCAACTTTGTAGCTTGCGCTTGCCTGCATTAGTTTCAACTTTCATATCATTAATTTCTGCATTTATTTGATCCTCCGTTAGCTATGGCAACCCAATCGGGAGCACAATCCGGCAGCCAGGAGCTCTCTCCGGCCGTTTACGTTCCGCCCACCAGCGACAGCAGCCACAATTTGGCCTTAACGGCATACAATCCGCCCGCCACTGTTAGTGTGGGCGCTGCGCTGCCTCAGGCAAGTGGCCAGGACTCAAGAATGGAGGCGGAGGCATGGCCGGCAGTGGCCAAGGCGTTGATGTCCGCCGTTATAGCAAGCCAGCAGCCGGCCCACGCAGCCATGACATTTCTGACTATCTTCAAGCCCATGGTGGACGGATGGGCGGCCGCCCGCAAGGAGGCCAAGAGTTGGAAGGAACGCGCAGAGGCCCACATGGCGGAGCTTCACACGCAAAAGTCCGAGCTAGGGCATAAGCACGAGAGCCTCCTATCCCAACTGCAGTTGCATGAGCAAAAGCTGAAAGAGATGCACGACCTTCATAACATGAAGACGGAGGAAGTCCAAGAGCTTGGCCGCTCGCTTGAGTCCAAAAAGCGCGAGTCGGAGGCTCAGCGCAAGGCCTTCCATTCCACGGTTGCTGAGCTCGAAAAGAAGTTCGTCAAGGCCGAGGCCGACGCCGAGGCAGCCAAAGAGGCCCACCAAAAAGAGGCGGCGGAGAGGAAGAGCGAGGCGGAAGCCTTCGCCAAGAGGGCGGAAGAGGCCAAATTGCTGCACGAGAATCTCCGGCAGGAGGCTGACAGCAAAGAGAGAGCACAAGCTGGGGAGATAACAACGCTCCGACATAAGGTAGCCACCATCACATTTAAACGTTGCTTCTATGGTCAGTCAATTAAATTCTTCGTTGTGCTTGCTTTACATTAAGGCCAAGGCTTTATTTGTAACTCAAAAATTTGTTTGCTCCCACCTTTGTCCAAGTTTAATTTTGATTGAGAGTTTATTATTATTTCCTTCTCATCATGGATTTGTTGTTGGTCTTTTATCTTCCTTAGATCGAACTTTTTACTCTTCTTCCCTTTTACCAACAAGCAGATTAAAGAGAGCGAGACCAACAAATCAAGGCTAGAAGAGCAACTAAGGGAAACCACATCAAAGAACACATCCTTGGAGGCGCAACTAGCCCAAAAAGGTCGAGATTACTTGAGCCTCGAGAACCGTGTCACCGAGCTCACCAATCAAAAGGAGGCACTTGAACGCCAATTAGCACTCTATCAAAGATACCCCACTCGACCAGGGATTTCATATTCACGTGATCACAGCCTTTTTTCTTGTGATCACAGCTATTGTTCACAAATCTCAATGTTCACAAAATTCACAGTTCTCAAATCCTAGAGGGTGGGATGACCTGGTAACCCACAATTGGCCCGCCGGGCTACAAGCCTGGACCGCCGGGCCCGCCGGGCTCGCAGAAGCCCGCCGGGCCCGACTCCCGGCCCGGCGGGCTATATTGTGGTATAAAAGGGTGGTCCAGGGGGTCACTGTTCACAGAATCTTCCTTGTACTTGGTGTCAGTGGTGCTAGTGTGATCAACTTGAGGTAATTTTTAAGTTGAAAGTGTTGGTGTCATTTAATTTTTTGCATACGCTTAAGTTTAAGGTTGTTTGTGATGCATGTGCATGTGTCGTTAAATGTTAAGAGGCCCGCTGCAGATGGCCGAGCGATTGGCTAGGTCTGCTGATGTGCACTCTTAATATTTAACTTATGTAGAAGTTTTCGTTGTGGCACGGTATCTGCAAATGGTCGGTTTACTGACTAGGTTTGCAGTTACCAAGTTACAATGCGGCTTTGTTTTTGTTAAATGCTTTGAGAGCCCGCTGCAGATGGCCGGTTTACTGGCTAGGTCTGCTGATGTGCGCTCGTAGCATTTGACATGTGTGATGCTTTGCTACTTAGTACGGTATCTGCAAATGGTCGGTTTACTGACTAGGTCTGCTGACACCAAGCTATGTGGTGAAGTTTGTTTTTGTTATTTGGTTTGATAGTCATCTGCAGATGGTCGGTATACTGACTAGGTCTGCTGACGATGTGTCAAAGCATTTAACTTGTGCCATAGTTTTCATCTTAATGCGATATCTGCAGATGGTCGGTATACTGACTAGGTCTGCTGACGTCAAGTTAAGTCGTAAACTTGTGTTTTGTGTTTGTTTTTGACGATGACTGTGATTATTTAGTTTGCATGACATGAGTCATAAGTGTGTTGGATGTAGAAATCCTTTAGTTAGCTTACAAATAGCATTTTTTGTGGTTATAAATGTTGCAACTATTTGTCAATTATATTGTGCAGATTGATGGCGACGCTTGCACTTACTCCTGAAATCAAGAAATCAATTCGTATCAAACTCGTTACCCTCATTAGTTGCTTGTCACCTAATCACATCGAGGGTATTGTGTCTGATAGGAATCGATTTGAGCAAATATTAGGTGAGGTTGTCCGCGCAGTGAAAAATATCCATGAGGGTGCTGATGGAGCAGCCATCAAGCATTTTGTTACTAGCATTGTGGGCAACATGCCTAGATGCGCTGTTGACCTAGGTGACGACAGACCAGCGGAAACAAATGAATCCAAGCTGGAGCACTTCCACACAAAATGGAAGGTAGAGAAAGAGAGGTCCAAGCGTGCAAAGGCCATAGACACCCAAGCTATCCTGAGCAAGAGAGCTCGCAAAGAGCTGGACCGGCCTGCTGATGAACAAGAAGATTTATCATCTGGTGCACGTGAGGTCTCTAAAGGCACCCACTTGCAGCGCACAATGCATAATACTAACTGCAGCATGACAATTGGGGTGCCTGCAGAGGCCATCATCACAGAAAAGAAGATGGGCTCTGGATCGTACGGCGTTGTACATAAATGCCATATTCAAGGTGTCTCCTGGTTTCCAGAAGGCATTTCTTATTGTGCAAAGCAATTCCTTGGTAGCCGAAGGGCTCAATTGAAGTCTTTTGCTCAGGAGGCTTCAATCGACCTAACCCACAGGGGCATAGTGCGCGCCATTGGGCACACAAGGAAGGAGCCATGGATACTGCTCTTCCCCCTCTTTAATGGGGGAAGTCTTGGAGATATAATGGAGTGTGTTCCGCCTCCTAAGGGGACCCTCAGTTCCATGCTTGCTGCAGACAAAGGCAACAGATACAAGAAAAAACAAGTGGCTCCTCATGAAATGGAGCGATACAAGTCTTTGATTTTTCATGCTCCCGAGCTTATCTGTGCCCTTGTGAATACCATGGCCTTTGCACATGCTGAAGGGATCATCCACAATGATTGCCACCCCTGGAATATAATGATAGATTTCACCAAAGAAGGGGTGCCACGGGTAGGCATCATTGACTGGGGTCTTGCATTGAGGGATGGGATTGAGTTCAAACCCACAAATATCGCCAACAAAGCAGAGCACGATCAACGCCCCTGGAGAGCCCCTGAGCTCGCAGATGTAAGGTCCCCTTGTCCATGGAGCAAGGCATCAGATGTCTTCTGCTTGGCTTGGGTGATTGAAAAGTTTACATTATTTTGTGCTGAGTTTGCAGAAATGACCAAAGTGCCGTGGGTGGGTAAAACTGCCATCCACACAAATTTGATTAAGGAATGGATAGCTGCCTATATGACGCCATCAAAGGAAGATAGGAAGACCATGGCAGATTTTGAGGAGCAATTGAAGAATTTGGAAGTGTCACCTGCTGCATGCTTACGTCCACTATCTGAGATGACACCACACTTATTATAAAGCCTCTTGTAAATGATATGTTTTGGTTGGCTATCTATTCCATGACCTGCCTTTAATCGACTGACACTATTGTGGTCCCAATTGTTAAATATTATTTTGATCCCAATTCTCTCTCTCTCTCTCTCTCTCTCTCTCTCTCTCTCTCTCACTCTCTCTCACTCTATGAGTATTTGAAAATAACAAGTTTGCAGTAAATAAACATTGATTTTATAAACTTATACCTAACATCTGAAAATAACTTTAAAGCTATTCCTAAATTAACATTGATTCTATAAACTTAAAGTGTACATACTTTTTCTCAGATGGCTGATAATAATGAAGCCGCAAAGAAGGCATTTGAACGCTTAAAGCAAATCTCGAGCAGTGGCACTGTGAATGATGCGGCACGTATTGCCGGACGCACCTCCAAATGGGCACCGGCCCATGGATTACAGTATGCCCAAGTAAACAAGAATGTGTCCAAAGAGATGGTCAAGAGCATCTGGCCTGACGTCTCCAATGATGCCATAAAAAAAGGACGCTTGAAGCTGACACAATGTAGTGTTCCTTTAATTATCGAGCATGCGGAGCGCATTTTTGTGGATGTCATGGCCCAACCCATGCATCACGGTGACTGTCCCCTCTGGTTTGCTAAAATGCTATATGCACAATTTGTGCAGAATTCAGTTGTAGACTTTAGCTCTCGACCTCCTCATCTACATGTGGAAGACATTCGGAGTGAGTCAATCACTATGCCTCGAGATGAGTTGCAACTGGCCATTCTTGGAGCCTCAATGGAAGTTCATCACACGGTTGATGAGCTTCAAACTCAAATCAACCAAATTAGAGGCACCCAAGGCCCTCAACAGACGGAAGCAGCACCAGAGCGCGGGCAAGCACCTGAAAGTTCAAGCGCTAGAGATATACTAAGAGAGAACAAGCTCTTGAAGAGACGCATAACGCAAATGGAGGAGCAAGGCCATGCAAACTCTCCTATGACGGCATTTGAACACCCGAATAGTTTGGAGCAACCACCTCTACATGGGCACGAAAGTGGCGGACCATGCCCTATTTGTTATAGTTTCTTTCACTCATGGTCTGGCCACTACACTGTCCCATGTGGGCACATGTACCACTTGACCTGTCTTTTGCAACACATGGTCAACAGTACTACGTGTGCTTTGTGCGGCAAAGAATTTCACAAAAATTTGTATATATGTTTTAAATTGGGTGCCGACCATGATCGGTTGACCAATGCACGACACATGGACGAGTTAGAGCCGCATTTAAATTTATCTCTCTCTTAAATGCAACCCTGGAATTTAACAAGATTCGGCAACTTTGTTCAAAAGATTTCCAATGCTCTCTCTCTCTCTCTCTCTCTCTCTCTCTCTCTCTCTCTCGCACACACACAAACACATGCACACAGATTACTTTGGAGTGTGTCAAAACTAACATGATTTCGTATTCTAAGTTTAACATGACATGACTAAAAACCATACTCTCTAAATTGACACTAACATGTTTGATATCCAGTTGTTGCAAGACGGATTACTTTGGAGTGTGTCAAAACTAACATGATTTCGTATTCTAAGTTTAACATGACATGACTAAAAACCATTCTCTCTAAAATGTTCACCAACATGTTTGATATCCAGTTGTTGCAAGACGGATTACATTGGAGTGTGTCAAAACTAACATGATTTCGTATTCTAAGTTTAACATGACAAGACTAAAAACCATTCTCTCTAAAATGTTCACCAACATGTTTGATATCCAGTTGTTGCAAGACAGATTACATTGGAGTGTGTCAAAACTAACATGATTTCGTATTCTAAGTTTAACATGACATGACTAAAAACCATACTCTCTAAATTGATCACCAACATGTTTGATATCCAGTTGTTGCAAGACGGATTACATTGGAGTGTGTCAAAACTAACATGATTTCGTATTCTAAGTTTAACATGACATGACTAAAAACCATTCTCTCTAAAATGTTCACCAACATGTTTGATATCCAGTTGTTGCAAGACGGATTACATTGGAGTGTGTCAAAACTAACATGATTTCGTATTCTAAGTTTAACATGACAAGACTAAAAACCATTCTCTCTAAAATGTTCACCAACATGTTTGATATCCAGTTGTTGCAAGACAGATTACATTGGAGTGTGTCAAAACTAACATGATTTCGTATTCTAAGTTTAACATGACATGACTAAAAACCATACTCTCTAAATTGATCACCAACATGTTTGATATCCAGTTGTTGCAAGACGGATTACATTGGAGTGTGTCAAAACTAACATGATTTCGTATTCTGAGTTTAACATGACAAGACTAAAAACCATTCTCTCTAAAATGTTCACCAACATGTTTGATATCCAGTTGTTGCAAGACGGATTACATTGGAGTGTGTCAACTAACATGATTACATCAAACGTGACGAGCGTCTGCGGGTGGCTTTACTAACACCAAAATCGGGTTGCAAGTTTTCTTCTATCTCTTCAATAAAGCACAAGTTATCGCTCGTATGTGGGACATTAGGCTCTACATCTCCATTCTCTTCTGCATCATACTCATACTGAGTAATGTCATATGTCCACTTAGGCATCTCTTCGTTGTAATCATCTGACTCAATTGACTTCACCAATTTATCATTACAATACATATACACCAACTTCTCAGCTCTATCACTCAATAAACGATTTCTGCTAATAGAATGCACATACTTGTAACTGCTCCAATTACGTTCAGAACTAGAATTTGAAGCACATTGCGCAAGCACTCTCACAGCTAAGCGTCGCAAAGTTGGAACACTTCCCCCATTCAACATCCACCATTTCCAAGCAGGCTGTTCCTTAGCAAGCTTTTGCACAAACTCCAAGGCAAATCTACCTTCTTTCAATTTATACTTGGTTAGCTCAATTACCGCTGTTGCTTGCTCATCTGGACCTTCATAAAATCGCTCCACAACATCATAGAAATCATCGATTACCTCCTCATCTAGGGCATTCACGTCCATATGCCAGTATTCTGGGTCAAGACAATATGCAACACTATGCAATGGACTATGTGCTCCTACCCACCGAGCGCTTACATACTTGGCCAAGATATTTCTCCTTGCTCTGGTGAATGGAGGACTCCAATGCTTGACAACAGTTTTAGTGGGCTCCTCTGGGTTTGCGAGGCTTTCTTGAATGGACCACCACGCCATCCAAACCTTCCCGATATTTGGCAATCTAGAATCCAACTGGCGCAAAGCAAGCATAACTGGCATCATAACATGATAACAATCTGCTGCTTCCTCCCATAAACTACGATCCGATATCAAAGATCGCATGTACCTCACCTTTTCTTTAACCTTTTCGGACTGGTCAACCTCCCACTCAGAGAAGCCAGCACACACAAAGGTTTCCATCACTGCATTCCTATTTCTTCGGAGAGATTGAAGCATATAAAAATTAGTGCAAAATCTGGTTTCACAAGGCAACTTTAGCATAGTTTCCATGCGTTGACGATACATATCTAAAACACGTTGCCGTTTGAGCACAAATTTGACAATCTTACTTGCACTATCGATAATCTCCTTGAACCACTCTGTATCAGCATTTTTGTACTAATCTTGTAACACCAAGTTAAGGCTATGAGTGTTACAACCAAATGTATAGATATTGGAAAATCGAGATTCCAACATATGACCTGCTGCTCGACAATTAGCTGCATTATCCATAATCACTTGAAGTACATTTTCAGACCCAACTTGGTCGATAGCATCACCAATGATATCGGCGATAAATTGACCAGATTTAACTTCCCCGGAGCTATCAACAGCTTTGATAAAGCATTCCCCACGAGGACATACCAACATTACATTTATCAATGGACGTCTTTGGGCATTCGACCAACCATCACTGACAATTGTGCATCCAGACTGATTTGTGGTGTCAATTATGAGTCTTTGAACGCTTTCCCGTGTGTTGTCATAGCACTTGTCAAGTAATTGATTTCGCATGTGGTGATAAGTTGGTGGACAAAACCCAGGTCCATATTCTCCAATCTTCTTCCAAGCCATCTTCCATGAATCTTTCGTGACCATAGACAATGAAGAACCAGTAAAGAAGATCGCTTTCGCTAATGCAAGTTGAGCATCCTCTAAAGCAGTGGCACGAAAGCTGTCAACTAGATTAGTTTGTCTGGTACGAAACATACCCACCTGAAACTCAGGAGATGCATCCATCGGTATTGAGACATCTGGACCTTGGGTGTCATTTTGGCAAGTAGTATGTGTTGGAGTCACTCCTTGGTTGGAGATCCCTCCACTTGATGCTGCCAAATTCGGCGATTGGTGATTTCTTGCACAGAGATTGGGCCTCTTGTTTTGTGATACTTGTTTACTTATCAAAGCTCTAAGGCGCTTTGCAGCATCATCAGCTCCTGCACCCTTGCATTTACCTCCAGGATTTTTTGTGTTAGTGCCAAGCAAATGCTCCCTTATTCTGGGAGCACCCCCAGATTTTACCAAGCCACAAAAATTACACTTCCATTCGACAAATCTAGAAAGATTGGAAGCAAATTGCCATTCAGGTCCCGGTGATTTTCCTCCGCTCCTCCTCTTGCCACTTTGAGACGCAACATTCAAAGTTTGTGCTGTCATATCTCGTTGCAAGGAAACTCCACTAGTTTCTAATGGTCTGTTGCTTCGTTGGGTTGATGTGCCGCAATTAGAAGCAACCATTGTAACACCTAAACAACAATCATGCAAGATTTGAGATCCAAAACAGCCTGAGTAAAACCAAAATATGCAATTATAAAGTCTAAAACCCACTTCTTGCCAATGCAACCGAACGTTTGGTGAGATGCATTTGAGGCAATCCATCCCTAAATAGAGATGATGTCCCGAACATCTCACCACCTATATCCTCCTCTAGAGAAGCTCCTACCCAGACCAAATGGCACTCGAGTAGACCACCCAAGAGGAGGTAATTGCTAGTCGACCTAAAGAAATCAAACGTTTGGTGAGATGCATTTGAGGCAATCCATCCCTAAATAGAGATGATGTCCCGAACATCTCACCACCTATATCCTCCTCTAGAGAAGCTTCTACCCAGACCAAATGGCACTCGAGTAGACCACCCAAGAGGAGGTATTGCTAGTCGACCTAAAGAAACCAAACGTTTGGTGAGATGCATTTGAGGCAATCCATCCCTAGATAGAGATGATGTCCCGAACATCTCACCACCTATACCCTCCTCTAGGGAAGCTCCTACCCAGACCAATTGGCACTCGAGTAGACCACCCAAGAGGAGACATTGCTAGTCCACGTAACAAATGCGATAAACCATTTACAATCAAAATCTTATAAAATACAAAATATTATTAACAAGCTTCAAACAAAAATCCAGAATATTTATACTCACCTCTTGTGTCTTTTAGCCTGAGGTGAGCCACCCAAGTACGTTGGTAAAGTACATTTGGAAGTGGCGGACAACCCTTTATATAGGTCTCTCCAAAACGGCGAAATTTTGGCGCAAAAAAAGGCCCGCCGGGCTAGATAAGCAGCCCGCCGGGCTAAATAGTGGCCCGCCGGGCCAAGCTAGTAGCCCGCCGGGAAAATCGGGATATCAAGTTTCTCCCGGTTGTGTGAATATCTATGATATTAACAAGTGTGTGAGAGTGTTATTAACTAGTGTTATTACCACTTCGCGGTTAACGTGATCACGTGAATGAAATCCCTGCACTCGACGCTATAATTATTAACCCCTATTTGATTATCATGCTTATTATCTTATTCATATGCCTAAGTGGATGGTAACCAAAGGGAATAAAATTAGATCCACAAAGACATGCATACTAGTAATTGATCATTTATTGACATATAAGAAACCTAGAAAATGGCTACATTAGTCATTAAATTTATTTAAAAATGCCCACATACAAGCAAACATATTTGTCATTTATCGCATTCGTGTTTTTTCTCTATCGATTACCCTCAGAATAAATTTATATTCAAATGCTACAAGAACTACATACTAGGATATGTTACACACCAATTGAACTCATTACATGGTTGGTAAGGAAAGTGTATGTCTACATGAATAAATGGCTATGTATCTACTTGTGGGCTTCATAGTTTTTTATATTATATATGCACATTTTGAGTTTGTGTGGGGATGGATGTGTTGATAAACTTGGTGACACTGATAGTGGATGGTTTGGAGTATATTGTGATCATTAAATTTTTCTAGATATCATTACTATCTACATGGAATTGAAGAAGCTTTACCCAAATATGTGATCACTAAAATAGTGGCCTCAACCACCTCTAATAACTCACAGGAGAACACTCCCTCCCTATATTAATCCATCCACGACTGTGTGGACATTACTTTCTTTTGTTGTTTAAACTCAAGTGCATAACAATACATTAGACACACTACACAAATCATAATGTTATTTTTTCACCTATTCGCCACCTCATATGCACATATTTGTATGTGCGGATGCCCACACACAAAACTCACATGCATGACCATGGATCGATTATTTTGATTACAAATGGATTGGTTTAATATAGACCATGTTTTCCTTCTAGTGCAAACAAATGGATTGGTTTAGAACATGAGTGTGGAAGAGTGCAAACAGATGCTATCAAAGGGTATGTAACACCTAAATGTGTAGATAAGATTCACATTTCATACACCTTGATGCATCCCATGTTTGTTAAAAAACTTTTTTTATAACAATGACTATGAAGAGAAAAGAGAACTAGTAACATATAAAAGTTTATATTGCTCCCACATAAATGATGATGTTAGATTTCTACAACAACAACATATGAGTTTCTTGTAGTTTATTCTCTCTTTTGTTTTTTTACCTTTTCCTAATTTATTATCTTTTGGAAATTTACATGTTTTTTGTTGTCCCACTACTCTAATACTATGGACTATGTTTTTCAAAGTTATTTTGACATAGGAACTACTCTAGGGGATCATTGACAAAATTGCTCAATTTCACCTAGGCTCATCAATATTTACAATTTTACATTTACAAGTAGTGGCGAGCCTAAAATTTATCATTCCAAAAAATCTTAGATCCCCATGACTTTTGATCGCTAATCCAAATCCTTGGATTATTGGATCACTTTTTATAAAATTAGCAACTAGTGTATTTGACTTACATTATGAGTGTAACATATGTATTTGAAAAGAATGTATACACATAGGAAATGATATGTGTATTTCCTATCATTCCTATGGGACTCTTTGACACTTCCATGGAGGTATTTGTATTATATTTGGATTTAGACTCATGCATTCAGATAGATTACTACTTGAGCAATGGCTCACAAGTATTGAGTTAGAATAGTTACTTTAGATGCTTGAGTTTGTACATATAGGATGAAATGATCGCCATCATGACTTTTGATTGCCAATCCAAATCCTTGGATTGTGGGCTTTATAAGAAACTAGTGTATTTTACTTACACTATGAGTGTAACATATTTATTTGAAAAGAATGTATACATATAAGAAATAATATGTGTATTTCCTATAAGGCTCCTATGTATTTCCTATAAGGCTCCTATGTGACCACTTTGACACTTCCATGGATGTATTTATATCATATTTAGATTTAGTCTCATGCCTTCATGTCAGATAGATTGCTTCTTGAGCAATGGCTCACAAGTATTGAGTTCGAATACTTACTTTAGATGTTTTAGCTTGTAACATATAGGTAAGCTAAGGCTCTTGTATAGATACACTTAGGTAATGTTAGCTTTCCATGGGTTTGTTTGGTTATTCATGTGTTCCCATATGTGCAGGGATGAAAGGTGATGAAACACTTTTTTTTTCTATGACCCGAAATGACAGGTCGTAAAGAGCTCAATGTAATATGAATGATAAGTGAACCCTTCTCTTGACATGGCATAATTTAGCGAAATTGAAAGCCTTGGGGGGACTTTTGGATCTTAGAAGATCAAGAGTATGATGGGTAGATGTTCACTATCTTGGGCAACATGCTCTAAAGAAGAACATTTAGGCTGGAGTGTTCAAGGCTAAGTGCTCCCTTGCAATAATGTCTTGGAGATTTGATAAGAGGTGATTATGTGTGAGGAAGAGTTCATCATTTAAAAGAAAAAAATGTTGTATTTTGTGTGTGGACATCATTTTGTGAACACCTAGCCGGTTTTTCTTAATTTTGGTCGGTATAAGTATACTTCAATGCCGTTTTTTTTCAAGTAGTGATGTGAAAACCCTCTCAAGTAGGGTAAATTGGACCTCAACAAAAGGGTGAAAGCACATATAGGTGGCCTTGAAAGTAGTATCAAAGGATGTTGCTTTTTTAGTGCTTAAAAGTGACTACTACTAATACAATTGAAAGAAAAGGCAATTTAAATTTTAAGTATATTAGTAGTATTTTTAAATTGTATATTAGTAGCATTTTTAAATTGCCAACTGACAAACACTGGTAAGCATTAATGACCTTCCACCCACCATCCAACAACTTCCTCCCACCCTTCCAATCCCCCCTTTCTCCCTCTCTTTCTGCGTTTAGGATTTACTTTTCTCAGATATGCACCTCTGCAGGCCCCTCTATGTATGCAAGCAAGCGATTTTGTGAAGGTCCTCTCAATAACCCTCTCTTGTTGTGTGTTTCTCATGGATACGAACTAGTAGCTACATATATAAATTCTTTACCATAGAACAAGAATCTTCTTGGGACTTACTTTAACTATCATAACTTAATCTTAACCGGACTTAGTTGTAGGAATCCACCGATCCACAACTGGCCCATGGGTTAGTCAACCGCCCAACTAGTGTATTGGTGGAATTCCTTTTTATAAAAACTTAGTTGTGTTTTGTCCCGGGTACCAGGGAAAAGAGTTCCAAGGCCCCCTAGCCAACACTGATGCTGCAAAATACAAAATAGACACACCACTTACGCACCCAATATGAAATTGCCTTTTCTTAGATTCAACTATCTTCAAATAGAATTGGAATGAAACCACAGTGTTTCCATCATAACCCTCATAATTCGAGTTCCATTGTTTTACAATCAAATTGTCATCTGGACTCTCCGTTTGAAGACTATCTAGTCAACCAACGAGATCCAATTTCAAGTTTCCAGTTCACTTAGATAATTTCTGAATATCTCCCTCGACATACGCATGGCTATCGTAGCAGCCAAGCCTGCGCATCGCCTGGTCAGAACCCTCTAGGATCCACCTTAGGTGTCCTAGTACTTCACTCAAGGACCGCTTCATCGGCCCTCGCCCTTCGTATCAAAAGCATACCATTTTCAACCATACCCATGAATAAATTAGGAAAATGCAATTTTAATTTATGCATTTCCTAATTAAAAGTACGATAAAAATTTCTCTTTTTGATAAATAAATAAAAATACCCATGTATATACATACCATGAATATACTTATTTTGAAATATGACAATTATTCCTCTTTTGATATTTAAAATGTTTGTACATAGAATATCATGAAAATTCCTCTTTTTGCATCTAGATTTTTATGCATGCACATATAAAAATAAATATAACAAAAATTCCTCTTTTCTCCATTTAAACATTTATGTATAAATACTATAAAAGTATTTTCAAAAAATATAACAAAATCCTTCTTTTAGCATTGAAATGCTTATGCATAGAATATGATGAGATTTCCTCTTTTTGAATGATCAATTTTATGCATAGAATTAAATTCATTTTTATTTTTTTTTGCCATAGCGTCACTGCATTTTCTGAGAATACTAAAAAATTCTACTTTTAATATTTACTCCTAACTAACGAAAATATGGTGGGATTTCCTCTTTTAATCTAAAAATTCATTAAAAATACCACATTATCATTCCCATAGGCATAAACTCTCTTTCAACTTAAAATGAATAATTATGAGTTTTCTAATCATAAAGTAAGCTTGAATAAATTAATCTTTATTTTAATTAGAATCATAAAAATGCTTAATCTCTATCTCTAGCTTGCTAAGACTAGAGTTTTGGTTAAGAAAATGAGATTAATACTAAGATCCATCCCTCCAAGAAGGATTCAACCATAAAGATGAGTAATCTTTCTAAAAGAGAGATTTACTAATCAAAAATATTATATTTAAGCATAAAAGATTAGCATTAAACCATTTAAACATTATGAATCACTAAAAGCTTGGTTTTAAGAAAAAACCATTGATTAAAATGGTTCATAAGCATTAGAGAGGTTGGGAAGAAGATTACCATTGAAAAAGATAGAAAAACACCATTGATTTAGGCTTACCCTTGGTTTTTGGCTTGATTCTTTAGAGAAGAGTGAAGCCCCCAAGAGAAATCTTGGCCACCAAGATATAGAGGGTAATCTCCAAGAGAGTATGAAGATTAGTGAAGCTCCAAAGCTTCCCAAGAAGAGGCAAAATAGAGGGATAATAAAATTACACTAATTTGAAGATTATAATGGCATGTAAATACACAAAGATGAAAACACAAAGGAAGGAGGGTCTATTTGTAGGTGAGGGAGGCCAGCAACCAAGTCCAATTGGGATCTAGAGGCTTCTAGCCTCAGTTTGATCCATCTTGGACAAGTTTTGGACCAGTTTAGCTCACTTTTTTGATCCAGTTTGAAGGAGGAGAGAGAAGAGAAAAAATATCCCATTTTTTTAAATTAAAAATGTGAAGTAATGATGTGAATTAGGCACCTCATTCATGAGACCTCTCCCTGCTTATTGAGGTGTCAAAAATTATTTTTTTACTAATAAACCTCATTTTTTAACTAATAAACCTAGTACTTAGTCAACTCTTCATCTTATGTAAGAATTTACTCATTTTTGGGGGATTTTCTTTTATTCTTTGCATTTTTCTTACTCAAATACTTGGATTAATCCTATTGGCCCTTTAGAACACTCTTTGGACCCCTTAATCAAATTTTTTTGAAAATGTCGACTCTTAGGCTAAGGTCTCTAATACACATATTCAATTAATTTCTAATGCACATTGGAAAATTATTTTTGAACTTTTGTTTCAGGGGAGTTAATCTTAAATATAAGGAAAAACTTTGTATCCAAAAATATATATGAATTGAATTACCTCTCTCTAGAATATTTTCTCTCTCTACGCCAAAAACAAGAAAAAATAATGTTTTCTTGCATTCTGAAATAGGGGATGATTACAGGGAACTAAGAGGAGAGCTTATACATGTTTTAGGGCTGAGGAGGAACTTTACAATTATTTTCTATTACATGTTAAATGGCTAAAATATCAAGGGCTTGCATTCAAGCAGCATTGGGTGTTCACACTTTAAAGAAAAGTGACATTTCTACTTTGTTTCTAGATACTCGGAGTTCACATGTATGAAAATTACATGGGGTGAAAGCATGGAATGGTGGAATTCTATAAGAGTTATATAGCTAAATTTCATTTTTTGTTTGAATGCTATATAGCACAAAAAATAAAATATTAGAAATGTTCACTAGAAATTTGTTTGAACATGTGTTTCAAACAAAATGAGCTAAAAAGTAGTGGTCTCTTTATGTCATGATAATGCCCCACATGCCTTTCTCTTTAGTCCGTTTTAAGTAATGTACTCAAGCCCCACCAAATTCCATTCTACAAATAACCATAAGCTACTGCAAAAGAGATGACTAATGTGATTTTATGCACTAGACTTTTTTGAAGTGATTTTCCCAGGTCACCTTGCTTTTCTTTATGAAGAGATAGGAAGGGCATATAACTAAATTTCCCAAAACCCTTCCCTTATTTTGAAGGGTAATTTTGTTTCACCCTTTGTATGAAGGTTTTAACTCCCTAGGATGGTACTGCAACCTTCAAATTCTAGCTTTGTTCACATGTTGAGAGGTTGCATTTTGGTGCTTTGTTTGCATTTAATTGTTTGCAATTTATAGTGCTGCTATTTGGAGAGGAAAATTGAGAGAAAAGAGTTAAGAAATTGAGCATATGTGTAGAAATTGGGTCAATATAGATGCTCTAGCATGTGTAGAGTTATTTTAAATGTTGATGAAGGGTGTGCAAGTTAGCTACTTATATATTTATGCTCTTTTGGGGTGCATTTGGTTTGGTGAAAGATGGAAAACTCGGGATCTTCAAGCCAGCATAATGAAAATTCCACATCTATCATAAATAATGTGGCCCCACCCTTGCAGACTTGGTTTTGTCGTTATGCACATGAGTTTCATGAGGATCGTGGCTTTTCCTTTGATGGAGTTGATCCTCCGTCTCTATATGGCCAGAATGACATTCTTCATAAAGAGTGGACTACAATGTTTACATGCCCGAAGCTAGTTCAAGGGAGCACTAAGAAGGTGAAAGCATATCATGTGAGGGCAGAGATTGGAGGCACATTGGTTCATCGTCATTGGGTTGTGTACCAAGAGGGTCCATTCATATACAAAGTTGGTCAGCAATTTGCAAAGGCTTTTCAAATGGAGAACTATCCGCAAAGAACATCTACAACTAAAGTAGATTACATTATTGCTTGGGTTCACTTTGCAAAGGGGGATAAGAAGAGCTCAGGGGAAAGGAATCGTATAGCAAACAAACAAAAGAGATGGGAAGAACAAATGCATGTGAAAGAGGGACAACCAGATGGACTTGGGTGGTCCACTAAAATAGATGATGTATGCATGGGTGACCAGGGACCACACACCATACGGTTTGATATGCGGCAGAAATGGACCAGATCTGCAACATGAAATTGGGAGTCCAAGAAAGGTTGATTCTAGCAAATATCTCCTTTCAAGAAGAAACAAGCATGGTTGAAGCTGCAGTGAGTGTAAGAACCCCTACCCGGGGGAATCCTTTTGATAGGCGGTTAAGTCTCGTGTTATTTTTCGATTGACGACACCTCGATCTCGTAGAAATACGAGGTTACGAGCAAACAAAGGGACCTAACTCTATCTCGCAGGGGAAGCATAGTCATCCTAAAGGAAATTCCAATCCCCAGTATGGAATGTGCGTGGAGATGGAACAAGACCCACACTTGGTTCAAGGAAGCCAACGCCTTTTTCCCCCCTATTTCATGAGGCACGGCCGCCGCTGGCTCGGTCCCCTAAAACAAGTCTTGTTCGGGACTCTACTATTCCCTAAGTATCGTAAGCTACGACTAGTAGAAAGCTACCCGACTGATCGGGTCCACCCATCCTTAGAATGGTACCGTCAGGGCATCCATTCTCCCACTTTCCACACACTCACCCATTCAATTGTTTTCTAATTAAGTCCTACCACACTGTGAAACACTTAAAAACAATTTCCTTTGTTAATTAATTACACTTGATTCCTTAAAAGAAATCTTCCTTAGCACAACATTGAAATCAACAAACATACTTACAGTGAAAAATATTTTCAAAGACCCTGGAGAACCGGGCCGATATTCCAATCCAAACTTCCATGTCCAAACCGTAACCATAACCATAACCACAATCCAATCACAACCACAACCACAACCACACCGATAATCTAGAATTCGATCTTCCAGCCTCAACCAGCTGGGTAAACCTCACGGACCGTCTCCCCTCGTCGTCAGCCAGCCGATGAGGGCCAAGCCGTCCTGTCACCCCCTAAGGTACTGCCGCTTACACCAAACCCTCTCGCCCTTCGGAGTGAACGTCTCCTCATGAGGTGGGGGTTAAGTCACCGCACTAGTCTGGACCCACAGAACTAGGCAGCATATATACATCACCCTGGTGGTGAAATCCAATTCCCAATGGCATAGGAGGGGATTGCCCTGGGCCGACTCCCGGCCTCGCTATATCCTCTGTCCGGCTACACAGGCAAGCATGGAGTTAGCTAAGGGGAGGAGAAGCTGTACCTGCATGTTAGCAATAAACCAGTAGTATATCCAATAAAAAGAGACATGGCCTTTATTCAATGAATTCACACATTAACAAAAACCATCGTTTCGAAAAGACAATGATTCAAAAGCAAGATTATTTTCTTATAACTTTACTTAAGAGGAACCATAAGGTACTTTAGGCCATCTATACTAGGGGTTTAACCTTGGTTCCTTTCCTATTATTTCGAATCTTTGCATTAAGCTTCATAAGAGAGAATTTTACTTAAACTTGTTAAATGACCAACCTGGTTATCGTTTTCGTGCCTATTCGCTTCAAGAGGGGCGAAGTCGATTGTTTGCAGGGACGCGATTCGCTTCATTCCCTCCTTGGGCAGTGCGTGGTTCTTCACTTTGGCGGTGTTTCGGCGCCATAGGAGCACTAGAGTTTTAAGAGGATAGAGAGAGAACGGGGTGAATATAAGAGGTTGGGAACTTGGAGAGAAAAGAGAGAATTCTACTGGTTCAAACAGATTCGAAAACGGAGTCCGTTTGGGGTAGGAAAAGCTTGTTGGGCTTATGGGTAGGAACGACCTCTTAGCCTAAGTTTAAGTCGCCGCATATGGGGGGGAATTGAGAGGGTGTCCTTAACTTGGAGAGCTCTTGAGAAGAGTGTACGTCTAGGGAGGCCTAGGGAAGAGTAAGGCAAGGGTTGGAGGAGAAGCACACTTTTAGTCTATTTACATGGGGGGGAGAAGAGTGTAGGACATGTCCTAGAGCTTGAGGGAGGGCTTGCGCCTAGGGCCTTGCTGGGGGCTTGCTCGAAGAAGGGGGCTGGGAGGGTCCTTTTATAGGTGCTAGAGGGTGGACGTCCGGGTGCGGGAAGGTGACACCTGGGTGGTGTAGGTGTCCAGGAGAGAGTGTGGGCGTGAGACACCTGGGGGTGGAGGTGTCTCGAAGAGGGAGAAAGTGTGACACATGGGGGTGGAGGTGTCCCCAAGAGAGAGAGAGCGCGACACCTGTGGATAGAGGGTTCTGGGAGGAGGGGATACGTGTAGGGGTGTGCTGGAGGGTGCGTCTAGGTCGTGTACACACTTGGGTGTTCTCGGGTGGATTGTCGGTCGTTTCACGGGCGACGCCCGTGGGTGGGCCGGCCGCCCGCCGTCGTCCCGAGGAGGTCAAATTTTTTTTTTGACGATTTCAAATGTCCGACCTTGCCCCGTGACCATGGGGGCGTGTTCCATTCGTTGATTAGACGCCTGGATAGTTACTATTTTTGGTCGGAAGTTCGCAGATTAAAGGCTTAAAAGCTTAATTAAACCCATTCCGGGTACCTATTTTTAAGTTCAGAAAAAACTATTTTAAGCGTAAAATTACGCATAGATTCCAAATTTGGATTCAAAATTACAAATTTCTAAGCAAAAATGGCTCATTTTCCAAAAATAGAAGTTTTTTGATCGTAAAAATGACAAACTAAGTTATATTTTTTCAACTTTGAGGCAAGTACATTGTTATTTACAAATACATTGTTATTTTTCAACTCTGAAGCAAGTACATTGTTATTTACAATGGGTATGTTACAGTGAGCAATTTGCATAGGGCTGAGGGTGCCCAACAGCATAGCAATTATGTAAGCTAGATTCAAGGAGAAATTAACTCCTTGAGTTCAGAATCTGATTAAGAGCGGCTTTTGAAACTAATGGAGAAGTTTCACAAGATACCTTAGGAGGACATCACACAATAAGAGAAAAAGGTTGCAAATGCAAAGGTATGACACTTAGCTAGCTAGCCTTTAAGATTACATAGCTTGGTCTTATAGGTATCTTGGTTTTTGTTTATTATATATGGCAGTCCCAGTAACACCATAACACAGAGGAAATGTGGTCTATAGTATTTCATATTTATCATGAAGTGTGTGCTATTGCTATGTGGTGCATACTATGCTCTGCTTGGTGCTATATAGCTTAGATTGAGCTACATAGCAAATATTAGGCTATATAGCCAAGTGCTTTATGCTATATAGATGAAGAAGTAGGTGTCTTATGCTATAATAGGCTATATAGGTCAGTGCTATTAGGAAAAATTTGGACTCAAATTGGGCCCTTTAAGGATTTGTACACATTCTCTCTCTACAAAAATGGGCTCATGGTAATTTTTTTTGCTAATCAAAGTGGAGTTAGGATTTGGAATCTACTCTTTGAGACCTTTCTAATGATATAGAGCATGATGGGAAATTTTGCATATTCAAGAAGTCCCCAAATTTGGTGATGACGTGCCATGACATCACCAAATTTAGGGACTTCTTGAATATGCAAAATTGCCCATCATGCTATATATCATTGGAAATGTCTCAAAGATTAGATTCCAAATGTCCAAACTCTGCTCACTTCTGATTTGATTTGTTAAAAATTTACCACGAGCCCATTTTTTGTAGAGAGAGAATATGTACAAATCCTTAAAGGGCCCAATTTGAGTCCAAACTTCCCCTAATGTTTATGGTTTGTGCTTTATGCTATATAGCTCATGATTATGCTATATAGCTAAGCCTAGGCTATGTAGCTGAGTGCTTTGTACTATATACCTTAGATTGAGCTATATAGCAAAGATTAGGCTGTATAGCTAACTACTCTATGCTATATAGGTGAAAATGCATGTCTTTTATGATATATTAGGCTATATAGTGCAATGAATGTGCTATATAGCTAATATTTGGCTATGTAGCCTAGTGCTTTCAGTTATAAGCTAATATTGGGCTACATAGCTTATAATAGGCTATATAGTTAACTGCTCTGTGCTATATAGCTGAAGATAAAGATGCTTTATGCTATATTAGGCTATATAGCTCATTGTTTATGCTTTATGCTATATAGCTTAGAAAATGTGTTATATAGCTAATATTGGGCTATGGTGCTCAATGCTTTATGCTAAATAGTCAATATTGATGCACTTTATATCCTAGTGGTTTGTGCTATATAGGTAAGAGTGAGCTATATAGCTTAATGCCTTGAGCTATATAGTAATTTCAATAATACAAGACAAGCAATACTCATAATTCCTTGGAGCATGTATTATGAACCTAGTATAGGGCCAATGATTCTTCCATATAGCTAAGATTGTATGTATATTGCCCCATGCTATATAGCTTACTTTGTGCTATTAGCTTACTATATAGCTCAATGTATGGAATCTACCTATAGGATATAGGTAAGATTGTGCTATATAGCTCAGAGCTTTGGCTTTAAAGATTTCCACATGTGCTATATAGTGGGGTCAATAATAAATTATATAAATACATGAATACTAGCATGAATTTTCAATGGATACTGACATGATTTTGGACTTGTTTCTTGTTTTTTTTCTTAGAGATTTTTTTCAAAACCTGAGTTGAAGTTTCATAAGAAAATTGACCATCTCAAGTTTTGTGAAAGTACAGAGGTGACATTTGATTATAGGGGAAAGTGTACATTTTTACCTCTCCCCCCAAGTGCAGTTGAAGACTTTAGCAAGACAGCCTTAGTTGGGGACTCCTTTGTTTGCACAGGTTGTGGGTTCCCTTTTGACGCTACTACCCTTGATGTATTTTAGTTGCCTTGCCACCATGTGTACCATATGTTATGCTTTTCTCATACGTGCAGAGAATATGGAACTTGTGTTGCTCCTAATTGCAAACATGTCTTCCATGAGAGGGCAAAGAGTATGATGGGGATAAATCGCAAAGCTGTCAAGAAAGAACATATCATTGGTAAGGAATCCACATGATATCTTAGTAGTTGCTAAAACTGATGCTTCAAGTGTAACAGCTGACATGATTTTTAGGTACAAAAAAAGAAACATATGGGTTTGTGTTTGAAGAGCCTATGGGAGCGCCATCACAAATATCCATGCAAGCCATAGGTAGCTATACTATGTTATTTTATAATTGAATTTAACTTGCAATACTGAATTTAGTTATCAATTATGTCTCCACATGTGTTTTTTGAACAATTCTCACTCTCCGGGCCCAACAAAGATGGTTAATTCTATTACCCAAGATGAATCCACAATACCAATGGTGCATAGGGAAAGTGAAGCGGAGTCAACACTTGGTGCTGGATTAGAAAGAAACGTTGGTGGGGATATGTGCGGAAGCTAACTGTTTAAAGAGAATGCCATCGCTCCAAGGCATAAGAAGCCAACCCCGAAGCGCACAAGATCAACCCCCAAGAGCCTAGGTGGTGATGAGCTAGATGTACCCCTTAGTCATTTTGTAAAGAAGAAAAAAACATCTCCCAAGTAGAAACTATATTCTTGTGATAAGTCTAAGCACTCTAATGATGCTAATTAATGATGTGGCATTCCATCATTTTCATATTGTAGCCCAAGGCCAAGATTGTTTGAAAATTAATTTTGTCTTCTAATTTAGTCATTTCGTTCTTTACATTTGTATCTTTTGCTTATTGCATTCTATTTGAACACTTATACCATTTATTGTACACTTCACACTACTACATTGTTAAGATACAGAGTTCAAAAATGTGTATTGTTAATTATTTTTCTATTGGTTCATGTTGTAGATATGCCAAATATGTTAACTATCATCAAAAGGGGACCAAAAACACGCTCAATCACGTTGTTTGGCAATGTAATCTCTCTTAATGATGATGTGCAAGATGTCCTTCACGAATGGCAATCGAAAAAAAGAACAAAATCTCCATCCAAGTACAAAGTTCCATAGGGTAAGAGTGCTTTCAACCAAAAGTTAAAGAAAGCTGTTGAGATGGATAAAGCAGGATATATGGTAGGGGTTGCAAATTCAAACACTTGCAACCTAGGCGTAAGCAACAACAGACAATTCGAATGCAATCCTACTGGCATAAACCTCTTTTATTGCTTGTCATTTGATGTGGCACATAAGAGAAATGTTAATGCTCTAGTTGATGCACAATCTTTTGATGTTGGGGTAGATGCTGATGCTATAGTTGATGTGCAAGCTTCTGACATTAGTGCAGATATTGATTCTGTTAGAATTTGTGGTGCTCATGCTAGATCAAGTATGTGGAGGAGAGGGACTCACAAAATACAAGAAAAATATCTTGCTTATTAAGTTGTTTATTATGAATACAACTAGGCCTTGCTCAATACAAAATGCCTCCTAGCTTCACCTTTAAATAGGTGAGCTAGTGGACCTTAAGTCCCTTCACACACACACCCTTCTCCTACCCTTTTACATGACCTTAGTCTTTTAATACACTCACTCAATACCAACTATGAAAGAATTGGAATAGGTGGTATTGGACATAGGTTTCCTTTATAACATTAGGCATACAAGGATGTCATGGTGGTGTGGTTATCTAGGACTTACAACTATGTTCCTAGAGCCTTAGAGGCTAATACAATGATGCCATCTAGGTCTTTATTTGATGTCGATGAAGATGTACACCTTAATGATGGTGCACCCCACTCTTTGTGCTTGCTTGACCTCTTGTAGTTGACATGCTTTAGACATACATGCCATTGCTTCCACATGCTTTCCACCTTGACCATTCTCACACAATGATCAAAACAAGGCTGCCACCCTTGCTTAAGTGGTTTGCACATAGATGTTCCTTCAACATGCTTGATGCTTCCTTGAATACCATAATACCTCCATGGGCAATGAGGGCCTTCCTTCTTAGAGTAATGGTTATGAAGTAGATTTATATGGGAAAGGGAAAGGGAGGGTCTTACCACTTGCCTTATGGATTGGTCAAGGGCAGTGTCTACTCCACAATTACAACAAAAGCTTTTGTGCATGTTGGTTACGTGATACCCATTAGGGTTTGAAGGTACAAGCTTAATGAAAGTAAGTGGTTGAGGTAAATGCTCAAACCATTAAGGTACATCATTCTTGGCTCAAGAAGGTGAGGGCATGACTCATAATGTTGCCTATGCCTCTTACAAAGACAATGCCAAGAGATGCTTAAAAACATGACAAACAACAAGGTAGAGCACTTAGTGATGCTATGCTCAACCTTACAACTCATCTTAGAGGATGAAAATGTTGAATATGCAGCGGAATAACATGCCTCCTAGCTTCAGCTTTAAATAGGTGAGCTAGTGGACCTTAAGTCCCTTCACACACACACCCTTCTCCTACCCTTTTACATGACCTTAGTCTTTTAATAGATTCTACAGTTGATGCACAAGCTTTTGACACTAGGAAAAATGTTGATGCTGCAGTTGATGCGCAAGCTTCTAACACTAGGGCAAATGCTGATGCTACAATTAATGCACAAGCTTCCACACTAGGGTAGATGCTAATGCTATAGTTCATGCCCAAGCTTCCTACGCTGGGGTAAATGCAGATGCTACAATTGATGCCCAAGCTTCTAATGCTATGGCAAATGTTGATGCTATAGTTGATGCGCAAGCTTCTGACGCTGGGGAAGATGTTGATGCTATAATTGATCCGCAAACTCTTGACATTGGGGAGATGCTGATGCACAAGCTTGTGACATTGAGGAAGATGTTGATGCTACAGTTGATGCACAAGATTCTGATGCTTACTGATGCTACAATTGAGGTGCAAGCTTTTGACGCTAGGGCATTGCTGATGATATAGTTGATGCATAAGATTTTGACGCTGGGGTAGATGTTGATTCTATAGTTGATGCGCAAGCTTTTGATGCTAGGGTAGATGCTGACACATCAAGAAAGACAACTGATAGAAAATCCCCTGCACTAGTGGATGATGCACAAGATGTACATCTTGGGGCCTTAGGTGACATGGCATGCAAGATGGATGATACAAAATCCCCTACATTAGTGGATGATGCGCGAGATGTACTTAGAGATGTACTTCGTAGGGTAGATGCTGACACAGAAAACAAGATGGTTGATGATATTTCCCCTAATCAAGTGGATGATGCACAAAACTATGGGGTAGATGCTAAGAGGGAAAGGAACTGCCATGTTGGGGATGCTACTAATGCTCATGCAACTACCAATGTTGAGGTTGCCACATGTGTAGCTGTGAATGATAAAATCATCATTGTGGATGCTACAATGGCTGATACACATGTTGAGGTTGAAGATGATGCAATTGAAATAATATCCCATGTGATGCCTTTATAAGTTATTGCTCCACCTATATCCACCAAGGATAAATGGTTGATTCTTGACCTCAATGGGCTTTCTCTAAAAAGATACAGAATTACATACGTTCAAGGAATGGGAAGGGGATGGGGATGGGTGAATGGTGACATAAGCAACTTGTATACGGTTATCACCCCCTAAAGGTTCAGGGACAAGCACATTTTTAATATGTTGTAAGACCTAATGCACTACAATTTCTTCAAGGATGTGGGGGGCAGAATTTCAATCTTGTGTTTATGGAGTAGCTGCATGAGGGAAAATTTGGATACATCATTGAAAATGTGTTTTCTAGATCTAAATAAAGGCTTCTTTCTTGATGTCATCACACAGGATAGGTGTAGAGAAGCTGATTTTACTCTAGTTGATATTCATGGGGTCCCTGCGACAAGGGATAATAGTAACACCATCTTTCTTAAGTGTTTGACAGACTTCTAGTACTATTTTACAAACTTTAATAAAGACAACACATTGCTTGTAGATGATACACGGTAGAAGAGCATGCTAAACCCATGGGAGTGTTGTAGTTGTCCTTCCTCTTTTGACCCAAAGGATGCTATCAGAACCCAAATTTTCTTACTACCACTTTACTCCCTTAGCTAGTGAGATGGAGAGTTTCTGCAAATCCCACCCGATTTGCACGCAAGAACATGATGTATAATCCTAAAGACCAATTGTCCAGCCTTGTGTACGAGCATGACAATAGTTTGCAATGAGATCACAGAAGGTGGTGATGTTAGTCTTTATGAAGCATATTTTTTTGTGAGTATAGATATATATATCTATCAAAAATCTTGATACAAAACAATCTATATCATATGGTCGCTATGGCTAGTATCATACAATGTCATATGCACTGCGTTTTTTTGGATTTTTGGAGGCCTTTCTGGTAGATATTTATGGCTTTGATTTGTGTCAGAGTCTCTAACATTTAAAGTTTGCATTATCTGAATTCAAAGGCATTTGTTGAAAAAACCATATTTATTAGGGGTGTTATCTTTTATTAGGGGTGTTATCTTTTATTAGGGGTGTTATCTTTTATTTGTGGACCAGTAATTGTGCTCGAGTTTCATTGACAACCCACTTGTGCCAGTCTTCTCTGTGCTATATATAGCACACAGTAGATTGTGCTTAAGTTTCATTGATAGCCCACTTGTGGCAGTGTGCTATGTGCTATATACCATAGATTATGCTATATAGCACTCAATAAGTTGTGTTTGTTCATTTCTTAAGGTTCATTGACATCCCACTGGTGCCCATGTACTATGTGCTATATGGCACATAGTACATACTGTGCTATATAGCACTCAATAAGTTGTTCATTTCTTAAGGTTCATTGACATCCCACTGGTGCCCATGTACTATGTGCTATATGGCACATACTGTGCTATATTTTTGTACTACATAGCATGCAAAGAAAAATGTGTTTATTCATAATAACAAACAATGGTAATAACATATTGGTTAACACATTCCTACAACAACTATGTCCACACACTTATGTAATGGGTGTCCGTGCTATATTGTAAATCCTATCATTTGATGAGGGAAATGCCCTGAAGACGCTCCCAAGTATTGAGCTTTAATGGACAAACAAGAGGATCTTAGTCAGTTGGCCAAACCATAGAGAAAAGCCATGTAATTATGTTTTGGGCACCCCAGGTCACTTACTCCCAAGAGGCCTAATGGGAAAAGGCTTAGAACTATAAAAGCCAATTTTTCTTGTTTGTAACTCATTCTCCCATTTGTGCAATAGAAGTGGAGTGTTATCTCTCTCCCTCTCTCTTGCAACTCTAATCTAGCATGTGTGGTGTGCTTAGGATTAGGATTTGGGAGTGAGTAGTGCTAATCACTTGTTTCCTCTTGCTTTCTCTCTCTCTCTTTCTTGAGTGATTAGGCTAACCAGCATGATCCTCTTCTCTAGAGATCCCACGTGAGCTTTGCAAGAGATCTTGTGTCACTTGTAGGATTAGAGCAACCACCTCGGTGTGAAAACAAGTGAGGGAAGACGGCGTTAATGACAAGCAGCTAGGCGGAGCTCTTAATCCATGCTTGAGCTTGGCAAATAGGCAACTTCCCACGACATGTTAGGGTAGGGTTTCCTTAACATCTTTAGTGTTGCTTTCGGGGAGTGCTATTGGTATAAGAATATGGCACAACAGAAAGAGATAGCAAGACATGTCCACCTATGCGCTATCAATAGTAGATCTTAGATGGCGATCTAAACAGACTCTAGATGGAGTATGTACGAGGTGTAGATGGAGTTGGATAATCACAAGCATTGGATGTCTTAAATATCTCATGGCAACCATTTCCATATATAGTACTATAGGCAGTGTGGTAGACGCGTATACAACAAGGGCAGTTACACTGCATAGTCACGGTCACTACCCGCATATCAAGAATGCGGCCCACTGTCCACCTACCACTATACACGAATGATGGACCTAGTATTCGAGGGAATATTCTAGGGAATATTCCTCATACTGTCGCCTTGGGGGCTCTCCCCCCCCGGAACCCCGGCCAGGGGGGCTGCTAGCCCCCCCAGACCCCAACTAATGCTCTTACCCCTCACCATCTCCTAACCATCATCAATGGTCACAATAATGATCCCATTGGGGTCTAAGCCGGGGTTCCTACTTAATACATATGCACCATAGCTACTCCTCATCATAATGAGGTCCTAACAAATTTGCATTATACATCAAAGTGAGATACATGCTAAGAGGTGGGCATTGAGTGTATACTAACACCCCCCCTCACCACCGAAGATGAACTAGGTTTTTGGCCCAACGCCAAGTCGATAAAGATGTCAAATGAGCTGGTCCTTCCCAAGAGCCTTGGTGAAGATGTTGGAATAGTTTTTCTGTGTAGAGCAATACTCCAGCTCCACTATCTCATCCTCTATCAGCTCCCACACATAATGACATTAAATCTCAATGTGCTTCGTGCGAGCATGAAACCCAGGATTCTTGGAGATAGCCATGCAACTCTAATTGTCGCACCACAATATTGTAGCGTCCCTGATCTGAACTCCCATGTCAACCAAGATTCTCCTCAGCCATATTATCTCACATGCAGCAAAGCAAGCTGCCTTATACTCAACCTCTGTGTGGAAGAAAGTGCCACTCTAGGTTTCTTTTTGTTGCTGGTCCAAGAGGAAACACTAGAACCAAGCGAAAAACAATATCAAGAAACTGATTTCCTAGAATTACAATCTCCTGTCCAATCTCAGTCACAATAACCTGTCAGAGTGTCACCTATGTTGTAAGTGATGCCATACTCAAAAGTACCTCTGATGTACCTTAGTACCCTCATCCCTTCCTTCGAATGACTCTCTCGTGGCTTGTTGGAAAACCTGCTCAACACACCAACTGTGAAGCTGATATCAGGTCTAGTGTTAGTGAGAAAAATCAAACTCCCCAACCACCAACTTCGTGTACTTCTTGATGTCAACAAGTGCTGAAGAATCCTCTACAAAAAGCTTCATGTTCACTTCCATTAGCGTAGACACATGCTTGCAATTTGTCATCCTCCCAAATGTTTTGAGAATATCCCAAGCATACTTTTGCTGTGAAATGAAGATTTTACCTGACTCTTGCCAAACTTCAATCCCCAAACAGAAATGCATAAGACCCAAGTCTGTCATCTCAAACTCATGGATCAGCATATCCATTGTATTCTGGATCATCTCTTCATTGTCACTTGAAATGTTTAAGGCATCTACATACAAGACAACCAAAACAATCTTGCCATGACTTTTTAAAACATACAAGTTAGCATCAGAACTTCAGCCTCTACAATGCCTTATTCAGCCTGCAAACTTTGTTTTCTGATCTAGGCATCTCAAAACCTGGTGGTTGAGCTACATATACCTCCTCCTTGAGATGGCCGTTCAAAAATGCTGATTTGACATCCATGTGAAAGACTGGCCACTTTTTGTGAGCAGCCAAGGCAAGTACTGCCCTAATAGTTGTCATACAAGCTCTGGGAGCAAAGGTTTCATCAAATTCAAAACCCTCTACCTGTGCAAATCCCTATGCAACCAACCAAGCTTTGTATTTTTCAAGTGATCCATCAGCCTTATACTTAGCTTTCCAAACCCATTTGGTACCAATTAACTTTTGGTTAGGTGGTCGGTCAACTAGCTCCCAGGTGTTGTTCTTTACGATGTTGTCATACTCAAACTGCATCATGGCTTTCCACTTTGGATTTGCTAACACTTTATCCAAGGTGGATGGCTCCTTCACTCTTTCCATTATCTCAGCCATCAAGGCCATATTGACAATGAGATTAGATGCTCTTCTCTGCTCCTCTATTCTCCTTGAACTAGGTGGTCCATCTGCTGAAGATTTTGGCTTCTCAGCAGGTACTGGATTATGCTCATCAAAGAGCTATTGTGCCTACCTTGGAAGTGTCTTTCCTTGTGGAGTAGCAACAGAGAGCAAGCTATTCTGATGTGTGAGAGTCTTCATCTTCTAAAAACTCCTCCTCCTTGAGAGGAAATCTAATTGGTGGGTTGGGGACTATTTCTCCGGCTAATGATAGAGTAGACGGACCTCTTTCCGCTAAGTGTGGCTGTTCTGCAAATACCACATCTTGGTTGGTCACAATCTTCTTTGCCTTTGTATAATAGAGCCAATATGCCTTTGACTTCTTGCTTTTGGCATCTAGCTTGGTCTTGGATGCATCTAGATTATGCACATAACATTCACAGCCAAATGTTCTGAAATGAGAAACTAAAAGGTTTCTTGCCAGAGTAGGACTCTTGAAGTGTAACATCCTTGAGTGCCTTTATGTAGCTCTGATTGAGGACATAAACTACTCTGTTTATTGCTTGAGCCCGAAATGTATTGGGCAAACCCTTTGCCTTCTCAACATGCATTAAGCCATCTCCATGACAACTCGATTTGCAGCATTCTACAATACCATTTTGCTGAGGTGTGTGAGCAGTGGTGAGTTGGTTCTTGGTGCTAGTAGCTGTCAAATTTCGTTGAAAGGAATTCTCCTCCTCGATACAAAACTTCTTCACCTTCTTTATTATATCATTTTCCACAAGCTTATGCCACATTTTGAACTTGCCAAAAGCTTCAGTCTCGAAGGAAATACACCCACATCTTCCTACTGTAATCGTCGACCAGCATAAAGTAAGAAGATCCCCCTAATGCAATAATAGACATTTTACCAGAAAGATCAAAATGTACCAACTCTAGAGGATGTTAAATTTGCAGCTACAATGTGATGAGCTATGGTGGATCAAATGCAAGAATCAACATAATTGGCAAGTGATTATATGATGATTAAGATAAGATTAGTGAGCAATGAATCTAATAGGATAATGTAGGTATGGATACTCAAAAACCAAAAATTTCTCATTAAGACAATTCCTCAATTTATAGATTCTACATCCACAAGATGCCAAGCATCTAATCCCACTGATTTCTCCTTGATTTGTGCCACTCCCCTACACCTCTCGGGACACCTTTTCCTAGAATCTTTCCACAACCCTATATTCATTCATGCTACCCTTGATTCCCTCATCAGTAGATTCTTCTCACCTTTTCATTGCTACCCACTTAATTACAAGACTCCCTTTTACAGTCTCTTGCTAAGGGCTTGTTCCCGTACACACCCATTCACTTGCATATTTCAACACCTCCCTCAAGTGAATAACTCTAGCACACCCAGACCTATACTAAGTTTCCCTCTTACTTTGGTAGCCCGCAACCAGTGCCGGAAGTCCCTAACTCATAGTCCTTGACACTCTCTCTCTATGTGTCCAAGGCTACTACAAAGTGGCCGCCCGCGACCTTGACTAAAGTGCTCACACATACATCTACCACATGGCCTACATCATTGGTGGCTCATAGGTGGTTTTACTTTATTGGGGTAGACATTGGGTTGTGGGGTTTCTCTCTCTTTCTCTCTCAGAAAAGATGTATTGACTCCTCTTCCTTAGGAATCTCCATGAAGTTTGCCGATGTCGATCCTTCTTCATTTGGTTTGCTGTAGAGCAGTAGTCTCTAGCCATGTGTCCTCGCTTCCCACAGTTGTGGCAAGTGAAGGTCGTTCCTCCTCCCCTGCCTCTTCCTCGTCCTCGACCCCGTGCAAGGCCTCCTCGGGTGTAGAATTCTTTCTCCTCTCCAGTTGTTGGTGGGTCCAACCCTTTCTTCTCTTTGATCTTGTTCTATTGCTCTAGTAGAACTCCTTCTATCTCATGCAGCTTCAAATCGTGTACATTCGTTAAGGTTGCCACAATGTTCTCATACTCTCCTCCCTTGTCCTCACTCTTTAGAAGCACTACTAGTGCCTCGTCATCTTCTACCTTCTTCCCAATGGCTTGCCAATTGTTGCTTAATGCTTTTATATGTGTTCAAGTGTGTGGTTAGAGGTTCACTTTCCTTCATGTTAAGTTTGTAGAATTGCATTAGCAGATTTATCTTTGAATTCTTTGCTTGTGTGCCAAATAATTTGTTAAGTTCATCCCATGCATCTTTAGCTTGTTGTATCCTTGCAATGTGGTGAATGATTTCATCATTTTCTCATTTCTTCTCTTCCACTCATCCTTCCCATGCTCCTCTAGACATTCATCTCTTCCCTCAACTAGCCCCCACAAATTCTTCCTCATGAGCAAATACATGGTCTTTGTTTGCCATGTATGAAACTTCTCCCCATTAAATTTAGCTACTTCTTGTGCAGTGCTCATGAAGATGATGTCAAGGGGGTCTTACATCTTGATCCAATTCAAGATTCAAGGGTAGTGTCTACCCTTTTACAACTCAAACCTGGTGTTAAATGATGATTACAATAGATTTCCAAGCACGAATACACCAAAAATTGTATAAAGCCAAGGGTAACCTGATCTGTACTGAATGGTTGGGATATCAAACCATCTCCAAATTGCAATCTAAAGTGATAGATATCTGTGTTAGATACCAAATGGTAAATTTGAACCATCAATTGCACCAAAATATAGTGATGATTAGTGTTAGTTAATCTGATTAGTGAAATAATCCCCCCTATTATGTGTACGAAATAGAGTGTATGGGGAGGCTAGATCTCGTGCCGCCTTAGAGTCCAAATGATCTTAGATCATTTCAAGGGCATTAATAGCAGTTAGTCTAGTAGAGGATCGAGCCAAGAAATAAAAGATTTGATCAATCAATGAATGCTTAATCTCTGTTTTACCAAAGTCACTTGCTAATTTGATGTAGCTTTTCCTTGATGAACTTCAAGATTCTGAGGCACCAGCATGTTCAAAGCATTCAAAAACCCTTTGGGATAGCTCCATTGCTCCCAATTCTAAGCAATGAACATAAAAGTGAAGTTTTCCTTAGAAAAGTAAGCGTTGGCAATTTCACAAAAATCTGCAGTATCTACCGGCGATTTGACGTACTAGGGTGGTTGCAAGATCAGGGTGCCCAGTTTTGTCCACTCAGGCACCCTGTAAACAGCAAAAAAACAGGCATTTGTTTACCTTTAGTGGCTAATCTCTCCTAGTAAATGAAGGAATTTTGTTTCAAGTTCTTTTGTTGGAACATCATATTCAAAGTTGGAAATATAGTTGCATAATTTGATTAAGCATTAGATAGTCAAAAGTCCTCATTTTCTTAGGTACAAAGTCAATGTATACACCCTGTCCCAAATTTGAGCTGATTCCATAAAATGCTAATATCTTTTACATATAAACTCATATGAGATTCCCACTTTGTACCTTAGATCTTCACATAATATGGAGCTTAACTTGATTTTTTGAGAAAATTTTAAGATATTTGTCTATTTTCTTTAAATATTTCAAGGTCTTTAAAGTGTTATAATATACGCCACTTTTTGTACCCACAATAGCTACCACTTAAAATCCTCAATCTTGTAGATCAAAAGAGTGGGTAGATACTGAGACATTAGTAGAATGTGGCGGTTAGTGAAAATTGCAAATCCAATGGTTGGATTTTTAATAATCTATTTTTTAGAATTCTTCCAGACTATCAGGAGGCCTGCAAATATTAATAATCTAATTAGTAAAATTACATTTTTGATGTGAATCATCTAAAACCTATAGGGACTAGTGTACTTGTAATGGTGCGTCTAACGGAAAAATAAATTGGATCACTCTAAGTATGGAAAGATCATTTATTTATCATTTCATCATATTTTTAATTAATTTTGATTAATTAGACTAATTTATATTAATTTAAGTTATATTGGGTTAATTTAAGGTCAAGCATATTTTCTATTATTTGCTTGATCTCATTTTAATTACCTTGTTCCCTAAAATTTGCTCTCCAAGCATTGTCCCAGTCTAGCAAAAACTGGATAAAACTGGACACCCTGATCTTGCAGCAACCCCGTACTGAAGTGCCATGCCTAATCATTGGAGTGTTGGCAAGAAGATGTGTGGGTTTTGTAAGCAATGGATCTGTATGGAGGGAGAGATCTAAGCTCCAATGGAAGTGGGTACTACTGAAAGTGAAAACAAGGCTTATAAAGTTATTATCTCCTAATTAGTAATTAAGAGAGTCATTAAGCTCAAAAACACTAGCTGAATGCTAAGTTGGCTCTGATACCATGTTAAATTTGCAGCAATGTGATGAGCTATGATGGATCAAATGCATGAATGAACATAATCAGCAAGTGATTAGATGATGATTAAGATATGATTAGTGAGCAATTAATCAAATAGGATAATGTAGGCATGGATACTCAAAAACCAGCAATTTCTCATTAGGCCAATGCCTCAATTTATAGATTTTACATCCACAAGATGCCAAGCATCTAATCCCACTGATTTCTCCTTTGTAAGATTCCTCCCCAGCCTCTCAAGATGTCCAGCATCTTCCCCTGTAATCAATCCCCTCTTCACAAATATAAAAGATCTTGTCTCGGTCTATTTTGACATAGAGAGAGAAAATATTCTAGAGAGAGAATATTCAAATTTTGAGTATTTTTAAATAGAAAAATTTCTCATATTATTAAAATGAATTCTCGTGAAACAGAAATTCAAAAAGAACTTTCCAATGTGCAATTAGAATTTATTGGAAATGGCTTAGCCTAAGGGTCTAGATTTTCAGAAACTTTTGGATTATGGTCCAATTAAGGTTCCTATGGGCCAATAGCATCAATCCATGTGTAGGGAGGAGATAAATCCAATTTGTAAAAGAAGATACCCAAAAATGAGTAAATGCTCACATAAGATGAAGAGTTGAAAATGTAGAAGGTTTATTAGTAAAAAACTATGAGCAATATTAAAAATATGAGATATTTTGGGTATCCAAAAATGAGTAAATGCTCACATAAGATGAAGAGTTGAAAATGTACAAGGTTTATTAGTAGAAAACTATGAGCAATATTAAAAATATGAGATATTTTGGGTATCCAAAAATGAGTAAATGCTCACATAAGATGAAGAGTTGAAAATGTACAAGGTTTATTAGTAAAAAAACTATGAGCAATATTAAAAATGAGTAAATGCTCACATAAGATGAAGAGTTGAAAATGTACAAGGTTTATTAGTAAAAAAACTATGAGCAATATTAAAAATATGAGATATTTTGGGTATAATGATTCCATTTTGACACATATGTAAGGAAGAGGAGTCCATTAAAGGAGGTGCATATTTCACATGCTTGAATGAGTTTTAAACTCATACAAATTGAGATATTTCATCTCTCCTCTCTCCTAATTCAAGTCTAATTGCAAAAGGTTAGCTCAACTGACCTAAAAATGGTCAAAAATTGACCAAACTGAGTTGGAAAATTCTAGAATCAGTTTGTTTGGTTAGGAGCTCACTTTTTCCTATAAATAGAGGCCTTCCCCTTTGTTAAAACTCAACAATGTCTAATGCATTGTTACTCTACTCCACCCAAGCCAAGAACTATGAATTTGTTAATAATTCATTAGTTTTTGACATTTCCCTCTTCCAAAGATTGGTGGCCACTCTTGTTCAAACAAGAGTTGAACCCTCAAACCATCAAGCCAAAGGAAAGCTATCAAAGTCATTAGTAAGTTGGTGGTTCTTCTTTCTTTCAATTATTTTATGGATTTTTATGGTTTTAAAATGGTTTTTATGCTTTATGTCTTCTCTATAATGTTACGCCTCATTACAAAAGGCATTCCCCTCTCTTCTCTAACAAAACCAACCATTCTCTATCCTAGGTGAATGGTTAAGTGATTAATGTCAAATTTTTATAATGTTTATCTCAATTAAGTGAAAAAAAAATGTTTACTTTAGGATAATTTCAATATTGGTGTACTTTTAATTAGTTTTAAAGATGTAAAAATTTGAAAAATGGTCAGCCATACAAAGGAGGTTATGGCAAAATTTTTAGAAATTAGTAAAAGAAAATTCACCTTTTTTTAATTATAAAAGAGTTGCTTTTAGCATAATTGAATTTCATGCATAGAGGCATGCATAAAAGATGAATATTTTATAATAAAAGTGTTACTTTTAGCATAATTGAATTTCATGCATAGAGCTATGCATAAAAGTTGATTATTTTATTATAAAAGTGTTACTTTTATCACAATTGAATTTCATGCATAAAAATATGCATAAGAGTTGATTATTTTATTATAAAAGTGTTACTTTTATCATATTTGGATTTCATGCATAGAGGTATGCATAAGAGTTGATTATTTTATAAAAGTGTTACTTTTATCACGATTGAATTTCATGCATAGAAGTATGCATAAGAGTTGATTATTTTATTATAAAAGTATTACTTTTATCACAATTGAATTTCATGCATAGAAGTATGCATAAGAGTTGATTATTTTATTATAAAAGTGTTACTTTTATCATATTTGGATTTCATGCATAGAAGTATGCATAAAAGATATTCTTTTTATACTAAAAGTGTGATTTTCATCATAAATGGATTTTATGCATAACTTAGATGCATAAGAGAAATTCTTTTATTCTAAAAGTGTAATTTCTACCAAATTGAATTTATGCATAGGAAGATGCATAAAAGATTGATTCAAAAGTGTCATTCTCATCTAAATTAAAGTTATGCATAGGAAGATGCATAAAAGATTGAATTTTAATTCAAAAGTGTCATTTTCATTTACAATAAATTTATGCATAGGAAAATGCATAAAAGATTGATTTTTACTTCAAAAGTATTAATCTCCTTTAATGGAATTTATGCATAGATAAATGTGCAAAGAAATCTTATATCAAATATAAGAATTCTCTTGTATTCTATAAATAGATATGAGATGTGATAGGATAAGATAAAAGGTGTATAAGATGTGATAAGAGGTGATAAGATGCTTATGAAATAAGTTAGCAGGTGATAAGATGAATTAAGATGTGATAAGATGTGTATGAGATGACGTAAGAAGTGTATGTGATAGGATAAGATGTATATGGGTTGTGATAGGGCAAGAATGGATGTGATGTAAAAGATTAGATGTGAAGGCATATGGGGTTATATGAATGGGAATGTGAAAATGGATGTATGTATGTGGATGTGTGAATGTGGAGATGGGAGTGTGGATGTATGAATGTGAAAATGGATGTATGCATGAAGATGTATATGCGTAGATGTGAATGTGGATGTAGATGTGGATGTATGTATGTGAAAATGGATGTATGCATGAAGATGTATATGCGTAGATGTGAATGTGGATATAGATGTGGATGTATGTATGTGTGTGGTTGTATAGATGTGAATGGGAATGGGAATGTGGATGTATGTATGAAGATGTATATGCGTAGATGTGAATGCGGATGTAGATATGGATGTATGTATGTGTGTGGTTGTATAGATGTGAATGGGAATGGGGATGTGGATGTATGTATGTATGTGGATGTGGATATATGAATAAGGACGTGATAATGGATGTATGCATGTAGATGTGGATATATGGATGTGAATGTGAATGTGGATGTGGATGTGGATGTGGATATGGATGTATGGATGTAGATACGGATGTGGATGTATGTATGTATGTGGATGTAGATGTGGATGTATAGATGTAAATGGGAATGTGGATGTGGATGTATGAATGTGAATGTGGATGTGGATGTGGATGTGGATGTATGGATGTGTATGTATGAATGTGGATATGGGATGTGGATGTATAAATGAGGATGTGAAAATGGATGTATGCATGTAGATGTGGATGTATGGATGTGAATGTGAATGTGTATGTGAATTAATGTGTCGTCGAGATGAGGAAATGGATGAGAATGAGTACACATTGTGAATGGAATGTGAAATAAGTAATGTGGACTAAGGAGGGATAATGTGGAAAGACGAGAGTTCGATTTAGAAATTGTATTTTGTGACTGTTTGTAAATGACTGTTTTATGTCAAGAATGCTGGGGAAGCATTTTGACCCTCTTATGGATTAAGGTCATGGAGACCTAACTGATAAAGTTGCAACTGCTAGACGGAGAGTCAATGGAGGACGTCTCGTGTAGCAAGGTCGGCCGAGGTCTTGGCCAGCCTCTGTTCGATTTAAATGGTGAGCTTCCGGTACGGTGGATGAGGGACCAAAGAAGCGGCCTATGAGTGAAGCGCTAGGTCACCTGCGAAGGATCCTAGAGGGTGCTGACCATACGGTGCTCGAGCTCTGGGTCGCCGAAGATACCCACACGTGCGTCGTGGAAGATATTGGAACAAGGAATAAGAGTTGTTTTCTGAAACCGAGCATGGATCTGGTTGATTGACCTTGCTGGTCCTCAAACGGATGAGTCCATGGCTCTTTTATATGGATCTGTGGGTTGATCTTGTTGATCTTCCACGGAGATTCCATTCTCTTATATGAATATATTGCTGGTTAATATGAGCTAGGAACTATGGAAAAGGCCCCTAAGAGAAGCGTTCTGGTTGCCAATGATGCCATAAGTACACCGATGAAAGAATGACTGGAAATAAGGATTCAACCAGAGACTTTGAGGATTGTCATCAGTGACATAATGGTTTTATTAAAGGATGTTTTAAAGCTAGTTGATGCTGAGAAAAAGGCAATTTCATATTGGGTGTGTAAGTGGTGTGACTAGTTTTATGTTTGCATGAAATTCCGGCTAGGGGGCCTTGGAACTCTTTTCCTTGGTACCCGGGACAAAACCTAACCAAATTCCAAATTGGATCCCATCACTACAGTGGTTGGGTGGTTGGCTAACCCATGGGATAGGATGGGGTTAGGCTGGACTGATGGATCTGTAAATCGAGACTCAATTTTTGTTATTACGATAGATAAAGTAAATCCCAGATAGTAATTGTTCTATGGATAGGAATCAACGGCTGTGCCTCTTGATGGGGAAAAAAGCGTTGATCCCAATGATCCAAGTGCAAGTTTCTTCCTTGATCTGACCAAGTATCTTTATAGGTGCAGTCGGATCAGCGTGATAATGATCTTGACTACGTTAGAGTAAAAAGTTATCCTGGTGGAATCGCCCGTGCTTTTCGAGTAAGGGAAGTTTTTCCGGGTTTGGTTTTAGAAAAACTGACGGATTAGTCTCTTGTCCGGATATCCGTGGACGAGGCCCCAAGTGTGGAACCCTGCCTCGCGCAAGAAGTGCTACTTCCGCTGCTAGTACCCCGAATCCGTTGCGCGATCAGAGCCGGTTTAAATCTAATAATACGGATAAGCAAATTCTTATCATAAATTGATAATAAAAATTCAGAAAAAGCATTTTTCATAATGTATTTTCATTCCGTAAGCCTCTTTAATGAAAAATTTTTAATCAAAGAATTTTTTTATAGATGGAAGTTCCCTACTTATCTAGTATTCCTGACCTCACCCAGTCTCAAGATATGACTGCGTTCGCCTTCGAACATCTCATCTCTTCCGCTTCAACTCAAACAAGCCGAGCAAGACTCGCACGCCATTTCGCAGATTTATATTTTCCTACCCCAGTAGAGAGAATACAGCATAAGTGGTTTACAGGGCAATATGTCCACGCCCCTTGCGACCGCCGTACAATGTTGTGGTAGAATCTCTCATTGACTATGATCCTGTTAAAGCTGAAAATGGTGCGTGGTGTCATTCTATATCATTCGACGCCTTGAAATTTCAGACTTTCATGTCGAATTTATAGACTCCTTAGTCGATTTATCCCTAAGGAGAAAATAATAGGCCCCTTCGCAGTTAGAGAACTTATGTAACAGGGCATGACTATGGCCCAGTACGGTCCTCTTATATGTCTTCCGAGGAGATTTTGAACTTAGAGCCGAGTTGCTCTATGTACATATTGCAACATTTATATAAATAAAGAAATGTTTTCCGGTGAAAAAATTCCTATTGGATAAATGATTGTTTATGACGGACGATCTGCTGCTGCTGCTGATAAAAGAAAAAAAAAGAAAAAAAAATCTGTTATCGGACATATGTCATAGATCTCCATTAGGATCTTGTCTTGTATAAGAAATTGTTTTCTGAACTCTTAAGTCTTAGGATCTCGTGAATAATATCAAAATAAAAATTTAATAATATATAAATTTTCGCAGAATCGTGAGACGAGGAAACCATGGTCGTCAGCCAGACCCTGTCTCTGAAGATGACGAGCTTGACCTTGATGTTCGCAAGGCTCTTCATAGGACTCAGCCAGGACCCTTCAAAGGAGAAGGGGAGAACCTGGGCGAGGCTGTGGAGAAATGGGTGGAAGCCTTGGAAGAGTATTTTGACGTCACAGGATATAATCATCAGAGCAATTGGCTAATAACGATCGACTGAGAAGCCAAATATGTCAAAAATTTATCAAGAAGCACACAAAGGTTGTAATTGTGTGATATAATTCATACAATTTGATATTCAAAATGAAAAATTCGTAATTTAGTAATTGGGTTTTCAGATAGAAGTACCGCAATTGTATGGAACCCTGACTTGCTTGAGGCCTAGACATGATGGTATCTATCTTATAGTTTCAAGTATCATGACTACCCGTATATACCGAGAGTATAACTGCAGCTCTTTACTGATAATATATATGAGTAAATCTAAGACTTGAAATTATAAGCGTTAATGCTATCCAAATGATGATTTCGAATGTGGTTGATATGATTTTTAATTCTGGTTGAGAATTGATGAATTGATTTGGATTATGATTGAAAAATGATGATTTATGAAATTTAGTTGAAATATAATAACCTGAGCGAAACCACAATGAGGATGAATGGGACGAGTCCCTGTGATGATACTCATAACTAGAATGATGATAATGATTTCAGCAAATCACTATGAGATTAGTGGATTGTGCTGTCAAATTGCTACTGTTAACACTTGTCACGGTAGATCAAGTTAAGGGATGACAAAGTGATAACTTACTTAACTAAAATTCCCGTGGAGGAATGTTCAGAAGGAAATTTTTTGGTCTAATGGACCATTATCGTAGGAAATTTTTCGGTCTAGTGGACCAATATCGTAGGAATGATATGATCTAAATGAATTATTATTTAATGATGAGTTCTATATAAGGAATATTTATCCTAGTATTCTGTTCGGTTGACTAGAATCTAAAGAACCCAGAATAAATTGGATCTTAAGAAAAAGAGTTGTCCTCTACTTTGCGAGATGAGGACATCTCGCACCTTTTTAAGTGGGGTAGAAGTTTGTAAGATTCCTCCCCCCAACCTTCGAGGTATACAGGAGTAAGAATCTCCCTTTCTGATCTTAAAATTATTCCCTCTCTAAAATAAAAGAAAGATTTTGTTTAAAAAGGAAAGACGCTTTCCCCAGAATACCTTATCAGGAGCCCACCTGTTTTAAGGATTCAGAACAATGAGTTCAGAAGTGAGAACCGGTGTTTTGGATGCCAAGGTTTTGGTCATCAGTTAAAAGATTGCCCAACTCCTACCATGAAAAGGGCATAGGGAAGTCTAGAACCCAAATTCAGAGACCAATTCCTTCATACCAATCTAATCAGGGTCCGTCTCTCGGACAAGATTGCTTAAACTAGGTTCAACCCATTGATTAGGATCGAGATGACCAGTCAAATGCTTGGCGACTTAGAGCAACAGATGCAGGCAATTCATAAAGATATAAACGTTGCCCAGGATTGACAGAAACAATATACAGATAAGAAGAGGACAGTCAGAGAATTCAAAGAAGCAATTATGGTCTTCATTTGAATACGGACCAAAAGAATTTCTTTATCTCTAGGGGAGTATAAGTAGTTATCCCCCAGATATTGTGGACCAAAGAAAGTAGGTGACTTAGCCTACGAACTTCTTTTATCTCCTCATCTCAAAGTTCTTAATGCCTCCTATAGAAATATGTGCCAAAACCAAATCATGGAAAGACGGTAAAACTTCAGTTGCAAGATACCATTGGCTTCTAGGTTATGCTAGCTCCTTCCTTTATATAAGTCGTAACTTTTACTTGTCGCTCACAGTAATCTTACTTCCATCGATCTCCCTTCTTCTTAATCTCCTTCATGGCTTAACAACACGAATTAGTTTTATCCATGATGATTTCTCACCTTCAAGATGCAAGCGAGTCTATGAAGAAGGATTTTATAGAACAGTATGAGCGCTCACTTTTTCCTCACTTGGGAACTTCTGTAGCTCAGACCAAATGGCGAACCTATCAACACATAACTAGGGTAACACCCTGGGGTCAGCAGCACTTTCGTAACAATGTCCGCTTGGCCATGGTTATTGAAGCCTTGGGTTTGGGTCCCCGATAGTACTGCATCATGAGATCAAGACATCTTGGGTTTTCTGAGCGGGTCTTCTTACTGGCATGTTTTCTTCCTCATCAGAAGATATGTCTTTACCCCATTTTTGGCTTGCCTCTCAGAGATCCTTTTGTTAGATCACCTCATACCACTGAGATAGGTGCGGCAATAACCAACAGAATTATTCCCATAGATGAGTTACCTTATACGTGCGCAGCTTGTGAGTGCTGCCTTTGTGATCATATGATGGACGAGCTTATGGAAGTGTAAAGAGTTCTTCTATCCTTACTCTATATGTTCCAAGAATGAATAAAGTTTAAATCTTGTTCTTGTCTTGACCCTTATTCTCTCTGAGACTTTTCTTGGTGGTTCATCTTAATTAAAAAATTTCTCTCAGTCTCATATTCGTTTATCTTGCGAAATTACCCCAGTTTGCGAGATGAGGGCATCTTGCGTTTTTCAAGTGGGAGAGAATGTAAGATTCCTCCCTAGCCTCTCAAGATATCCAGCATCTTCCCCTGTAATCAATCCCCTCTTCAGAAATATAAAAGATCTTGTCTCGGCCTATTTTGACATAGAGAGAGAAAATATTCTAGAGAGAGAATATTCAGATTTTGAATATTTTTAAATAGAAAAATTTCTCATATTATTAAAATGAATTTCCTTGAAACAGAAATTCAAAAAGAACTTTCCAATGTGCAATTGGAATTTATTGGAAATGGCTTAGCCTAAGGGTCTAGATTTTCAGAAAATTTTGGATTATGGTCCAACTAAGGTTCCTATGGGCCAATAGCATCAATCCATGTGTAGGGAGGAGATAAATCCAATTTGTAAAAGAAGATACCTAAAAATGAGTAAATGCTCACATAAGATAAAGAGTTGAAAATGTACAAGGTTTATTAGTAAAAAACTATGAGCAATATCAAAAATATGAGATATTTTGGGTATCCAAAAATGAGTAAATGCTCACATAAGATGAAGAGTTGAAAATATACAAGGTTTATTAGTAAAAAACTATGAGCAATATTAAAAATACGAGATATTTTAGGTATCCAAAAATGAGTAAATACTCACATAAGATGAAGAGTTGAAAATGTACAAGGTTTATTAGTAGAAAACTATGAGCAATATTAAAAATATGAGATATTTTGGGTATCCAAAAATGAGTAAATGCTCACATAAGATGAAGAGTTGAAAATGTACAAGGTTTATTAGTAAAAAAACTATGAGCAATATTAAAAATATGAGATATTTTGGGTATAATGATTCCATTTTGACACATATGTAAGGAAGGGGAGTCCATTAAAGGAGGTGCATATTTCACATGCTTGAATGAGTTTTAAACTCATAAAAATTGAGATATTTCATCTCTTCTCTCTCCTAATTCACGTCTAGTTGCAAAAAGTTAGCTCAACTGACCTAAAAATGGTCAAAAATTGACCAAACTGAGTTGAAAATTTTTAGAATTAGTTTGTTTGGTTAGGAGCTCACTTTTTCCTATAAATAGAGGCCTTCCCCTTTGTTAAAACTCAACAATGTCTAATGCATTGTTACTCTACTCCACCCAAGCCAAGAACTATGAATTTGTTAATAATTCATTAGTTTTTGACATTTCCCTCTTCCAAAGATTGGTGTGGCAACTCTTGTTCAAACAAGAGTTGAACCCTCAAACCATCAAGCCAAAGGAAAGCTATCAAAGTCATTAGTAAGTTGGTGGTTCTTCTTTCTTTCAATTATTTTATGGATTTTTATGGTTTTAAAATGGTTTTTATGCTTTATGTCTTCTCTATAATGTTAGGTCTCATTACAAAAGGCATTCCCCTCTCTTATCTAACAAAACCAACCATTCTCTATCCTAGGTGAATGGTTAAGTGATTAATGTCAAATTTTTATAATGTTTATCTCAATTAAGTGAAAAAAAAATGTTTACTTTAGGATAATTTCAATATTGGTGTACTTTTAATTAGTTTTAAAGATGTAGAAAATTGAAAAATGGTCAGTCATACAAAGGAGGTTATGGCAAAATTTTTAGAAATTAGTAAAAGAAAATTCACCTTTTTTTAATTATAAAAGAGTTACTTTTAGCATAATTGAATTTCATGCATAGAGGCATGCATAAAACATGAATATTTTATTATAAAAGTGTTACTTTTAGCATAATTGAATTTCATGCATAGAGGTATGCATAAAAGTTGATTATTTTATTATAAAAGTGTTACTTTTATCACAATTGAATTTCATGCATAGAAGTATGCATAAGAGTTGATTATTTTATTATAAAAGTGTTACTTTTATCATATTTGGATTTCATGCATAGAGGTATGCATAAGAGTTGATTATTTTATAAAAGTGTTACTTTTATCACAATTGAATTTCATGCATAGAAGTATGCATAAGAGTTGATTATTTTATTATAAAAGTGTTACTTTTATCACAATTGAATTTCATGCATAGAAGTATGCATAAGAGTTGATTATTTTATTATAAAAGTGTTACTTTTATCATATTTGGATTTCATGCATAGAAGTATGCATAAAAGATATTCTTTTTATACTAAAAGTGTGATTTTCATCATAAATGGATTTTATGCCTAACTTAGATACATAAGAGAAATTCTTTTATTCTAAAAGTGTAATTCCTACCAAATTGAATTTATGCATAGGAAGATGCATAAAAGATTGATTCAAAAGTGTCATTCTCATCAAAATTGAAGTTATGCATAGGAAGATGCATAAAAGATTAAATTTTAATTCACAAGTGTCATTTTCATTTAAAATGAATTTATGCATAGGAAGATGCATAAAAGATTGATTTTTACTTTGAAAGTATTAATCTCCTTAAATGGAATTTATGCATAAATAAATGTGTAAAGAAATCTTATATCAAATATAAGAATTCTCTTGTATTCTATAAATAGATATGAGATGTGATAGGATGTGATAAGAGGTGTACAAGATGTGATAGGATGTGATAAGAGGTGTACAAGATGTGATAAGAGGTGATAAGATGCCTATGAAATAAGTTAGCAGGTGATAAGATGAATTAAGATGTGATAAGATATGTATGAGATGAGATAAGAAGTGTATGTGATAGGATAAGATGTATATGGGTTGTGATAGGGCAAGAATGGATGTGATGTAAAAGATTAGATGTGAAGGCATATGGGGTTATATGAATGGGAATGTGAAAATAGATGTATGTATGTGGATGTGTGAATGTGGAGATGGAAGTGTGGATGTAAGAATGTGAAAATGGATGTATGCATGAAGATGTATATGCGTAGATGTGAATGTGGATGTAGATGTGGATGTATGTATGTGTGTGGTTGTATAGATGTGAATGGAAATGGGGATGTGGATGTATGTATGTATGTGGATGTGGATATATGAATGAGGACATGATAATGGATGTATGCATGTAGATGTGGATATATGGATGTGAATGTGAATGTGGATGTGGATGTGGATGTGGATGTGGATGTATGGATGTAGATACGGATGTGGATGTATGTATGTATGTGGATGTAGATGTGGATGTATAGATGTGAATGGAAATGTGGATGTGGATGTATGAATGTGAATGTGGATGTGGATGTGGATGTGGATGTATGGATGTGTATGTATGAATGTGGATATGGGATGTGGATGTATAAATGAGGATGTGAAAATGGATGTTTGCATGTAGATGTGGATGTATGGATGTGAATGTGAATGTGTATGTGAATTAATGTGTCGTCGATATGAGGAAATGGATGATAATGAGTACACATTGAATGGAATGTGAAATAAGTAATGTGGACTAAGGAGGGATAATGTGGAAAGATGAGAGTTCGATTTAGAAATTGTATTTTATGACTGTCTGTAAATGACTGTTTTATGTCAAGAATGCTGGGGAAGCATTTTGACCGTCTTATGGATTAAGGTCATGGAGACCTAACTGATAAAGTTGCAACTGCTGACAGAGAGTCAATGGAGGACGTCTCGCATAGCAAGGTCGGCCGAGGTCTTGGCCAGCCTTGGTTTGATTTAAATGGTGAGCTTCCGGTACGGTGGATGAGGGACCAAAGAAGTGGCCAATGAGTGAAGCGCTAGGTCACCTGCGAAGGATCCTAAAGGGTGCTGACCATACGGTGCTCAGGCTCTAGGTCCCCAAAGATACCCACACGTGCATCGTGGAAGATATTGGAACAAGGAATAAGAGTTGTTTTCTGAAACCGGGCATGGATCTGGTTGATTGACCTTGCTGGTCCTCAAACGGATGAATCCATGGCTCTTTTATATGGATCTGTGGGTTGATCTTGCTGATCTTCCATGGAGATTCCATTTTGTTATATGAATATATTGTCGGTTACTATGAGCTAGGAACTATGGACAAGGCCCCTGAGAGAACAGGTGGTGAGCGGTCTGGTTGCCAATGATGCCATAAGTACACCGATGAAAGAATGACTGGAAACAAGGATTCAACCAGAGACTTTGAGGATTGTCATCAGTGACATAATGGTTTTATTAAAGGATTGTTTTAAAGCTAGTTGATGCTGAGAAAAAGGCAATTTCATATTGGGTGTGTAAGTGGTGTGACTAGTTTTATGTTTGCATGAACTTCTGGCTAGGGGGCCTTGGAAATCCTTTCCTTGCTACCCGAGACAAAACCTAACCAAATTCCAAATTGGATCCCATCACTACAGTGGTTGGGCGGTTGGCTAACCCATGGGATCGGATGGGATTAGGCTGGACTGATGGATCCGTAAATCGAGACTCAATTTCTGTTATTACGATAGATAAAGTAAATCCCGGATAGTAATTGTTCTATCCTCTTGATGGGGAAAAAAGCGTTGATCCCAATGATCCAAGTGCAAGTTTCTTCCTTGACCCAACCGAGTATCTTTATAGGTGCAGTCGAATCAGCATGATCAGTAATGATCTTGACTATGTTAGAGTAAAACGTTATCCTGGTGGAATCGCCCGTGCTTTCCGGGTAAGGGAAGTTTTTTCGGGTTCGGTTTTGGAAAAACCGACGGATTAGTCTCTTGTCAGGATATCTGTGTGGTGGACGAGGCCTCGAGTGTGCGACCCTACCCTGCGCAAGAAGTGCTACTTCCGCTGCTAGTACCCGAATCCGTTGCGCGGTGGGGACAAGGATCTCACATCCTTGATTTGTGCCACCTCCCCTACATCTAGGGCACCTTTTCCTAGAGTCTTTCCACACCCCTATATTCACTCAGGCTACCCTTGATTCTCTCATCAATAGATTTTTCTCACCTTTTCATTGCTACCCACTTAATTACAGACTCCCTTTTACAGTCTCTTGCTAAGGGCTTGTTCTCGCACACACCCATGGCTCCTATCCTGTGGAAATGCCTTGTGTTGTTGCTTGCCCATCATACAAGATTCACATGTTTCCTGCAATTCTGAAAATGTAGGCAAATTAGCTACCATATCCTTTTTCTGCATCTCTTTTGGCAAGGTAAATCCAATGTGACCAAATCACTCGTGCGAATCTTTCTTGTGCTCTTATATGCAGACACTGTAAGGGCACTCAGCTCGTAGATATTGTTGCGCCTTACTCCTTTGCTGACTACCTTACCAATAGCATCTAGAATTTCTGCTTTAACGTACTTCAAGCCCACGATCTGTCATCTCGCAAGCAATTGATAGTATATTTCTCTTTATCTGGTACATATAGCGCAATTGACAACTTCTTCTCTTCACCTGTAGTAGCTGCCACAAAAGATATGGTTCCAAACCCTTAGACTGGATATTTAGAATTATTCCCAACAACAACACTGATGGGTTCCTATAGAGGCTTCCAGGAACTATACAACCCTTCTTACTCGTTATGTGTTAGGATGCTCCACTATCCAAAATTCATGAATCATCAAGGAGATCCTGAGTAGATGAACATATCTCTTCAATAGCGACTCAAATTTCAAGCTTGGTCGTCTCGATATTGTTGACTGGCTCCTTTCCCTTCCATGAAGACTTCAAGGTGTCGTTCTTCTCTTCAGCTTGCTTCTTTCTACAGTCTTTGCTTCAAGGTGTCGTTCTTCTCTTCAGCTTCCTTCTTTCTACAATATTTGATAGCATGACCCTTCTTGTCACTCACAGTAATAACAGCTCCCTTGAAACTTCTTCTTCTTTGGCTTCTTCTTCTTCTCATTAGAAGATGTTGTGCCTTTGCCTTTAGCATTGGCCGAAAATGCAGCATCACGCGGGTGTTCAACCGCATCTCCTCCTCAAGTAGCATAGCACTAAATTCTTCAAATGATAAAGATGGTACTCTAAACTGAGTGTTTAGTGATGTATCCAAGCCGTCATACTTCTCTGGAAGAATTTGGATGCACCTCTTATTTTTTGTTGTATTTTGATGTTTTTCTTGGTTGTTTTTATTGAGATTCATGCATAGCTTTGTGTTTAGAGTAGGATTATCACTTGTTTGAGTGAAAAAATTAGAGATTTGGGTGATTAAAGAACCTAATCAAGAGGGTTTTGCTTAAACCTAGACTCTTTTTGTTAATTTTTAGCTTAATCTTATTTTTCTTGCTTAAATCCTTTGCATAGGTAGGTTAGCATAGTTACATAGAACCCTAATCTCTCAAAAAACATTTAAAAAAACAAAAACTATCTCTTAATTTTCACTAATTATATCACTAATCTATTGGTTAGCGTGTGACTAGTGGACTTAAAGAGAGAAAAAAACCAAAAAATCGAGCCTAATTGCTTGTAATTAGACTAATTGGAGTGGCATTAGTGTTCTAAACACTTGCCTTTACCCAAATCTATGTTTAGTTCATTCCAATTAGGCCTTAATTAACAAGAATTAGCACTAATTTGGTCTCTTTTGTCTAATTTTTTCTTTTTTGAGTGGATTAATTAGAGACCTAATTAGTGAAATTATTTAGGAGTAATCACATCTTTGGATTAGCATAAACATTGCTAATCCTCCTATCCAATCCCTATGCTCAAACTTCTCAGTAATTAGAAGGCAAAGAAGAGCGATAAGGAGTGATTAAACAATGAGATTAAGAAAATTAATCATTACTTAAGTTAGAGTACCTCTAAATTAGTTAAAATCCACTAATTTAGAGGTAGCCTCTAACTTTAGCCCTTTCCCACCTACCTAGCATTAATGAGAGGGTCTTAGTTGTCTCCCACTCACTTCTCTCCAATTTGAAATTCAAATTCAAATTCCAAATTCCAAATTCAAATTCCAGCTTGCCATGGCGGTTCCACATTTGCCACGGCCATACCAACCTAAAGCCACGGACGTACGCTTGTAAGGTATGGCTGTACAAACAATAATAAAAAACTTTTTTTGTTCAAAAACAAAATCCCAAAAAAATCCATACAATCGTTCCACACTTACCATAGCTATTCCATACTAAAGCCATAGGTGTACGCTTGTAAGCATACTACCATAACCAAAAAAAAACTGGCACGACCGTTCCACACTTCCTATACGACGGTTCCATACTAATGCCATGAGCGTATGGTTGGTGTATGACCATGTAAAAAAAGAAACCTTTTTTTCAAAAAAAAGCATACAACCATTCCATACTAAAGCCATGGGCGTATGCTTGTAAGCATACACCATATTAAAAAAAGTAAAAAACAATTATGTACGGCAATACCCCGGCCCCAATTGCACATTCACATGTGGTCGCCACGCTACACATGTCTGGTTCGGAGGGCGAAACAATCTTTGAAGAGCCCTCACCTACTGGGGCCCCTCCATACATGCACCCTGGCATGGATAGATGCCCCGAGCACATTTGCCGGCCGTTTCACACTTGCTACGGTAGCCATGAGCATACGCTTGTTGGCGTATGACTATACCAAAAAAGAAACCTTTTTTTCTCCAAAAAAATGCGTAACTAGGATTACATTGAGGGTGAACATGAGGAGGCACGAGAGATTAATCCAACTGCTGCAAATGTAAATGGACAAAGAGGACACCCATGATCAAATTAAGAAGTTCTGGGAGAGGGCTTCCATACTTGGCAGGTGCTCAAAAAGAGTCATAAAATATAAGATGATGTCTAAAGGGTTTTGGAAATACAACTCTGGCACCAAGGTCATTGACCACAATAAGCTTGACGACATCAAGGATGATGAGATAACTCAAGCCATCATCATGCTTCATCTTGATGAGGCTCTTATCTATTATGTGGACCAACTACGCACTGCCAAATAGAAGTGGGATGAGCTCAAGAATCTCTATGGAGCCTAAGGTAAGAACTGAAAGATATTGCTAAAGATGGAGTTTTTGAGCCTTGAGTTCAAAGAGGGAGAAGACAGTGGATACTTTATCTCCCACACATTAAGGGCCTCGTGGCCCAGCTTGCATCCATGAATGCAAGAGTGGATAAAGATGATGTTGTGGCCATGCTACTCAAAGCCGTCAAGCAGGTGTATCCCACATTAGTCACATCACCACCTTGAAGAATATACCGAATATTCCCAATGTCGAAGGAGTCATTAAGCCTTGTCTAGATGAAGACAAAAGGCCAAAAAGGGGACATGTATCCTCCACTTCATCACCATCAAACTGAGTCATTAAGCCTTTTGTCTAGATGAAGACAAAAGGCCAAAGGGGGGAAATGTATCCTCCACTTCATCACCATCAAACTAAGCACTTATGGTGAGTCAAGTAATGAGGTGCTATCATTTCAAAAAGAAAGGGCATATGCATCTAACTATTGGGTCTAATTCCCCAACAAAATAAAATAACAAGTGTAAGCAAAGTGGGAACATCACCTCTAAGTGTCCAAATGCATCTCCCTCTATGGGCCAAGAGGTCTCCTCCGAGACTCCATCTATGAGTCTCTTCTAAACACATATCACCAAAAGCATCCTTGTAAGCCTATGTTATAAAGGCATTCCACTCATAGATTAAAGGGGGGGGAGGATCTTGCCATGTAAGCCAATGTCACCTAGTCTATGCCATGAGAATTGACATGGATAGCAGTGAGGGGGGGTGTTAGAAAATAAGCAAGTTAGCATGTGAACAAGGGTGTAGGTAGAGAGTGTGTGAGTGGTCACCCTAGGGATGCAAACCATAACCCTAGGTAACCATGCCTACATAAAGGCATATTATGCTTTATTTTATGTATGAGATGAGCATAGTCGTAATCTTGAGCATTATAAGCAAGATTTTTATTGTGTACATGTGAGCCTCTCTCTCCTTGTGTTTTGTGTGGTCTCACCTTCATCTTCTTATCTCCTTCTTCTCCACTCGACCTTGAGCATGCTCTCACCATTGTGAGTCTATTCACACTTTCATCATGGCACTGTATTGTTAAAGCCTTATTTGTCTAGAGATTTCTGGTAATTTGGAGGTCTTTAAAGATTAAACCATCTTTTTTCCTAGACTGGGATCACCGACTTCCCTCCTAGCAATCTTTTTTGTTCGGGCCATCTAAAACCACCTCATAAAAGGAAGTAGTGGATGAAATCAAATAAGAAAGGTTAGAAAAAGAGAAATTCTATATAAATAACCACAACACGAATAGGTCATTTCTCCCATGCCAAAAGAGCACTATCGCATTGTGGTGATTTGTAAGAAAGTAATAGTATAAAAATTATGAAATAACAAAAATGGATATTTTGAATGAGTTATTTTTGTGTAATAAGATAGAATCCTCACAATGCAAATAGGCCATTTCTACGTGCACGGAGATAGTCCTATCACGTTGTGGGTGGTGATTCGGCGGATGGAAGTCAAAAGAAAAAAGGTTATATTTGTCCATTCAAATAGATTCACCACAATGCTAATAGGTCATTTCTACATACACACATCCCTATCGCATTGTGGTGATTTGTATAGTATAAACCCTTTGAAATACCAAAATTAGATATTAAAAATGAATTATTTTTGTGTATTAAGATGGATGTGAATGGGTGTGATGAGATGTCAATGGATGCGATGAGATGTGAATGGATGTGAATGTGATATGATGATATGTGATATAATGTGAATGGATGGATGAGATGTAAGGTGGATGAATGTGGGTCTAGGTAGATGTGAATGGATGAGATGTGATGTGAATGGATGTGATGTGATGTGATGTGATGTGATGTGATGTGATGTGATGTGATGTGGATATGGGTAGATATGAATGGATGAGATGTGATGAGGATGGATGTGACGTGATGTAATGAGGATCTGAATAGATGTAATTAGATGTGATGAGATGTGATGTGGATGAATGTGATGTGATGTGGATTTAATATGATATGATTGGATGAGAATGGATGAAGATGATGGGAATACATATGACTGGAAGTGGAATAAGTAATGTGAATTGATATAGAAGAATGTGGAATAACGAGAAATGATGTGGAATAATGTGGAAAGACGAGAGTTCATTAGAAGCTGTATTTATAACCTGTTTTTAAATGACCGTTTTATGTCAAGAATGCTGGGGAAGCATTTTGACCATCTTGTGAATGAGGTCATGGAGACCTAAGTGATAAAGTTGCAATAGTTGACGGAGAGTCAACTACGGAGGACGTCTCGCGTAGCAAGGTCGACCGAGGTCTTGACCAGCCTCGGTTTGATTTAAATGGTGAGCTTCCGGTATGGTGGATGAGGGACCAAGGAAGCGGCCTATGAGTGAAGCGCTAGGTGACCTCTGCGAAGGAACCTAGAGGGTGCTAACCATATGGTGCTCGGGCTTTGGGTCGCCGAAGATACCCATGCATGCGTCAAGGAAGAAAATGGAACAAGGTGTTAGAGTTGTTTTTTGAACTCGGGCATGGATCTGGTTGATTGTTCTTGCTGGTCCTCAATGGATGAGTCCATGGCTCTTTTATATAGATCTGTTGGTTGATCTTGCTGATCTTCAACAGAGAGTCCATCTAGATTTTCTTATATGATTATATTGCCAGGTACTATGAGCTAGGAACTATTGAAAATGCCCTTGAGTGAACACCTAGGTGGTGAGCGTTCTGGTTTGCCAATGATGCCATAGGTACATCGATGAAGGAATGATTGGAAACTAGAATTCAAGCTAGATATTTTGGAGGATTATGATCAGTGATACTATGGTTTCATTAAAAGCTTGTTTTAAAGACAGCTGAATCTGTGAAAAAGACAATTTCATATTGGGTGTGTAAGTGGTGTGACTATCTTGAACTTTGCTTGAAGCGCCGACTAGGGGGCCTGGGAACTATTTTTGCCGACTAGGGGGCCTGGGAACTCTTTTCGCTGACCAAATTCCTAAATGGATCCTATCACTACAGTGGTTGGGAAGTTGGCTAACCCATGGGATTGGATGGGGTTAGGCTGGACTGATGGATCCCTAAAATGAGACTCAATTCTGTTAAGTTACGATAGTTGAAGTAAATCCTAGATAATCCTTGTTCTGGAAAAGAATCAACAAATGTGTCTCTTGATGAAGAAAAAAGCGTTGGACTCTATGATCTAAGTGCAAGTCTTTTCCTTGATCTGACCATGTGGCTTACGGGTTCGGTCGGATTAGTTTGGTTAGTTAAGGCTCTTGACTACATTAGAATAAAAATATCCTAGAGGAATCGCCTATGTCTGGTGGCCGAGGGAAGTTTTTCCGGGTTCGGTTTTGGAAGAACCGAGGGATTAGTCTCTTGTCCGGATATCCGATGTGAGGCCCCGAGTGAGAGGTTCTGCCTCGCACAAGAAGTGCTACTTCCGCTGCCTGCTAGCACCCCCGAAATTTGTTGCACGGAGGGGGCAGGGATCTTTCAGTCATGACATGCTCATGGAGTGTGCTTTAGTCCATACAAAGTCTTATGAAGCTTACATACATACTCCGGGTGACCTATATCCTTAAAACTAGGTGGCTAATCCATATAAACTTCTTCTTGCATGCAAGAACACATTTTTTAAATCCATCCTGGTTCATGCTAAAGACTGAGTGGCAAGAAAGAAAAGCACAAGAAGCGGTATGAAGGGTAAGAGCTTCATCTACTCTTCCCCCTTTGTGTTGGCTACTACACCCTTTGTTGGGAGCTCTTCAGGAGGCACTGTGGCAATTGAGGAGCTTACTTTATGGGAGAAGAGCTACATGGCAACTATATCATTTGTTGGACAAACTTTTTTGGGCCGAAAATGCATTTCGGGCGCGTGTGGACCTCCATTTTTTAGTTCGCACAGGCGTTCACGGGCAGGCACTGCGGTAAGTTTGACTCAATATAGAACTCTATTTTTGGAATTGCAGGAAGGGAGATTGATTGTGCAAACACTGTGTGTACCTCAAAGAGGTATTAAAGTTTCCATTGGGTATATGTATGCAAATTGAGGTCACTGGTTGTTTGTGACAGTTTGGGTGTAGTATAGTACCATTGTAGAGAATACAACAGTTTGTGTAGATCAAACAAGAGTGCTGTTTTTGGTAAATTTGTGTTGCAAACAAGATGTCAAATGATGGAATAAACCTGATTGTTTGCAGAGAAGCTTGAAAAGAACAACTTACATGCTTGGAGTTTTGATTGACAAATTTCTTGATGGGAAAAGGTTATTGGGACTACATTGAAGGGTAATATGAGGAGCTATGAGAGATACCATAGATTAATCCAAGTGCTCTGCAGATGTAAAAGAATTCAAGTATTGGAATTAAGAAGCAAGGAAACTCATGTATTGGCTTTCTATCAGCATACATGACACTATGATTGGGAATATACAGGATGCCAAGTCACCTAAGGAGGCATGGGGCACCTTGGTGAAGCTGTATGAAACTAACACCAAGGCATGAAAGATTCAGTTAAAGAATGAGCTTCATACTGTTGAGAAGAAAAATATGTCTGTGAATGATGATGCCTTGAAGATCAAGGGCATTGTGGAATCCCTTGCATCTATTAGTGTCTCTGTTGATGATGATGATAAGGTGGAAGTGTGTCTACGTGGTCTTGGGCCACAATACAAGGCGTTCAAGATGTCTTCAGACTTGAGAGAACATTCCCAACTTCACAGACTTGGTGTCAACGTTGATCATTGAATACACAAATTCGGGTGAAGATCAATAGTATTCACAAAATAAAAACAGTTTAGAGCAGCATACCTTCTACACAAGTGTAGGTAGAGGACGAGGTAAAGGTCGTGGACATGGCCAAGGTGGTGTTTGAACAGGTAATCAGAATTGTGGTCAAGCAGAGCAGCAACAGTCCCATGATTCGTAAAATAACAACACTATTGTGTCAAGCTCAACATGAGTTGACACTCACAAGGAACCTGCACATAAATGTTCGACATTTACATCACTGGTAGGTTTGGCACTGACATATCTTCACTAGAGATTCTATAGCTACACTACACCAACTAGTCCACACCTCCCCACTCCACATAGCATGTTCATATTATGGACCGCTTGTATATATTCTATTATGTATGTTAGTAACTTTATCTTCTTTGAATACCTCTTTTGTTGTGTGAAGAAGAAGATGAATTTTTAGCCTCTCACCTTGTGTGTTCTCTTCTAGGGTTTGTGTGAGTGTGTGTGTGTTTGCAAGAGCTCAAGCTCTCTTCTCCCTTGTATCTTTTCAGGGTATGAGAGCTTGGGTGGGCTCTTGGTTATGGTGAATATCTATATATAGTTTTCTTGGTCATGTGTTTATTTGATTAAGCATTATTTTCAATTTATTATGAAAAATTGTAGCACACTCACTATCATTAGTATTGCATTTGGAGAGAGGTTATTTTCATGGAGATTTGGAGATTATGGTGCTGCCCAAAGTAGCTGAAAATGGAGATTTTAGCAAGTATGAAGGCTATGGTGTCTTCTTTGTCATCAAGAAGAAGCTTCCAAAAGGAGATTTGTGAAGGTATTTTTGGTGATTTTGCCTCTAATTTAGTATTTGAGAATGGAAGAATGCTCGTATATTTGAGAAGGGTTGCTATGTTGGGATTTGTGAATTCTATGGTTCTTTGCACTTAGGCAAAGAGTATGTGTGGAGGTGCATTCTTGTCAAGATGATGGCAAGTGAGATGGTAGACTCAATGGAGAGTTCACATGTCTGTGCATCAAGAAGAGGATGCACTTGTGGATGTTGATAAAGGAGATGAGAGAAGTTGTGAAAGCTATGGGAACTTTCACAATGGTTTATGCACCCTAGCTTCTTGTGGGAAACCTTAAGTGAAGCACCCTTGTAGTAGTTTTAGCATGCAAAGAGGAAAATCATGCATGTTGTAAGCTCAATGGTGAGCCATGGTGGCCATATTCATGGCTATGTAAAAATCATGATATAGGTTGTTGGGATAATGTAAGAAGTTGAGGCAAGTAAGAAGACAAAGAGATGCCCCAAGAGAAATGGAAAAATGATTGGCAAGATCATAGATGGTTGAATTAGAGAAGGAAAGGTCATCCAAAGAAGTCTTAAGTGATGAGTTAGCCCTGGAAGACACTGAACTCATCATCAATGACATAATGAATGAAGTAGATATTGATAATAATGGCCATATCAATTACAAAGAGTTTTACTAAAACGAAGAATTTTACTAGTATGATGCACACAAGCAACACTGGGCAATGAGCAGCAGTCCCAGTGCAAAGAGAGACAAAGTAAAGTTGTAGCCGAGAAGGAGGTTTGCATGAGATTTTGATTTGGGTGCAGATCCGGCAAAGAACAGGGTATTGCAGCAAATGAGTAGATGTAGGACAGTAGAAAAGGGCTTCTCTGATCATACAAAGAAGAAGAAAGGGGCGTGAGAGTAGAAAAGCAGTTGGTGTGAAGGAGTGAGTGAAGCAATTGGACGACTAGCTACTGCAGAGAAAGTGGGCACATCAACGATACCTGAGAAGCGTAGAAAAAAAGCACAGAGCACAAAAGAGAGTAGCAAATCTCCACTGTAGTGCAGAGTCGACAAAAGTGAACAACACTAGAGAGTGCGACCGTAGGTCATAATCCAAAGAAGATGATTGAGAGGAGTCCAAGGTAGTAGCAGAGCTGAAAATCAAAAAAGAAGAAGAGGAAGAACGATTGGATGAGGAAGGTGCTACACTAGTAGAGGCAGTGGCTCTACATGTACAGCCAGATGAAGATACAGAGAGACTTGCTCATTTTAAGACATATGTAGAAATGGATCTTGAAAGTCTTATCATACTCACAAAGTGAACACACCTTTGTAGATACATAAGTAGGCTCAAAAAATGACACTCCAAAGAGAGAGGTCATAGAGATTTGGCTATGGCAAAGAGATTGAAGTAGCAGAAGGCAACGAGGGTTGCTGTGGTGGTGTACTGAACTACCCACGACACAAAAGAGAAAATGCTCCAACAACGGCAATTAGTAGACGTGTAGACGAACCGAGCAGGCAGTGGATCCAGTCGCATGCTTCACAAAATGATGATGAAGATGGGAGCCTCCATAGCTAGTAGAGCAAGGATAAGAGAAGGAACAGACCACACGTTTTTTTGGCAGATGATTACCAGCTAAGCATGGAGTCGCCGGTGCTAGTAGATAGTATTAAGATATGCCTCAATAAACGTCTTTTGAAAAATCTTATTTTTTGGTGTAAAAAAGACCCCATATAAGAGGTTGATCCTTTAAAAAATCTCCAGTGAATAGGTTGTTCACACACAATTTCGGCCAAAATGTAATTGGATTTTCACCCATAGCTATATGAGGGTAACTGTACCCGAGCTTGCATGCTCGAAACGAGAAATTTTTTGTAATCACCCATTGGTATGAGGATTGCCCTACTCGAGCTCACCGAGAAGCTCAAAATGGTTTTCATGATATGTGCATAAGCGATGCACGTGTGAGGTGCATGCACATGGGTTGGTTCCCACCCAAACTTCTATGTTGAAATTAGACTTAGTGGTTCCGCTCTGTGAAATGAGTCGGCTCAAAATGGACTAGGTGTCTAAGATGGTAGACATATGCACACATGTTCGTTTCATAGACACTCCAATGTATCATTGAGGGGGAAAGTTGATAGGTAGCGATTGTGGTTTTGCAATGCTACATTGATATGGGTGATGGGTGATGGGAGAGTTGTGGAACACTTTGATTAAGAGGGGGTGTTGAGAGATATAATTGCGGTGTTGTGTGTATTTGGGAAAGCACCCTAGAGGTGCAAGATTTTATGGTAAGATAATAATTCCACATGTATGGTGTGTGAGTGTTGACCAAAAAAGTGGAAAAGGGAGTGCCACATGGATGATGACATGTAAAGAGGGATAAGGCTAGAAAGCCTATATCGTTGTATGGCTCAATTGAGATATGCAATAGAGCTTGTGTCTTGAGTGTGCAATCTCTCTCTCTCTCTCATGGCATTTTTAGTGTGGTATAATCCACCTTAATTTTATGCATAATCTTATGTATAACCATGATCAATCCCATTTTAGGATTGTTAACATTCTCATCGAAACCATCATCCCCATTTGGTATCTTCTTGATGAATGTCATCTTTGAAAATGCAAGCTTGTAGAAAGCCTTTTAGGCCCTTCTAATCTCCTTGAGGGACTCCTCTTCTTCTATGAGGAAGGCACTAGAGGTGACGGGCATACAAAGCTAAAAGGGCGCTTGTTGATGGCCATTTTTGTTGCAGGGCGAGGCGGAGGCCAAGAAGCAGTTGAGGAGAGGAAAAAAAGAGGTGTATTGAAAACATTTTAATTTTTTTTAATAAAAATTACATATTATATAAGCATTTATACTATATATATATATATATATATACATATATATATATATACACACACATTTATACATACATCCATACATATACATACATATATATATGTGTGTGTGTGTGTGTGTGTGTGTGTGTGTGTGTGTACACATATATATATATATATATATACAAGGTGAGAAAAATGGCTCCATGTTGCATGTTGGGAGCTTTTGAAACTTTTTTAATATAAAATATCCTTTTGTATATTAACCTTTGGGCCTTAATTTACTTCCTTCTGTATATATAAATATGTAAGTATTGGAATTAATTAAAATCCATATGTTGAACTCACATGATAGGGTTACATATGATGAGTGACCCCCTTGAGGTACAAAGGATGGGCTATCTCTGTATAGAAAAGAATAAACTAATAGTATTAGTTGACATGGCCCATGAATCTCTGGACTCCCTTGTAGTTTTTTGGTGGGAATAATCACAAAATAAGTTTGGCCTTCCTTTCATCAATGAAAAATCCATTCTTAGACACACTATATGCATAAGAATCACTCCACATGTTATGTAAAAATTGGCACTTGTAAGGGTAATGTAACATTAGTTTGGTAATAGGACAGATTTATGTTCTCATATCTATTGATGACAAGCTTTATGGAATTATTTGAAACACATGGATAGTGAAAATCAAAGGTTTCCTTTTTTCATATCATTAAGTACCAAGTGAAGGAAAATTGGGGTTTTTTGGGATCATGTTGGTTACCTCTAGGATTTTCAATTTCATAAGAATTCATAGGTCAAATTATAGTCTAGTAATATAGAGCTATTTGGACTATATTTGGATCAAGATCTTTAACTAGCCAATTTCTCATCACTTTCCAAAGTTTTTGGATGTAATTTGTTTGAAAACATGTCTATGGTATAAAACAGTCCATATTAGGTCCAAGAATCAATTAGAACTTTAAAATTTAGGTCTTAATGAAAATTCTAAGGTATTTACCTATTAACAAAAAAATTAACTTTGAGGATTTCTATAGCAAGTCAATAAATCATAGACAAGGACTAAATCTTACAGACATATTCTATGCACTGTTATGCTTTGTTGGTGCATTTTGTGAGAATCACATATACACCTATTTATTTGGGCACTTTGTTTTAGATGAAAGTTTACAAATTTTGAACCATATTCACTACTACAGAATAAGAGACTACTTTGTGAATTTTTAAACATCTTATAAGGCTTTAAGTGGAACATCTAGTCATTTTGTATAATAATTGACACTATTTTCATAAGTTTCTCACTAGATGCTCCAAATGTAAGTAAGGGTTCATGTACATTAGTTTGCCATCTATGCAATTTTGAAAGTTGAGACCATCAACTTGTTTTTTAACCTAAAATGAAATATTTCGATATAGTTCTTGATTGATTACTTTAGTGCAAAAATTGATTTATTAGTATTACTAAAGCAAATCCCTATATAAGGGATTAATATTCTAGGATTGAATCTAAAAAATAGAGAGAGAAAATGCATATGCACATGTAAAAATCAATAATATTTTTGAGTTCAAAATGGATAAATTCATTACGATTAGATTTTAGTGACTTGAATAATGAATATTAGGGGTAAATTAAATTACTAATTTTGATAGAGTTTAGAGAGATAAAGCCACTTATTACTTCATAAAATATGGGTTTTCAATAGCCCCATTGGTCTTGAGGATGTTCCTTTAGCCATCTTGACAATTAGATCTGCTCTTTCAAATTTTGGTTTTCCCCAGTTTTCCTAACATCATTTGGTAATAATGCTCACACTCGCACCTCCATCCATGATAGACAATGCTTGGTACCTGTTATGGTGGATTGGAATTGTGGCATTTGTATCATCACTCTCATAATACCGGCCCAATTGGTTGATAGGTATTTTGACGAATCTAGGTGTTTCCTTTATCTCCTCCTTGAGTTTATCATGTCCTCTTTCAGTTTAAAGAGACATATTTATGTGCTTTGTAACTTAATATCCTTGTTCCTAATTGGCTCCTCTACTGGGAAAGAGTATTGGAACTCTTGCAATTCTACAATCCACCTAATCATTCTTTTGGTGGGACAGAATCACATTGTTTATAAGTTGAGGAAGTAAAGCATAGCTTATTAAGAACATAAAAGTATTTGGAAGGAGATAATGCAGAAACCTTCTATGAGAAAAGATCACACTCATAATTACCTGCTCTTCTCACTATAGCCTCTTTCCACTGCAGCTTTCACTCTACTTGCATAGTAAAAATAGGCTTTATGTAAAGAATTCCTTTTCCTTATTAGAGTAAGATTTCTCCCATAGCATCAACACCTATTGAAGGATTCACATAGAACACTTTGTCCCATTAAGAGCTTGCATAGATGAAAGACTATAAAGCACCTTGCTAAAACCCTCTTCATATTGATGAGTCCACTTCAAAGGGTCCTACTTAACAACTTGTTGGAGAGGATATAAGACTTTAGAGGCTAAAGGAATAAATCTTCCCATATAATTAACCTTGTGGATAAAAACCATTAATTGCTTCATGTCCTTGTAGGAGGTAAAATCACTAAAGCCTTCACCTTGTCGTCATCTACTTTAATACCATTTTCTGAAATTACATCTCTAGCACACTTGTAAGATTTCTCCCTCCATCTTTTGAGATGTAAAGATGTAAGAACCTCTCCTTTAGTCTCTGTAATCATCCCCTAATTCAGAATGCAAGAAAACATTGTTTTACCCTATTTTGGTCTAGAGAGAGAATATTCTAGAGAGAGGTAACAGAGTTTTGAAATATTTTTGGATAAGTATTTTCTCCCAGTCAATAGGAAGAGATCCCCTTAAACAGAATCTTAAAAAGAGTTTTCCAATGTGCATAAGAAATTAATTGAATATGTGTATTGGACATCTTGGCCTAGGGGTATATAATTTCAGAAAATTTTGAGTAAGGTCCAAATAGTGTTCAAAAAGGGCCAATAAGGTTAATCCAAGTGTTGGAATAAGAAAAACACAAAGAATAAAAGAAAATCCCCTAAAAATGAGTAAATTCTCACATAAGATGAAGAGTTGACTAGTGCTAGGTTTATTAGTTTAAAAATGGGATTTTTTAGTAAAAAAATAGAATTTTTGACACCTCACAATGAAAAGAAGGGCTCATGAAGGAGGTGCCTAGAAATCACATCAAGGGGGCATTTTCAATTCAAAAAATGAGATATTTTCATCTCTCCTCCTTCAAACCAAATCAAAAAAGTGAGCCAAACTCATCTAAAACTTGTCCAAATGGATCAAACTGGAAGCCTCTAGATTCTAGTTGGACTTGGTTGGTGGCCTCTCTCTCCTATAAATAGACCCCTATTCCTTTGTATTTTCATATTGGAGTAACTCTATACTAGTGTAATTTTTAGCTTAGTATTTTTCACATTGGAGTAACTCTATACTAGTGTAATTTTTAGCTTAGTATTTTTCTGTTATCTCTCTACCTTGCCTCTCCATTGTGAAGTTTTGGGGCTTCACTAATCCTCTTCTTCTCTTGGAGACTACCCCCTTTTACTTGGTGGCCAAGCTTCGTCTTTGAGGGCTTCACATTTCCCTAAAGAATCAAGCCAAAAACCAAGGGTAAGCCTAAACAATGGTGTTTTTCTCTCTTCTAAATGGTAATCTTCTTCCCAACCCCTCTAATGCTTGGGAAGCATTTTAATCTATGGTTTCTTCTTTAAAACCATGTTTTTTATATTATATTGTTAAAATGAATTAATGCTAATCTTTATGCTTAAAAGTAATCACCTTGATGGATTAATCCTTCTTGGAAGGATAGATCTTCGTCCTAGTCTCATTTTCTTAACCAAATCTCTAGACCTAACAAGCTAGAGATAGATATTAAGTATTTTTATGATTTTTAATAAAATTAAAATAAGGATTAGTTCATTTATGCTTGTTTTATGTTAAGAAAAATCATATTTATTCATTCTAAAATGAAAGAGAGCTTGGGCTAACATTCTTATATTTATTTTCATATGGAAATCATATTTGGGTAGTTTTCTTAAATAAATAAGGTGCTTACATGTAATTATGGTAAAATCTTTATCATTACAATATTTGGGTAGTTTTCTTAAATAAATATGGGAAAGTTATGGTAAAATCTTTATCATTAGAAAATGGAATTTATGCATAAATAACTTTTATATCAAAAGTGAAATTTTGACTATTATCATTTCTTAGAAAATGTGGGGAAGCTATGGAAAATTTTATATCATTAGAGAAAGAATTTATGCATGAAAAATTTTATGCTAAAAGTGGAGTTTTGAGCATTATTCATTTGCCTGAAAAATAAAGAAGGTTATGCACAAATTTCTAGATTCATTCAATTTATGAGAATTATGGAAATGATTCATGTAGATAAAAATGAATTAGTGTTTAAGCTGAAAGAGGAAATATGGATATAATTGATTTTGTAAATCCCATGAGATCGTATGCATATATCCTTTATTTAAAAAGAAGAATATTGAGTATCATGAAATCATGGATAAAATTTTAATCAAAAAGGGAAATCACAAACATAATTAACTTTTGGAATTACGAAGTATATGTCTAGATTATCAAAAAAAAGAATCTTGGGGTACATTCATAACGAGAAAAGGATTTCCCAGAAAAAGACCAGAAAACGCTTAGTTGAATGAATGTGAATAATTGTGACTGATTTATTCCTAGATTTCCTCGAAAAGGAATCCAGAACTCTTGAAAGGATCGAGGATCTAAAAGAGAATGAAAATTTAGACTTAACTGAATTAAGTCGAGAAAAGTTATCTTAACTGAGCCAAGTAATGGCCGAGACATAGAAAAGTCCTATCAGTATAAAAAGTAGAGTAACCGTACTTTTAATCTGGGTGATGTGAGGACTGATGTAGAGTGATGAGATGATGTGAATGAATGTGGGATGATGTGAATGAATGTCGAAATAATGTGGGATGATGTGGCTGAATGTGGATATGATGTGAATGAATGTGGGAATGATGTGGGTTGATGTGATTGGATGTGAATTGATGTGAGATGATGTGAGTGGATGTGAATGGATGTGAAATGATGTGGGATGAGAATGTGGAAATGATGTGGGATAATGTGGAAGAATGTGGGAATGATGTGAGATGATGTGAATAAATGTGGGAATGATGTGAGATGATGTGAATGAATGTGGAAATGATGTGGGATGATGTGAATGAATGTGGATTAATGTGGGGTGATGTGAATGAATGTGGGGATGATGTAGGATGATGTGAATGGATGTGAATTGATGTGAGATGATGTGAGTGGATGTAAATGGATGTGAATTGATGTGAGATGATGTGAGTGGATGTGAAATGATTAGAGATGATGTGAATGAATGTGGGAATGATGTGGGATGATGTGAATGGATGTGAATTGATGTGAGATGATGAGGGATAATGTGAATCTCATTTTCTTAACCAAATCTCTATGGATTAATGTGAATCGATGTGAATTGATGTGAGATGAATGTGGGATGATGTGAATGGATGTGAACTGATGTGAATGGATGTGAATTGATGTAGAAAAATGTGGGATAATGAGAAATGAAGTGGAATGGTAAGAAATGATGAGGAAAGATGGGAACTATGTTTGGAATTGTATTTTTTTGTATGTGAAACCTATTTTTTTAAAGATTGTTTTACGTCAAGTATGTTGGGGGAAGCATTTTGACTATCTTGTGGAATAAGGTTGTGGTGGGGAACCTAAGTGGAAATGTTACAAACAGCTAATGGAGAGTCAAAGAAGGACGTCTCGCATGGCAAGATCGACCAGCCTCGGTTTGGTTTAAATGGTGAGCTTCCGGTACAGTGGATGAGGGACCAAGGAAGCGGCCTACGAGTGAATTGCTAGGTCACGTGCTGCAAAAGAACCTAGAGGGTGCTGAGCATATGGTGCTCGGGCTCTGGGTCACCCAGGTTACCCACACGTGCATTGAGGAAAAAAAATGAGTTAGTGTTTGTTTTCTGAACACAGGCATGGATCTGGTTGATTGGCCTTGTTGGTCTTCAACGGATGAGTTCATGGCTCTTTCACATGGATCTTGTTGGTTAATCTAGCTGATCTTCAACGGAGAGTCCATAATATGGATTTTATGTGATTATATTCCTAGGTACTATGGGTTAGGAACTATTGAAAAGACCCTTGAGTAAGCAGGTGGTGATATGAACAAAGTGCAAGTTCCTCCTTTGATTCGGCCATGCGACCCGTGGGTTCGGTTAGAATACAAAGGTTAGTTAAGGCCCTTGCTAGGTGAGCTCGAGCAGGGCAACCCTCATACCATGGGTGAATACATATCTCTTTTTGAGCACGGAGGCTCGGGCACGGTTACCCTCATAAGTGTTGGTAAAAAAATACAATCATTTTGGCCGAAGTCGGGCAGTGAACCCAAGTATGTGTGTAATCAATTACAAAGTACATGCTTCTTAAAAAGCATGTGAACAAGGGCTTTATGAAAATAGACCCTTTGAGATTTTGGAAAGGTTTTGGACCTTAATAGTAATAAAATATTTTTTTTAAAATCTCTGAAATGCACGCACGTTGAATGCGCCTCTGTGCGCCGCGTTGAATGCCTGACACCCAGATGGTCTCCTTCTCCTTCCTCTCGACTGCATCTGCACAGCAGCTATGGCCGTCTCTTTCCACTCCTATTGCTGTGCTCCTGCTTCCTCTCTATAATACCATGCCTTCGACTTGTCTCCGCCTGCTTCCGCTAGTGTGTGCTGCTTCTGCCGCCTTGCTGAGCTTCAAGCTTTTCATCTCATGCTGTCTCTAGAGGTCGTCGCCTTCCTTTATTGCTCAGCTAAGCGATGGTGCCTGTTGCCTCTATTTACTGCTGGTGATGACTCTTGCTGGCAACTGCCTGTTTGGTGGCGATGCTCTATCTGTACCTGCTACTACTGTTTTCACCTTGGACTCCTGTCAGCCGTCTTCTTGTGACCTGCGATCACACTCTCTAGACCACCTAACACGTGGCCGTCTTCGCTTGATTCCTTTACCAAGGTTCACTCACCCTCTCTACACCATCTACTCTATTGAGCTGTCTCGTTGATGTGCCCGCTTTCTCTACAGTAGCTGGCTGTCAACTGCTTCACTCCTCCACACTCTCTTTACTGGCCACATTTGTTATGCTGCCCTTTTTCTATGCCATTTCTCCTCTCTAGCTTGTGTGCACAAGCTTCTCCTTGTTGCCATGCCCTGCCTTTCTCCATACTTTTCTTGCTAGCAATCTTGTTTCTTTGTATCTTCTTTAGCTACAACCTTTGTGTGCAGCTCTTTTCTATGATGCAATTGGATTCACCCACCAACTACCTCTTCTTTGCCTCAACCAACAAATCTCCTCCTTGAGATTTTCATTTCCATCGACATGGCCTTCATGGCCTCCTAATCAGCATGGTTTTCCTTCAATGCATGCATCCATTCAAGGGTGCTTCTTGATCATGCTTGTTTTGAACTTGAATGTCCTCAAAGAGTTGAATTGAAATTGTCTTTGTTGTCTCCTCTTGTTCACATGGATAGAAGCAAAGCTTTTTCATGCCACATTCATCGTACTGGCCAATAAGACACATATTGGTGAAATCTTGAATCCGCTCCTTTGTACATACGCATGATTCCCACCACAACTGTGTAATCCTTGAGAAAGAGTGCTCAACAACGAGAAATTTGGCCCCAACCACAAATGATTTGTAAAATCATTTCACTCACATGTACATGAATTACCATGAAAACCAAAAGCATTTAAGCATGTAATATTAAATACATCTTTTAAAAACATCAGTTGTATGTGGTATACACAACAACAAGTGTTCCAATCTTTCAACTTTTGTATAAACCACAGCTTGAGCTTTTAAAACGACCTTTCCCCGATTTGCACACGTGGGTGGGTGTCTCTAAACTTCAAAAAATAATGTCAAAAAAAGCAAAGAATCCAGTAAAAAACTTTCAATGATAGCTTTAAAAGACCCAAATAAAATCATTAAAAATACCATACAAATTTATGCAGAGGTATGAATTGCAGAAAGATAACTACCCATATATATAAAGCATAAGAAGACACATATAGCTATATACCAAAGACTGTGCGATATAACAGAGATAGAGTATGTTAGACATATTTTTGAATATTTGTGCACTAATTATATAGCATAGAAAGAGTAACATTAAAATATAATAGCTATATAGTATAGCAAATATGTATGCATGCTATATTTCTGATGTGTAGTTCATACTAAGGGGGGTTCACCTAAAATATGTAAGTATACCACGTGAGTTAAAATGAAAGGGTTTTTTAATTCTAAATTTTAACGTAAATTTACAGAAATACATTTACAAAAGGGATTTTTTAGTCAATTTTGGAAAAAAAACCCATAAGTATAGAAAGAAAAAGGGATCTTTTTATTCATGAAAAATTCACAGGTAAGGGGTTTTTTAAGTACCCCTTGAACGCACGTGATGCATAGGGTTTCCTAATAGTATAGCCTCGAGAGTTCATAGCACACATAAGTGTATGTAAATGTGCTATTTTGTTTATTCTTGTGCTATATAGCAGAGGGACATTTGTGGACTAGCTATATAGGACACACATAGTTGTATAGCAAACATAGCTATATAGCATAGACAAGATATTATTAAATATTAGTAGCTATATAGCACATATATATGCATGCTATATTTTGAGGTGTATTTCATAGAACATATAATTATCTATTGCTGTGTTATTAATATATATAGTTATGCTATGTCTAGCACATATAATGTCATATAGCACAGACTGAGTTATTGTGCTATTGATATACACAGTTGTGCAATATAGCATAGACTAAGTTACTATGCTATTAATACATACAGTTGTGCTATATATAGCACAAATAATGCCATATAGCATAGACTAAGTTATTAGTTCATTGGCAATAATTATAACACATGTATATTCAGAGTCAATATGCTATATAGCTAGTTTGCTTACTATATAGCCTAGACAGCTTCAGCAGTATAGCTATATATAGGAGACTATCGCTACTATGTATCACAAGGACATATACACCATAAAGGTTGTTCAATGAAGCAAATATGCATGCTATATGTATTATGTGTAGTACATATCACATATTAGCAAAACATTTTATACTATATAGCACAGAGACATGCACCAATAGAGCTATTCCTCAATGTTCGTTCACTAGCTATATAGCACCGATGATGCTATCTATGATAGATAAAGATAGATAGTATAAGAAGAGCTTAATAGCTCATACGAAATACCATGTGGTATGTACAAAATTGTGTGTGCAATGAATAACACTAAAGATATGGTATGAGATATGTTTATGCCTGAGATTCATTAAGTAAGTGCACCGGATACTTGATGTATTTCTTATAGCCAAGTAGATGTCGACAGATGTATTTCTTATTTGGAGAAACCTTGGTGTGCTCTGTCTAGAATCTAACAACTATCTCCTTCACTTCATGAGATAAACTGCCATAAGTGGACTTTCTTTTACATAAGTCCAATGTCAACATGCTTGAAGATGTAGCAGCACTCTCAACTCTACCCAAAGAAGAATAAAGATCCTTAGATGAATATTAAGAAGTTTTGTAGCTTGAGCAAGACTAAGTTCTCTACCAGGGGTCTCATTAACATACATTAACCGATTGACAAGCATGCTTAGTGTGCTGCGTTTCAAGAAAAGCTTGTTGGAGATGCAATCCACACTTCTAGAGAGAACCAACTCACGTGGTGAGACTGGGTTTGAATCTTGGAAAGTTGAGGTTTCTACAAATTGGATTACCCCGGAGGTCATCTCTAACACCTTAAGGTTTTGGGGTCTAGATGGCTAGACCAATTCGTGGAACACCTCAGTTAAGCGCGCTTGTGCAGGAACACAATTGGAATGGGTGACCTCCCGGGAAGTGGGAGGATCCATGTTTCCAACATGGTATCGGAGCCCAGGTTGTGATGTTGGAAGTTAAGACCTAAACCAAAGTGTGGCTTGAGGGGGGGTGTTGGAGATGCAATCCACACTTCTAGAGAGAGCCAGCTCACGTGGTGAGACTGGGTTTGAATCTTGACAAGTTGAGGTTTCTATAAATTGGATTACCAGAGGTCATCTAACACCTTAAGGTTTTGGGGTCTGGATGGCTAGACCAATTTGTGGAACACCTCAGTTACGCACACAACTGGGATGGGTGACCTCCTCGGAAGTGGGAGGATCCATGTTTCCAACAAAGCTTATCATTAGATTTTGGATTCTTCAACACTTGTAAGGAGCTCCTAAATGCATAAACAAGGCCCATAGACTGGAAAAGTATATCATCTATGCATTGCAAAATGTGCTCATCATTTATAATTTCATGCATTATTTCATTCTTGTCATCTTTCTGATAATGACTCAAATTTGTCAAAATATGCTCAACAATATTCTCAATAGTATGCCTATTCCTTTCTTCAATGTCTTCTCCTTCATTGTATTTATCTTCAGTTCTTTTGATTTCTAGTTGCTTCCGTTCTATGACATGGTTGTTGATACTCTTGCTTGACATGTGCTTCATACTTCCTCACTTAGCTTACTTCCTCCTCATTAAGATATTTCTTTCTTTTGGAATTCACCTATGCTTGCACAAGGGTTTCGTCAAAGACCTGTGTTCTATGTGGCTCAAGAGAACATCCTTCCCTGGCCAATGGGCCTGATCTAGAAAGTCTCCAAAAAGGTATCCTTGTGAATAATTATCGAATTCATGTTCTAGTAATGAAGTTTCTTCAATAGCATGGATATGTTGTGAATAACAAATTTCCATAATGTGCATCCCTTGTTGTGACTTTCTAGCTTCCATTGAATGTAGTCCTTCCATAGATGAAACAGAGAGAGAGAGAGAGAGAGAGAGAGAGAGAGAGAGAGAGAGACAGAGAGACAGAGAGAGAGGACCACATAAAGCTTTAATGGAGAATAATTAGAAGCACTGAGAATAGAGAGAGAGAGAGAGAGAGAGAGAGAGACCCGTAAATCACTTCTTAGAGTGATGGAGTCGTGAGACCGTTTCAATTCGTTTCTTCTTCCCCATTTTTCTTTAATTTTACTACTTTTTCAAGTCGTTTTTGACACATGAATATTTTAACTATGTTTCTAGTGATAGCTCGATTGTTGGTGTCCATGGACATCAACTATTGAGCCACTATTCCATCATGCTTTCACCCCATGGAATTCTCTTGTTCAGGCCATGGAAAGGGGAGCATGATGGCACTAGCCCATAGTTCTCAAAAGAGCTCTAACACATGAGCAATTAAAGATAGATAGTGTCATCCTTACATGTGCAACTGAAGTTGTGTCTTTCTTAAGGGTCCACCTCAGTAATGGAGCCACAACAATTTATGATGATAAGCAAAGAAGGGAAGTAAGCAGAGTTTTTGGGAAGTAAATGAAGCTGATATTAATAGAATTCGCAATTGGAATTGTATGAAAGTAAAAGGCTTAGGGACTATGCACTATTGTTATATGCACATTATGTGTGCATATACTAGGAGGCTAACCCACATTAGGCTTGTGAGCATGGGAGCATGGGTTAGGACTATACTTAAGGGTTAAGGTCATCCAAGGGATCTCTCTCTTCCCTCTCCACTCCACTCTTAAATCTCCAATCCAAGAAATTATGAGATTTGAGAAAACAAAATCTCTAGAAATTTGTGAAATTTTTCTCTTAAAACCTTTTGGCTTTTCATCTTCCGGGAAACCTTTTGTCTTTTCGCTTTCCTGAAACCTTTTGGCTTTCCGAATTCTGAAAAATCTTTTGATCTTTCGGATTCTGGAAACTTTTGACCTTTCACATTCTGATTTTTTTTGTCTTTTCATTTTCCCGAAACTGTTGGCTTTCCGTATTCTGGGAAAACCATTGGGATTCCAAAATTTTTTGATCTTTCGTATTCTAAATACGTTTTGGGTGAATTAAAAATTTCTAAAAAAATAGTGGAAAATTAGACAAAGGTTATTTTAAATTTTGGGAAAATGTGGGGTTGGTGTTTGGCATGTGGTGTCCATTCGGGCACCCGTGACCATTCAAATTCCTTTAAAAATATATTTTTGACCCAAAAAATTAGAAAATCCATTAAAATTATAAATTTTCATTGGATTGGAGAATTTTCGAGCGGAATTGGAAATTTCATGAACAATGAGATTCTTAGGAAAAATAAGGAATATTTTAGAAATTATTTTTAAAAATCTTAAAAATTAGTTTTTTTAATATCAATGGTATTTTGGCAAATCAAATTGCTAAATTTTTTTTGGAAAAATATAGGTTTGGAATGCCATAGGTTTGGTGGAATTCAAAATTATCATATTTTGAGGCCCTATAAAATTAGGAAAAACTAGGAAAAATTTTCTCGAGAATTTAATATTTTTGAGGGTTTTTTAATGTTGAAGTATGTTTTCTCGTGCTGACATTAGATGGATGCGAGTTATTCGCATATTATTAATACGATTTTACCTCATATTAGTAGATATTTTTGTTTAGATTAATTCTAAACGATGTTTTCATGATTTTTTGCCATTATTTAGCTATTCTTTCTGGACATGTTCCTTAATTTTTTTTAATGGCTATAATTTGCGTTCAAAGTGTGTTTCACCTTTGATACTTTGCCATGATAATTTTCTTTACACTTGTTTAAGTGTGGTTTGTGCTTAATTTCGTAAGCCTAAGATAAATTCTTTCATGGGTTAGTTGATCGGTTTATTTTGGTGGATTTTATTGGATGTTTTCCAAGTTTTATATGGACTCATCAGGTTCAACCTAGATTACTTGTGTCTAGGGGTTTTTTATTGAGTGTTACATACGTGTTTCACTTGCTTACTTTGGAGTTTTTCTTAAACAACAACACGTTCATATACACCGGATTGATGAGTTGGCCACCAATTTTAATGCTTCTTTTGGCATGATTAATGTCCATTAGATGGCATGCATTGATTAATGTCCATTAGATGGCATGCATTGATTTTTATGATCAACTATGGTTTTCATGGATTTGAGGAACTTCTATGCTTTTATCCATGATTTTATAAGGATCTTTTGATCTTTTGGATAATATCATGTGCTTTGAAGGTGGCATTTGCCTTCGTTTTTTGCATTTAATTTTAGAGTATATTGCTTATACTTTTGTACATATTCCAACTTGGATACCTAGTTGCTTATGTATCTAGGTGAGTTATTTTTCTACCCCAGCTTTATTGTGTTTATTGGGTAGTTATCATTAGAAAGATGCCAATAGTTCAATTTCTTTTCTAATGATATACTCAGAAAGAGTTATTTCTTAATGTGGTCTCAGGTATATAGAGATAGATTTTAGTATGTGAAAGTTTGGGATAAGGCCATCTTATTCCTTTTATACAGGATTTTATTCATATTTTCCTAGACAACATACTAGGGAGTTTCAAATTGTTAAGGTATGGGTGGTATCATGGTGGTATGGGACGCTAGAGATCCCTCACATATATTATCTTATGGGATAATTTGGGCTCAAGATTGTTGTTTGCTTACATCACTTAGCATGTTGACCTCAACATTCAAAGACAATCTCATTTTCTAAATTCACTAGAAGTTATAGTGTGGACATTCTCTAGATAAACTTCTTTTATCTATAGCCTGCATGTATTGATGAGTGTAATCTCTTCGGCATTTTCACTTTTTGAAATCTCTAAAGTTCAACGAGTTTATCTTGTTGTGTTTGGATTAAGGAAACTTGGATTTTTCCTTTGTTGGCATTTCTTTCTCTAGTTCCATACTTTAGGTGATTTATACAGTCAACCTGATGGTTTACGGATGGACATATGTGACTCATCGAGACGTTGATGACTCTCTATGTTGACATGGATAACTCGGGAACATCGATAATTCCATGTGTAGATGTGGGTATATCAGGGCGCCGATGAATCCCTGGTTTCTGCTGTTATAATGCCATGTTTTCCTACTTTATTCCAAATGGTTTACAACAAGGAAATTACTTTGAGTATGAATTCCTCTAATCATCCGTCTGATGGGGGCAAACAGAGCGTATGAGTTAGATTGTAGAGGATATGCTTCATGCATATGTCTCTGGAAAAACATTAAATTGGGAACAATATATTCCACTAATGGCATTTGCCTATAACAGTTTTAAGTATACGGCTATTGGTTTTATTCCGTTCACATGCTTATGTATGGGAATCAACCCAGGGCACTTATTGATGTCAGTCTTTAGGACATCGAGCTTGATGCATCAAGGGATTTCTTGCGTGATATGCAGGAAATGCTGACCAAAGCTCGGGATTCTATCAGGAGTGCTTAGGATAGGATGCTGATAGAGGACGCTCAACTTGGTCTTTTTAACCAGGAGCGTTGGTTTATTTTAATGTTCCTAAAGATTCTCAGACTTTGTCAATAAGAGAATGCTCGAATTTATCTCCTAGATATTGTGGTCCATTTCGAGTTATACATCATATTGGCACAGTTGCGTATGAACTTAAACTACCTCCACATGTTAGAGTTCATCCAGTTTTTCATATCAATAGATTGAAAAGGAAACTGGGAGCTGAGGATAACATAGTTACTCCTCAAGAACTCGTTGAAGTTGAAGAATTATCCTATGTTCCACATGAACCTGATAAGGTACTTGAATTCAAGGAGGGGAAAGGAAACTTTTAGGTGATGCTTTAGATGATGAGTGTGAAGAGCAAGATGTTGATCCGATTCTACTTGATTTGCTAGTAGTAGATAATGAGGGATATGCACCTTGTCACTTTTCAATCTCTTTGATAACTAGCCAAAATATCAGTGTTGTGTTGGTTTTGGTTTGTAGAATTTTGGTCATGATGAAAAAGAGTACTTATATTTGAAAGGTATGAGCTTGTTTTCTTTGACATAGATTATGAATATGATGATAAATCAAATTATGATACAACTATTATTATGGATATTCATCTTGCTATAGTAGTGGGCAACAAGCCCTCTTTGAGTATGAGGAATTTAAGATGGAGTTACATAATGCTTTTGTCATACAAGGCCAAGCCTTACAATCATATATTGTTAGTCAACATGATTGGTTGATAGATTCAAGTGCCAATAGGCACATGATAAGAAAGAGGGATTGGTTTGTCTCTTTTGGGAATTTTCCAAAGTCTTGCTTGAGTTTGCAAACAATGAAACTTATTAGATTCATTTATGAGGTCCCATCATACAATTGCCATGTAGAACAAGGGTGACAACTAAATACAATACAACAATGATATTTAGTTTGTACTTGCTTTGTAAAAGAACTCACTTTTTGTATCTATCCTATGTGATCAAGGATTACATGTGGGTTTTACATTGCAGCAATGTCTAATCAAAGACAAGCAAAAAACGTTGGTGGTTGGAATAGGAAATGGAAAGGGTGGTATACACTATGGACATGTTAAGTGTTTTGAATTTTCCAGCACGATTGCTTGATAGACAATCTTCTCTAGCATAAGACATTGGGACATCTTAGTATCAAGACTTTGCAACATATGTACAAACATCACATGTTGGATGGAATTGATCTCGTGAAGCCTTAAGCTCCTTTATATGAATCTTGTATTTATGGTAATATACACATAATACCCTAGGGAAAAAATATATATTCAAATTATGGGATTTATAAATTTTAAAAAATTAAACAAAGGGTGTAAGGAAATGCTAAAAATAGGTTACATAGGCATTTATAAAAGAAGCCTTGAATGCATGTGATATAGACATATTACACTAAGTGACCCCCCCCGAGCTTTGTACAAGTTATTGGTTGTATTTGTATGGACTAATGAGTGTCAACAAGATTATGACATGCTAAAGCAAGCCTTGTCAGCTGTTCTAATCTTGAGGGCACCCAATTGGGATGTCATCTTTTATGTACACATTGATGATCTTCTATGTATATATTGATGCCTCAAACTTTGCAATTCGATTCATCCTAGCACAGCCAGCATAAGTTGGACTACCCTATTAGTTTTGCAAGTTCTCAATTGGACAAGGCTAAAATAAATTATACTACTATTGAGCGTGAAGGGTTAGCAATGGTTTTGCTATAAAGAAATTTCAGCATAACCTTCTTGCTAGCAAATTCGTATTTTATGTTCATCATCAAGCCTTGTTATATCCTGTGAACAACCATGTTCCATAGGAAGAATCACCAGGTGGTTGTTAATTCTTCTTGAGTTTGACTTTATAATGGTTGTGAAGAATGGCAAAAAAGATGTGATGGATGATCATTTATCTTGCATACCTAATGGTGAAGCGCCAATGGAAATCAATGATGATTTACCAGATGCTACACTATTCAAGGTAGAGGCTATTCCATAGTGGAGTGAGAAAATCCTTAACCTTCTAGAGCTAATGGGTTTCCAAAAGGGAAGGAGTTGATCTAGCAAACAAGGAAGTTGTTAAAAGAGAGCAAAAATTACCAATTTATCATCGGAACTCTTTATAGAAGAGGTAAGGATAACATTCTTAGACAGTGCCCTAGGGATAATGAGAATATCTTATGATTAAGGAATAGGAAATCTAGGGGGTAGCATATGGACATTTCGTATTAGAGATCACTGCCGAGAAAATACTCTGATTGGGGCATTGCATTAGGAACTCAATGGAGTCTTCTTGGGCCCTTTTATTTGGCAGTTTAAGGGAGTCAAACCTTTTCTCTTAATAAGAAACGTTTTCTAATTTGAAGCTTCAAAACGGCTACTTTATTCGAATTTGAATTTTGGGGGGAAAATGGAATTTAAAATCTAGCAGATAAAACCATATCATGTAACATATCTATGGAAAGCTCTTGATGCGTAGATCATGGATCTGTAATCTCCGCTCAAATCGGAGCTTGTATGTAGAAGTTATGGAGGTCCGAAAATTGTAAAATTATCCCCTCCCCTTTTTGGGGAAAAAAGTGCACCCTTTGACCACTCTTACACCTCTCTTAATCACCAATGGTTTTTGCTTACATGGTGGGCTCCTATTTGTCAAAAAGTTAAACGTTTCCATAACCTCATGGCAAATTAAAGGGCCCAAAAAGACTCCATTGAGTTCCTAATGGTGGGGCCAAGATTTTCAAAGATTATGCATTATTTGTCAAGGTTTATGATGAGTGAAGGATGAGTGCCAATGTTGTGCCAAGCCACAAAAGAAAGACATGATGCCGTTACATCTTATTAGAGTTGACTAACCTTTTGAGAAACAGGAAGCTTAGATTTCATCTGGCCAATAAGTCCTACTAGCTCATGGCACATAGACATGCTTCATCATAGTCACCAACTGATTATGTTACTAAATGGGCCGAATCAAGAGCTTCAAGGAAAGCGGACACTAAATTTCTTTATGAAAATATATTTACAAGTCTGTAGATGCCCATTGGAGTTAGTGAGTGATCAAGAAATAAACATTTCATCAATGAGTTAGTAAGTGATTACTATCTCGTGGCACATAGGCATGCTTCATCTCATAGTCGGCAACAACTGATTATGTTACTTAATGGGCCGAATCAAGAGCTTCAAGAAAAGCGGATGCTGAATTGCCCAGTTGAGTTAGTGAGTGATCAAGGTAAACATTTCATCAATTATGTCATTAAATATCTCACTATTACATTCATGATTGCACATTGCAAATCAACATCGTATTATCCATAATTGTTAACCACATATTGGTTAACACATTCCTACAACAACTATGTCCACACACTTATGTAATGGGCACCGGCACTATATTGTACATGCCATCATTTAATGAGGGAAAAGCCTTAAGGACACTCCCAAGTAAGCTTTGAAGGACACACAAGAGGATCTAGGTCAGTTGTTGGGGCCAAACCATAGAACTATAAAAGCTAATTTCTCTTGTTTGTAACTCATTCTCCTATTTGTGCAGAATAAGTGGATTATTCTCTCTCCCTCTCTCTTACAACTCTAATCTAACATGTGTGGTGTACTTAGTGCTAGGGTTTGGGAGTGCTTAGCGCTAATCAATTGTTCTCTAATGCTTTCCTCTTTCTTCTTCTCTCCCTCTTGCTTGAGTGATTAGGCTACCAATGCGATCATAATCCGTGGATATCCCACACAATCTTCGTGAGAGAGGTTGCACCACCCATTGGATTAGAGCAACCACCTCAGTGCCACAACGAATGCGGGAATATGGCAGTGACGAGTGGCTATGATGCCGCTCTTGAGCCTAGCTCGAGCGCGGTGATAGGAAACTTCCCATAACACGTTGTTAGGGTAGGGTCTCCTTAACATCTTTGGTGACATTACTAGGGAGCGCCAATCCGCTACCTGTCAAAGCCATCATTGATTTGAATCCAACAAAGTCTCCATAGCCTAGTGCCAAGTAAGCTCTTTGGCATGCAGTTTTTTTAGTTTTTTGATGTATTTTGATGTTTTTTTTTATGGTTTTTCTTATGTTTTTATTGTGATTTATGCATAGCTTTGTGTTTCGAGTAGAATTACTACTTGTTTGAGTGAAAAAACTTGAGATTTGGGTGATTAGAGAGCCTAATTGTAAGATTCCTCCCTCCGACGTTTGAGGTGTGCAGGTGTAAAAACCTCCCCTTCTGATCTTATAATTATTTATTCCCCTCTTAAATAAAAGAAAGATCCTTTTTGGCCTAGAGAGAGAAAATGTCTAGAGGAGGGAGGTAATTCAAAATTGAGATATTTTTGGATATAAAAATCCTCCTAGTGTCTAAAATGGTTTCCCCTGAAACAGATATTCCTCCCTCCGGCTTTTGAGGTGTGCAGGTGTAAAAACCTCCCCTTCTGATCTTATAATTATTCCCCTCTCTTAAATAAAAGAAAGATCCTGTTTTACCCTGTTTTGATCTAGAGAGAGAAAATATCTAGAGGAGGGAGGTAATTCAAAATTGAGATATTTTTGGATATAAAAATCCTCCTAGTGTATAAAATGGTTTCCCCTGAAACAGATATTCAAAAAGAAATTTCCAATAAGCAATTGGAATAAATTAAAATCAGGTAAAAAGGACCATAGCCTAAGGGTCCAGATTTTTTAAAATTTTTGAATTAAGGTTGCTATGGACCAATTAGATTAATCCAAATGTAGGGAGGAGATAAATTGAAGAATAAAAGGAAATCCCCCCAAAAATAGGTAAATACTCACATAAGATGAAGAGTTGACTAAGGACAAGGTTATTAGTTAAAAAAGAAGAGATATTTAGAAGAAATGATGCATTTTTGACACCTCCTCAGTGTGGGGGAATTCCCCTCATGAAGAAGGCACCTATTTCACATGTGTGGTTGAGTTTTAAACTCACAAATAATGAGATATTTTCATCTCTCCTCTCTCCAGCTTCAACTAGATCCAAAAAGTAAACTAAACTGACCTAAAAATGGTCAAAAATTGACCAAACTGATCTAGAAAAATCTAGAATCAGTTTGCTTGGTTAGAGGCTCACTTTTTCCTATAAATGAAGCCTCCCCCTTTGTAAATGGTTAATAGTGTTTTATGCACTGTTACTCTACTCCTCCCTAGAGCCAAAAAACAGTGAATTTATTGATAATTCATTAGTTTTTGACCATTTCCTCTTCAAAAGAATTGGTGGCCACTCTTGTTGCAAACAAGAGTAGATCCCCCAAACCATCAAGCCTGCCAAAGGAAAGCTCACAAAAATTCATGTAAGCTAGAAATCCTACTTTTTCTTTATTCCATTTAATGGTTTTCTAATTTTTGTTTTCTTTAAAATGAAAAATGATGCTATGCCTTGTTGGAAAGGCTTTCCCCCTCTCTTCATTCTTGAATTCAGCCTTTCTTTATCCTAGATGTGTAATCAAATTGTTAGAATTAAACTTTTCATATTGTTTCTCTTTAAAAAGTGAAATTTGATTAGTTTAGAATGCTTTAAACCAATTTGGGATAATTTCTAAGTAACTTGAGAATGAAAAAATTTGAAAAATGGTCAGCCTACAAAGGAGGTTATGGCAAAATTTTCTTAAATTTTGTGAAATTAGTTTTATCTTTTATTATTCAAAAAGAGTAATCCCCACCGCTTGTGTATTCTAAAAGTGTTATTTTTATTCTATGCATAGAAAAATACATATTAGAAATATTTTTAGAATAAAAGTGTTATTTTCATTAGAATTAATTTCTATGCATAGAAAGATGCATATTGGGAATATTTTGATTATAAAAGTGCTATTTTCATCAAAATTAATTTTTATGCATAAATAGATGCATAAAAGATTTTTTTATTAAAAATGTTACTTTGATCAAATTTTTTTTAAATGCATAGAAAGATGCATAAAGAAATTTATTTTTATTTCAAAAGAGTTCTTCTAATCAATTTTGATTTTATGCATAAAAAGATGCATAAAGAAATTTATTTTTATTTCAAAAGAGTTATTCTCATCAATTTTGATTTTATGCATAGAAGGATTCATACAGAAATTTATTTTTATTTCAAAAGAGTTATTCTCATTAAAATTGAATTTATGCATAGAAAGATGCATAAAAGATTTATTTTTATGTCGAAAGCGTTATTCTCCTTAAACTTGAATTTATGCATACATAGATACATAAACGGATTTTTATAAAAGTGTTATTTCTCACTGAAGTTGTTCTTATGCATAAATAGATGCGTAAAGAATCTTTATATTAAAAATAAGAATTCTCTTACATTCTATAAATAGATGTGATAAGATGTAATATGAATCAGATAGATAAGAATGAATAGAGGATGGATGTGATGAGAATAGAAGTGATGAGAATGAGAGGTAAATAGATGTGATGAGATGGGATGCGAATCAGATAGATGGGAATGAATGGATGGATGGATGTGATGAGGATAGAAGTGATGAGTGTAAGATCCACGTCCCCACCGCACAACGGATTCGGGGTGCTAGCAGCGAGCGACAGGGTCCCACACTCGGGGCCTCGCCCCCCCACGGATATCCGGACAAGGGACTAAGTCCTCGATTCTTCCAAACCGAACTCGGAAAAACTTCTCTTGCCCGAAAAGCGCGGGCGATTCCAGCAGGATAACTTTTCCCTAACGTAGTCAAAAGCCTTAACTAACTGAGCTCATCTGACCAAACCCGTAAGTCCCATAGTCAGATCAAGGAAAAAGACTGTACTTGGATCATAGAGATCAATGCTTTTTTCCTCATTGAGAGGCACAGCCGTTGATTCTTTTCCATAGAACAATTTTTGTCCGGGATTTACTTCATCTATCCAACTAAACAGAAATTGAGTCTCGATTTATGGATCCATCAGTCCAGCCGATCATCAGTCCCATGGGTTAGCCAACCGCCCACCAACCACTGTAGTGATGGGATCCAATTAGAAATTTGGTTAGGTTTTGTCCCGGGTACCAGGGAAAAGAGTTCCCAGGCCCCCTAGCCGGATTTTCAAGCAAATTTAACTCCAGTCACACCACTTACACACCCAATATGAAATTGCCTTTTTCCTAGATTCAATGTATTTAATTCAATCATTTAATGAAATCATAGTGTTACTAATCATAAACTTCCAAGTATCTGGTTGAATCTTAATTTCCAGTCATTCCTTCATCGGAGTATCTATGGCATCATTGGCAACCAAAACGCTCACCACGTGTTCACTCAGGGGCCTTTTCGATAGTTCCTAGCTCATAGCACCCGACAGATAATCACTTATAAAAATCAAGATGGAATCCTCATTGAAGATAAGCAAGATCAACTAACAGATCCATATAAGAGAGCAATGGACTCATCAGTTGAGGACTAGCAAGGTCAATCAACCAGATCCATACTCGGTTTTAGAAAACACACATTCCACATTCATACATCCACATCCACATCCACATTCACATTCATACATCCATTTTCACATCCATACATCCATATCATACATTCACAACCGCGCTCACATTCATACATCCACATCCACATCCATATCCACATTCACACATCCACATTCTCATTCACATACATCCACATCCTTACATCCATATCCACATTTACACATCCACATTCACATTCACATACATCCACATTCTTACATCCATATCCACATCCATATCCACATTTACACATCCACATTCACATTCACATACATCCACATTCTTACATCCATATCCACATTTACACATCCACATTCACATTCAGACATCCACATCCACATTCCATATCTACATCCATATCCACAGTCATACATCCACATCCACATTCACATACATCCATATTCTTACATCCATTCTTTCACATACATACATCTCCATCTATTCCTCGTTCATTTTCATCGATCTGATTCGTTTCACATCCTCATATCTATTTATAGAATACAAGAGAATTCTTATTTTTGATATAAGATTTCTTTACGTATCTATTTATGCATAAATTCCATTTTAAGGAGATTAACACTTTCAAAATAAAAATCAATCTTTTATGCATCTTCCTATGCATAAATTCATTTTAAATGAGAATGACACTTTTGAATAAAAAATCAATCTTTTATGCATCTTTCCATACATAAATCCAATTTAGTAGAAATTACCTTTTTCGAATAAAAGAATTTCTCTTATGCATCTAATTTAGGCATAAAATCATTTATGATGAAAATCACACTTTTAATATTAAAAAATATCTTTTATGCATACAAATCATTTATGATGAAAATCACACTTTTAATATAAAAAATATATCTTTTTATGCATATGTTTATGCATACAAATCATTTGATGAAAATCACACTTTTAATATATAAAAAATATCCTTTATGTCCCATTTATGCATAGAAAGTAATAATGATAAAAGTAACACTTGTATAAAATAAAAAAATATTCTTTTATGCATAAAAATAAATATGATGAAAGTAACTCTTTTATAATAAAAAAATATATACTTTTATGCATAAAAATCCATTTTGATGAAAATAACACCTTCATAATAAAAGAAAATTATTCCTTTATGCATAAAAATCTATTTTGATGAAAGTAACACTTTCATAATAAAAAGATTATTCTTTTATGCAATAATAATAATAATAATAATAATAATAATCAATATGCATCTTCTATGCATGAAAATGACACTTTTAGAGTATAGAATTGATAGGAATTACTCTTTTAGCATAATAAAAGATAATACCTATTTCCAAAAATTTTGCCATAACCTCCTTTATATGGCTGACCATTTTTCAAATTTTTCAACTTAATTTTGTCTTAAAAAATAACTCTAATTGATAATAACCAATATGTATCTTCTATGCATGAAAATGACACTTTTAGAGTATAGAAATGATAGGGAATACTCTTAGCACAATAAAAGATAATACTTATTTCCAAAAAAAATTTCACCATAACCTCCTTTGTATGGCTGACCATTTTTTAAAATTTTTCTACTTAATTTTTCTTAAAAATTAACTCTAATAGATTTGAAGTAATCTAGACTAATCAAAATTCACTTATAAAAGGGAAAACATTATAAAAAGTTTAATTCCAACAATTATCACTTAACTAGGATAAAGAAGGGTTGATTCTAAGAAGAGAGAGGGGAAAAGCCTTTCGATCAAGGCATAATGTCCATTTATCACTTCAAACAATCATAAAAATTAGGAAAGCATAAAAATCAATAAGAAAATTACAAGATCTCTACTTACATAATTTCTTGGAGGTTTCCTTTGGCTTGATGGTTTGAGGGTTCTACTCTTGTTTGTAACAAGAGTGGCCACCAATCTTTGGAAGAGGGAAATGCAAAAACTAGTGAATTATTAATAAATTCATAGTTCTTGGCTTGGGAGGAGTAGAGTAACAGTGCATAAACACTATTATTTTTCAAAAAAAGGGGAGGCTTCTATTTATAGGAAAAATTGAGCTCCTAACCAAACAAACTGATTCTAGAATTTTCCAAATCAGTTTGGTCAATTTTTGACCATTTTTAGGTCAGTTGAGCTAACTTTTTGAGACTAGACTTGAATTAGGAGAGAGGAGAGATGAAATATCTCAATTTGTGAAGATTTAAAACTCAATTGCATATGTGAAGTAGGCACCTCATTCATGAGGGGGGAACCCCATTGTGAGGTGTCAAAAATCCATTTTTGACGCTTTTCCTTTGGTCCTTAGTCCACTCTTCATCTTATGTGATTATTTACTCATTTTTTTGGGGGTGATTTTCTTTATTTCTTATATTTATCTTCTTCATACATTTGGATGAGTTTGATTGGTCCTTCAAAACCTTAATTTGAAATTTTTTGAAAATCTGGACCCCTAGGATAAGGCCTCTTAAATAAATTATACTTAATTTCTAATGCACCTTCTGAAAATCTTTTTGAACTTCTATTTTGGGGGAACTTATTTTAATAAGAAGAGATATTTTTCTATCCAAAAATATTCAAAATCTGAACATTCTCTCTCTAGGTCAAAATAGGTAGAAACAAGATCTTTTATATTTCTGAAGAGGGAATTGATTTCAGGGGAAGATGCTGGACATCTTAAGAGACTGGGGAGGAATCTTACAATGAGAATGAGAGGAATATAGATGTGATGAGATGGGATGCAAATCAGATAGATGTGAATGAATGGATGAATGGATGGATGGATGTGATGAGAATAGAAGAGATGAGAATGAGAGGTAAATAGATGTGATGAGATGGGATGCGAATCAAATAGATGGGAAAGAATGGATGAATGTGATGAGAATAGAAGTGATGAGAATGAGAGGTAAATAAATGTGATGATATGTGATGCGAATCAGATAAATGGGAATGAATGCATGGATGGATGCGATGAGAATAGGAGTGACGAGAATGTGAGGTGAATAGATGTGATGAGATATAATGCAAATCAGATAGATGGGAACAAATGAATGGATGTGATGAGAATAGAAGTGATGATAATGAAAAGTAAATAGATGTGATGATATGTGATGCGAATCAGATAAATGTGAATGAATAGATGAGATGTGATGTCATGTGAATCATGATATAAATGAATGATATAGGATGTGAATGAATGTGATAACATGTGAATCAGGATGTGAATGAACGATAAGGGACATGAATGAATGTGATAACATGTGAATCGGGATGTGAATGAACGATAAGGGACGTGAATAAATGTGTTAGCATGTGAATCGGGATGTGAATGAATGTGTTAGCATGTGAATTGGGATGTGAATGAATGAGATGTGACGTGAAATGGATGTGATAAGATGCGATGTAAACTGGATAGATGTTAATGTATGTGAAGTGATGAGATGTATGGGTAGATACAAGTAGATGTGATCTGATGAGGATAAATGAGGAAATAAGTGATGAGTAAGAAAAACATGTGATTAGATGAGAATGGGAATACTTATGAAATGAATGTGAATTGATGTGGATTGATGTGTGGGTAATGTGGATTGATGCGGATGGATGAGTGGATGATGTGGATTGATATGGATGATGTGGATGGATGTATGGATGATGTGGATTAATGTGTGGGTAATGTGGATTAAAGTGTATGGATGAGTGGATAATGTGGATTGATGTGGATGATGTATGGATGATGTGGATTGATGTGTGGGTAATGTGGATTGATGTGTGGATTGATGTGGATGGATGAGTGGATAATGTGGACTGATGTGGATGATGTGGATGGATGTATGGATGATATGGATTGATGTGTGGGTAATGTGGATTGACGTATGGATTGATGTGGATGGATGAGTGGATAATGTGGATTGATGTGGATGATGTATGGATGGATGTATCGATAATGTGGATTGATGTGGATGAGTGGATAATGTGGATGATGTGGATGGATGTATGGATGATATGGATTGATATGTGGGTAATGTGGATTGACGTGTGCATTGATGTGGATGGATGTATGAAAGATGTGGATGGATGTGTCGATAATGTGGATTGATGTGGATGGATGTATGGATGATGTGGATTGGTGTGGATGATGTGGATGAATGTATGGATGATGTGGATTGATGTGTGGATGATGCAATTGGAAGTGATTTGATGTGGGAATGATATGATGTGATAGGGATCAATGAAAAAAATATGTGGGAAGATGAGAAAAGATGGGCACTAATGTGAAAGGATGTGGAGTGATGAGAAAAAATGGAAATATTGTTGGAACTGTATTTGTATGTGAAATCTGTTTTAAATGATTGTTTTATGTCAAGAATGCTGGGGAAGCATTTTGATCGTCTTGTGAATGAGGTCGTGGAGACCTATCTGTTAAAGTTGCAAGTGCTGACGGAGAGTCAAAAAGGACGTCTCGCGTAGCAAGTTAGGTTGAGGTCTTGACCAGCCTCGGTTTGATTTAAATGGTGAGCTTCCGGTGGGTACAGTGGATGAGGGACCAAGGAAGCAGCCTATGAGTGAAGCGCTAGGTGACCTGCGAAGGATCCTAGAGGGTGCTGACCATACGGTGCTCAGGCTTTGGGTCGCCGAAGATACCCACACATACCTCAGGGAAGATATTGGAACAAGGAGTAAGAGTTGTTTTCTGAATTCGGGCATGGATCTGGTTGGTTGACCTTGTTGGTCCTCCAACGGATGAGTCCATGACTCTTTTATATGGATCCATTGGTTGATCTTGCGAATCTTCAACGAAGATTCCATTTTGATTTGTGAATATATTGCCGATTACTATGAGCTAGGAACTATCGAAAAGGCCCCTGAGTAAACAGGTGGTGAGCGTTTTGGTTGCCAATGATGCCATAGGTACACCGATGAAGGAATGATTGGAAATAAGGATTCAACTAGAGATTTTGAGGATTGTGATCAGTGACACAATGGTTTCATTAAATGATTGTTTTAAAGATAGCTGATGCTAAGAAAAAGGCAATTTCATATTGGGTGTGTAAGTGGTGTGACTAGTTTTAAGTTTGCATGAATATCCGGCTAGGGGGTCTGGGAGCTCTTTTCCCTCGTACCCGGGACAAAACCTAATGAAATTCTTAATTGGATCCCATCACTACAGTGGTTGGCTAACCCACGGGACTGGAAGGGGTTAGGCTAGACTCATGGATCCTTAAATTGAGACTTAATTCTATTATGGTACGATAGATGAAGTAAATCCCAGACAAAAATTGTTCTATGGAAAAGAATCAACGACTATGCCTCTCAATGAGGAAAAAAGCATTGATCTCTATGATCCAAGTGCAATCTTTTCCCTGATCTCTGACTTGGGACTTACGGGTTTGGTCAGATCAATTCAGTTACTTAAGGCTTTTGACTACATTAGAGAAAAGTTATCCTGGAGGAATCGCCCGTGCTTTCTGGGCAAGGAAAGTTTTTCCAGGATCGGTTTTGGAAGAACCGATGGATTAGTCTCTTGTTTGGATATCCATGGGTGAGGCCCCGAGTGTGAGACCTTGCCGTGCACAAGAAGTGCTACTTTCGTTGCTAGAACCCCTGAATTCATTGCGCGGTGGGGATAGGAACCTCACAGTTGGTATTAGAGCAAATTGGAGAAGCCAAAAATGTCAAAAATTTATGAAGAAGCAGTAAAAGGTTGTAATTATGTGAAAAAATTCATACGAATTGATATTCAAATTGAAATTCGTAAATTAGTAATTGGGTCTTCATATGGAAGTACTGCAATTGTATGGAATTCCTGACTTGCTTGAGGCCTAGACATGATGGTATTTACCTTATATTTCCAAGGACCGTGACTACCCGTATATATCGAGAGTATAACTGCAGGTCTTTACTGGCAATATATACGAGTAAATCTAAGACTTAAAATTATAAGCATTAATACTATCCAGATGATGAACTCGAATGTGGTTGATATGATTTTAAATTCTGGTTGAGAATTGATGAGTTGATTTGGATTCAATGAAGATTCCTAAATTTTGGTTGAAATGTAATAAACTAAGCAAAACCACAATGAGGATGAATGGGATGAGTCCCTGTGAGATGATGTTCGTAGTAGCTAGAATGATGTTAATGACTTCAGCAAATCACTATGAGATTAGTGGATTATGCTGGCAGATTGCTGCTGTTAACACTTGACCCAGTGGATCAAGTTAAGGGATGTCAAATTAAAAATCTGTATAATTGAAAATTTCCATGAAGGACTGTTCAGATAGAAATTTTGATCTAATGGCATTATTGTGATAAGGATTGAATGATACGATCTGAGTGAATTATTATCTGATGATGAGTTTTGTATAAGGGATCTTTATCCTAGAAATCTGTTGGGTTCACTAGACTATAAGGAACCCCATAATCAGTTGGATCTTAAGGAAAAGAGTTCTCCTCTAATTTTGCGAGATGAGGACATCTTGTGTTTTTTAAGTGGGGTAGGATGTAAGATTCCTCCCTCCGGCTTTTGAGGTGTGCAGGTGTAAAAACCTCCCCTTCTAATCTTATAATTATTCCCCTCTCTGAAATAAAAGAAAGATCCTATTTTACCATGTTTTGGCCTAGAGAGAGAAAATGTCTAGAGGAGGCAGGTAATTCAAAATCGAGATATTTTTGGATATAAAAATCCTCCTAGTGTCTAAAATGGTTTCCCTTGAAACAGATATTTAAAAAGAAATTTCCAATTGGAAATAAATTGAAATAAGGTAAAAAGAACCTTAGCCTAAGGGTCCAGATTTTCTGAAATTTTTGAATTAAGGTTGCTATGGACCAATTAGATTAATCCAAATGTAGGGAGGAGATAAATTGAGGAACAAAAGGAAATCCACCCAAAAATAAGTAAATACTCACATAAGATGAAGAGTTGACTAAGGACAAGGTTATTAGTTTAAAAAAAAGAGATATTTAGAAGAAATGATGCATTTTTGACACCTCAGTGTGGGGGAATTCCCCTCATGAAGAAGGAACCTATTACACATGGGTGGTTGAGTTTTAAACTCACAAATAATGAGATATTTTCATCTCTCCTCTCTCCAGCTTCAACTAGATCCAAAAAGTAAACTAAACTGACCTAAAAATGGTCAAAAATTGACCAAACTGATCTAGAAAATTCTAGAATCAGTTTGCTTGGTTAGAGGCTCACTTTTTCCTATAAATGAAGCCTCCCCCTTTGTAAATGGTTAATAGTGTTTTATGCACTATTACTCTACTCCTCCCTAGAGCCAAAAAACAGTGAATTTATTGATAATTCATTAGTTTTTGACCATTTCCTCTTCAAAAGAATTGGTGGCCACTCTTGTTGCAAACAAGAGTAGATCCCCCAAACCATCAAGCCTGCCAAAGGAAAGCTCACAAAAATTCATGTAAGCTAGAAATCCTACTTTTTCTTTATTCCATTTAATGGTTTTCTAATTTTTGTTTTCTTTAAAATGAAAAATGATGCTATGCCTTGTTGGAAAGGCTTTCCCCCTCTCTTCATTCTTGAATTCAGCCTTTCTTTATCCTAGATGTGTAATCAAATTGCTAGAATTAAACTTTTCATATTGTTTCTCTTTAAAAAATGGAATTTGATTAGTTTAGAATGCTTTAAACCATTTGGGATAATTTCTAAGTAACTTGAGAATGAAAAAATTTGAAAAATGGTCAGCCATACAAAGGAGGTTATGGTAAAATTTTCTTAAATTTTGTGAAATAAGTTTTATCTTTTATTATTCAAAAAGAGTAATCCCCACTGCTTGTGTATTCTAAAAGTGTTATTTTTATTCTATGCATAGAAAAATGCATATTAGAAATATTTTTATAATAAAAGTGTTATTTTCATTAGAATTAATTTCTATGCATAGAAAGATGCATATTGGGAATATTTTGATTATAAAAGTGTTACTTTCATCAAAATTGATTTTTATGCATAAATAGATGCATAAAAGATTTGTTTTTTATAAAAACATTACTTTCATCAAATTTTGATTTTATGCATAGAAAGATGCATAAAGAAGTTTATTTTTATTTCAAAAGAGTTATTCTCATCAATTTTGATTTTATGCATATAGAAAGATGCATAAAGAAATTTATTTTTATTTCAAAAGAGTTATTCTCATTAAAATTGAATTTATGCATAAAAAGATGCATAAAAGATTTAATTTTATTTTGAAAGTGTTATTCTCCTTAAAATTAAATTTATGCATAAATAGATGCATAAACGGATTTTTATAAAAGTGTTATTTCCCATTGAAGTTGTTCTTATGCATAAATAGATGCGTAAATAATCTTTATATTAAAAATAAGAATTCTCTTACATTCTATAAATAGATGTGATAAGATGTGATATGAATCAGATAGATAAGAATGAATAGAGGTTGGATGTGGTGAGAATGAGAGGTAAATAGATGTGATTTGATGGGATGCGAATCAGATAGATGGGAATGAATGGATGGATGGATGTGATGAGAATAGAAGTGATGAGAATGAGAGGTAAATAGATGTGATGAGATGGGATGCAAATCAGATAGATGGGAATGAATGGATGGATGTGATGAGAATAGAAGTGATGAGAATGAGAGGTAAATAGATGTGATGAGATGGGATGATGCGAATCAGATAGATGGGAATGAATGGATGGATGTGATGAGAATAAAAGTGATGAGAATGAGAGGTAAATAGATGTGATGAGATGGGATGTGAATCAGATAGATGGGAAAGAATGGATGGATGGATGTGATGAGAATAGAAGTGATGAGAATGAGAGGTAAATAGATGTGATGATATGTGATGCAAATCAAAAAGATGGAAATGAATGGATGGATGGATGAGATGAGAATAGGAGTGACGAGAATGTGAGGTGAATAGATGTGATGAGATGTAATGCGAATCAGATAGATGGGAAAGAATGGATGGATAGATGTGATGAGAATAGAAGTGATGAGAATGGAAAGTAAATGGTGATGATATGTGATGCGACTCAGATAAATGTGAATGAATAGATGAGATGTGATGTCATGTGAATCAGGATGTAAATGAATGATATAGGATGTGAATGAATGTGATAACATGTGAATCGGGATGTGAATGAACGATAAGGGACGTGAATGAATGTGATAGCATGTGAATCGAGATGTGAATGAATGATAAGGGACGTGAATGAATGTGTTAGAATGTGAATCGGGATGTGAATGAATGAGATGTGATGTGAAATGGATGTGATAAGATGCGATGTAAACTAGATAGATGTTAATGTATGTGAAGTGATGAGATGTATGGGTAGATGCAAGTAGATGTGATCTGATGAGGATAAATGAGGAAATAAGTGATGAGTTAGAAAAAGATGTGATTAGATGAGAACGGGAATACTTATGAAATGAATGTGGATTGATGTGGATTGATGTGTGGGTAATGTGGATTGATGTGGATGGATGAGTGAATAATGTGGATTGATGTGTGGATGATGTGGATGGATGTATGGATGATGTGGATTGATGTGTGGGTAATGTGGATTGATGTGTGGATTGATGTGTATGGATGAGTGGATAATGTGGATTGATGTGGATGATGTGGATGGATGTATGGATGATGTGGATTGACGTGTGGGTAATGTGGATTTACGTGTGGATTGATGTGGATGGATGAGTGGATAATGTGGATTGATGTGGATGGATGTGGATGGATGATGTGGATTGATGTGTGGGTAATGTGGATTGACGTGTGGATGGATGTGGATTGATGTGGATGGATGAGTGGATAATGTGGATTGATGTGGATGATGTGGATGGATGTATGGATGATATAGATTGATGTGTGGGTAATGTGGATTGACGTGAATGGATGTATGGATGATGTGGATTGATGTGTGGGTAATGTGGATTGACGTGTGGATTGATGTGGATGGATGTATGGAAGGTGTGGATTGATGTGTGGATAATGTGGATTGATGTGATGTCATGTGATGTATGGGTAGATGCAAGTAGATGTGATCTGATGAGGATAAATGAGGAAATAAGTGATGAGTTAGAAAAAGATGTGATTAGATAAGAATGGGAATACTTATGAAATGAATGTGGATTGATGTGAATTGATGTGATTAGATGAGAATGGGAATACTTATGAAATGAATGTAGATCGATGTGGATTGATGTGTGGGTAATGAGGATCGATGTCGATTGATGTGATTAGATGAGAATGGGAATACTTATGAAATGAATGTAGATTGATGTGGATTGATGTGATTAGATAAGAATGGGAATACTTATGAAATGAATGTAGATTGATGTGGATTGATGTGTGGGTAATGTGGATTGATGTGGATGGATGAGTGGATAATGTGGATTGATGTGGATGATGTGGATGGATGTATGGCTGATGTGGATTGATGTGTGGGTAATGTGGATTGATGTGTATGGAGGATGAGTGGATAGTGTGGATTGATGTGGATGATATGGATTGATGTGTGAGTAATGTGGATTGACGTGTGGATTGATGTGGATGGATGAGTGGATAATGTGGATTGATGTGGATGGATGTACGGATGATGTGGATGGATGTACGGATGATGTGGATTGATGTATGGATAATGTGGATTGATGTGTGAATAATGTGGATTGACGTGTGGATTGATGTGGATGGATGAGTGGATAATGTGGATTGATGTGGATGGATGTATGGATGATATAGATTGATGTGTGGGTAATGTGGATTGACGTGAATGGATGTATGGATGATGTGGATTGATGTGTGGGTAATGTGGATTGATGTGGATGGATGTATAGAAGATGTGGATGGATATGTCGATAATGTGGATTGATGTGGATGGATGTATAGATGATGTGGATTGGTGTGGATGATGTGGATGGATGTATGGATGATGAGGATTGATGTGTGGATGATGCGATTGGATGTGATTTGATGTGGGAATGATATGATGTGATAGGGATCGATGAAAAAAAAATGTGGGAAGAGGAGAAAAGATGGGCACTAATGTGAAAGGATGTGGAGTGATGAGAAAAAATGAAAATATTGTTGGAACTGTATTTGTATGTGAAATCTGTTTTTAAATGTTTTATGTCAAGAATGTTGGGGAAGCATTTTGACCGTCTTGTGAATGAGGTCGTGGAGACCTATCTATTAAAGTTGCAACTGCTGATGGAGAGTCAACGGAGGATGTCTCACGTAGCAAGGTCGGCCGAGGTCTTGACCAGCCTCAATTTGATTTAAATGGTGAGCTTCCAGTACAGTGGATGAGGGACCAAGGAAGCAGCCTATGAATGAAGCACTAGGTAACCTGCGAAGGCTAACCCATGGGACTGGATGGGGTTAGGCTAGACTGATGGATCCTTAAATTGAGACTCAATTCTGTTATGGTATGATAGATGAAGTAAATTCCGGACAAAAATTATTCTATGGAAAAGAATCAATGGCTGTGCCTCTCAATGAGGAAAAAAGCGTAAGTCTCTATGATCCAAGTGCAATCTTTTCCCTGATCTGACTTGGGACTTAGAGGTTCGGTCAGATCAGTTCAGTTAGTTAAGGCTTTTGACTACGTTAGAGAAAAGTTATCCTAGAGGAATCACCTGTGCTTTTCGGGCAAGGGAAGTTTTTCCGGGATTAGTTTTGGAAGAACCGACGGATTAGTCTCTTGTCCAGATATCCATGGGCGAGGTGCTGAGTGTGAGACCCTGCCCCGCGCAAGAAGTGCTACTTCCGTGCTAGAACCCCTGAATTCGTTGCACGGTGGGATAGGGACCTCACACTAATCAAGAGGGTTTTTGCTTAAACTTAGATTAGTTTTCTTAATTTTTAGCTTAATCTTGTTTCTTTTACTTAATTTTTAGCTTAATCTTGTTTCTTTTACTTAATTAATTTGCATAGGTCAATAAGCATTATTAGATAGGACCCTAATCCATCAAAAAATTAAAAAAAACATAAACTAATTATCACTAATCTACTGGTTAGTGTAATTAGTGAACTCAAAGAGAGCAAAAAATCAAAAAATTGAGCCTAATTGCTTTTAAATAGTCTAATTAGAGTGGCATTAGTGTTCTAAATACTTGCCTTGACCCAAATCTATGTTTAGTCAACTCCCATTAGGCCTTAATTAGCAAGAATTAGCACACATTGTCTCGTTTGCCTAATTTTCTCTCTTTTGATGAGTGGGTTGATTAGAGACCTAGTTAGTGAGATTAATTTTCTCTCTTTTGAGTGGGTTAATTAGAGACCTAATTAGTGAGATTAATTAGGGATAATCATATCATTGGATTTGCCTAAACATTGCTAATCCACCTATCAAATTCACATCCCTAAACTCCTCTCCATTTGGGAGTAATTAGAGGGCAAAGAAGAGGGTTAAAAGGTGATAACTAGTGGGATTAAGAAGATTAATCATTAGTTAAGTTAGAGTGCCTCTAAATTAGTCAAACTCCACTAATTGAGAGGTAGCCTCTAACTTTAGCCTTTTCCCACCTACCTTGCATTTATGAGGGGATCTTAGTTGTCTCCCACTCACTTCCCTCCAAATTTGAAATTCAAATTCAAACTTCAAACTTGCCATGGCCATTTACACCTAAGGTCATCGGCGTACACGTCTAAGAGTACTGCTGTACCAACTTGAAAAAAAAATTAATTAAAAAATTGCTACGGTCATACCATCCTAAGCATACGGACGTACTGTCCCCCCGAAAAAAAAATAATTTAAAAAAAATTACCACGTTCATACCTTCCGAAGCATACCGCCATACATTGCAACCTAAGCGTACGGACATACCTTTTCTCGAAAAAAATAAAACTTTTAAAAAATATTTTGTTTTGCCCATGGTCGTCCCTTCCTAGGCATATGGCCGTACCAATCTATGCGTACGGACGTACCTTCCTTGGAAAAAAAAGTAATTTACAATTTTAAAAATTTCCAAATCTTTAGTGGTGCTTATGGTCTACCTCCCCCCGACTCACTAGGGTCATTTTTACATGCATAAAACACCTCAAAGGACCATTTTTTACCTTAAGGTGCGTTCATGTGGAAGGCAAAAGTGAGCCAAAACTCATATTTCGAGCCTATGCACACACCATTAAAGCTTTTCTAATCTTCCCCACACACCATGGACACCTTTCGGTCATGGTTACATGCCCCCAATGCCTCCGTTCCATTCAATGGCACCCATCCCTAATTGCACACATGTGGTTGCCACGCCACACATGTTTAGTCATTGAGGGCGAAATGTTTTTTGAAGAGCCCTCATCTAATGGAGCCTTGTTCTCTATCCACGAATCTATTCCCACCACCCGCCCTTGCACCACCTCCCCATGCGCCACAACTTGACATTCCAAGCTTAGCACAAGCTCGAGGAAGGGGGGAGTGTCACAACACTTGCACCCACAACCATCACATACAAAACCTATGTGGGTGAAAATTTTCAACCCCATATTCCACATAGAGGTCTTTAACCAAATCTGTCAAGCATAGGAAATTTTTGAGGATGCAACCAAAGTTCATCTCCTTGGACTTAGCCTTGAAGGGAAGGCACTGCAATGGTTCCAATCCTTGGATCCTTGGCCCAAGGGCGCTTTCAAAGCAGTAAGGGAGACCTTCATTCTTAGCGTTGCACCCTATGGGCCCAAATGGAGCCCCATCATCCAAATGTTCCACTTGGAACAAAAACCATAGGAAACCTTATGTGACTACATTGCACACATCAAGTACCTTGATTCGTGCAAAGAGAGGGAAAATTTTAGTGACAAGCACTTAATGGACCGTTTCCTCTTGGGCTTGCACAATCCAAGACTCCACGACCACATGTTGGTCAAGGACCCCTCCACTAGGCCTGCAAATGGGCGATCTTTCTCGATGCCAATATGCGAGAAATCTATTCCATGCAGCACCGTGCCAATGACAACCCAAAGCTCATTTGTAACCTTACCTTCCTCTCCTCTCAGTCACCAAGCCTTACTTGTGGCACCACACATCATGCCTCCGTGACCTTCTCTCTATGCCCATCTTTCCACTCCAACCATTACTTCTCCAGGAGAAACCCATTGATCATGGAAAGATTCCAACCAGGTCTATTACTAAACCCCTAGAGCCCATGCGTTCCGCCATCCCTAAGGCACCCGTAACACCTCATCCCCCTTTGCTGGTGGCTCACCTAGTCCCTAAACCAATTGTCCACACTATAAGTGCATCCATAGGTAAACCACCTCTTCTGTGTTTTCTCTGCCCCACAGGGACCCCAAAGAATGCCATCAAAATAAATGCATACCAGTGACACCACAATGTCATGGCTGTGGAATCAACCATTACTATAAGGATTGACCTTTGCAATTAGTTTCTCACTCCACAGCCAAAGGCATGCCATCCCTCAACATGTTGAGAGCGTTTAACATGGGAAGATTTTTACTGTCTCATTAAATTTCATCACACGGTTGCATGCCTTAAGCTAAAGAAGGCCACATCCCAAAAAAAACAATGCTCTAAGCACATCAGCCAAGGTGACAATTGGGTTAGCATCTGCACTGGCTCAACAAAGACCACATCATCCTCCTCCGTGAGCAATGATCATGCCAAACTGCCACTCCCCCATCCAACCCCCCAAAAGCTCTCTAAATGACAAAACCGACTAGCCACATATCCCAATGTCCTCCTTGAGAAGAAATGTCTTTAAGAGGCCCAAGCACTAGTAAAGCACTGCCAGAATCAACTAGAACCACGCCCATTTTTGTAACCTTTAACCTAGTGCCTGAGTGCATGCCATCCCCCATAGAACCTAAACTTCCACACTAGGTAAGGCAGAACCCCCGCTTATGCTCAAGGCTGAGGACAATCCGTTTGCCAACATGACATTGACAAATGAAGATATTTCCCCACATGTGCCTCCTAATCCTCTTGTGCCTATTCCACATGCAGCCAAGCCCAAATCCCACGCACATTGAAAAACTCGATACGAACAGTGACACAGAGTTTGACAAAGACTCCCACAGTCCCCACAACAAATTCGCTAAGGTATTTTATCCTCCTACATCAACCAAATATCAACCTCCACCCCCGTCAACTAAGGACCAAATTGAACTCCATATACTATTGCTGGTCCACCTTATGATCAAGGCCCTGCACCTCAGGAAGCTCCTCCTCATCAACGCGACTTGGCCAGCCTCTCAGCCTTCCTTTCCTCCCAAATCCAAATCCCCATTGGCACCTTGTTAAAAGGTAGTCCAAATTTATAGAATGACCAAAGGAATTGGATGGAACAAAAACTACAAGCATTGGTGGAGGAGGGAGCTAACTTAGAATCCTCGGATGAATCTGAGCCCCATAATCTTGAACTACTACATCACCACAACCCACAACCCAAAGGCGCACCAGCAATTCACGTAAATGCATTGGGCCACTACATTGAAGGTGATGACACCAATGTAGCCTTTCCCATTTCCTATAATGGATGTAGCGTAAGCATCCTTACAAGAACAAGCTAGGAAAACCGGGGCCAATCACGCCTTGATCCCACCACATTGGTGATCAAGCTTGCAGCGCGGACGGGAAAGCTGCAAAACCCCTGAGCCTAGCACATGACCTCAAGGTAAAAGTCTGTGACATGACATTCCACCTCACATTTGTAGTCATGGACTTTCGTAATGCTGCATATGAAAGCATCTTAGGTAGACCCTTCATTGTGACAAACACAACTGATCCATGATTGGGACATGCATCACATCCACCTCCACAAACAAAGGGTCTGAAATGCCCAAAGTCAATTTATATACCTGGCACTCACATCCCATAGAAAAATCTCCCTTTGTCGAAGACTTTGTGACCACCACTAGGAGAAATGAGATCTTTATTTATGATGCTTGTCATCAATCCCTTGATGACGTGGGTGCCATACATGGTCACTTTTCTGTCAATAGTGACAAAGTCGACCATGATTGGCTGAAAATTCTTACTACACTTGACACCTTCCCCGACCGCAAACTCGGCATGCAACTCATGCTCCTAAATGGCCATGCAATAAAAGTATGCCTTGTTGTCTCCCACAGTTAGCCATAATCTTTTACCATGGAAAACTTGGGTCTCTGTAGGCAAACCATCTCTTAAAACTACCCATGCCAAGATTCAATTGCCTAGTAGAAACCATATACAAAGCCTTGGGTCCTTTACACAAAATATATATACTATCTCTAAACCATTGGCTTGTAAGTTTTATGTGGTTCCACAGGTGAGACAAAAGAGGCAGTCGTCCTTGGTGGAAGCTGGGTCCAAAATGCTACAAGTATAGTCAACTCAACTAACAACACAGCTTCCCTCAAGCTTCCCCAGGCAAGGTAATTATGATCCTCTAGGACAGGGAGTGCATCGAATCCGATCCTCTACCCCCACCAACTACTTCCATAAAGGGTACTCTCTCACCCCCAACAATAATTTGGTAAGTCTTCCACTACCCCCGCACTACCACCAGAACTAAACCCACCAAGAATATGGATTGAACTCTCGACTAGGAATGGTACAACAGTGGCAAGCCCACATATATCCCATGGTCCACGCTAATCTCATATTCTTGGAGGCATGGAAAACTCACACCAACAAAAGAAAACACTTACATTCAAATATCACACGAAATGCATCTAATGAGTGTTTGGGTATTTCATTCCTAAAATTTCTATAGGAAATAACTAGTTGGAGTGCAAATTTCATGTCATACATGTAGGAGCACTCCAAGGCGAGATTATCATTGGAAAAGAGTGGATTGATGCCACTCACTGCTGCCAAATCAATTGACGCAAAAAAAACAACCATCATAGAAATCAATGGCAAAAGCCCATAGTCCTCTTGTGTCCCCAAGAGGAAATCATACACACACTCTCACCCCCAACTGCCCTTCCCCCTCACACCCCATCCTCAACACCACAACAGTCTCCCCTGTGACCACACCCCATGTCTCACCAAGACGATTGATTGGGCACTATTGCGACACCGTCCAACAATGATAATCAAGGTAATCAAGCTTTGTCATCAACAATCCCCCTAAACTCTACATCCTTGACCACCCACACAGCAGGCACCCTGACCTCTTACCTTTGTCATGACAATTAATGGTGGGTGCCCAATAATCTTCTTGCCGCTCAAGGATTTTACAATGGCTACAAAGAACTATGGATCCCCAAATAGCCATCTCTGCTACCCAAGCACAAGAAGCCAACTAAACCAAAAACCAAATCTAAGTCAAAGCTTCAATGTTGGCTAGTCCCCGATCGCCTTACAAGCACAAGGCTACTATGAAGGCAACACTCGCCTTTGGCTACCCAAGAACGACGCGTGTGCTCATCCACGATAACAACTCCCTGGGAAGCTGCAACAAAAGGCCCCATGACCATCGGTTAGGCAACCCCAAACACAACAAAGCCAACACAATGCTGGATGCCTACCAATGTGCTCAAAGCTCAAGGCTTCCTCCATGAAGGCAACACACACTTGTGGCTCTCCAAGCCACAATCAAAAGTCTATCCTCAGCGTGTTGACAACCTACTCCTCGCTCAAAGCTCAAGGCTTCCATGAAGGTAACACACAGCCAATGCCTCAATTTATAGAGTTTACATCCAAGCATCTAATCCCACTGATTTCTCCTTGATTCACTCCACCTCTTTTGCTTGATTCTCTCCACCTCTCCCAGAATATCTCCACACCTCCTAAATATCCTCATGCTATTCTTTATTCTCTCCCAGTAGATACTTCTCACCTTTTCACAGTTTCTCTCACATTTATAGATTCTCTCTTACAGCCTCTTGCTAAGGGCTTGTTCCTGCACACACCCTATTCACTTGTATATTTCAACACCTCCCCTCAAGTGAATACTCCTAGCACACCTGGACCCTATACCAAGTTTCCCTCTTACTTGATAGTCTGCGACCAGTGCCTCAAGTCCCTAAACTCATAGTCCTTGACACACACACTCTCTCTCTCTCTCTCTATGTGTCCAAGGCTACTACAAGTGCCCGTGACCTTGACTAAAGTGCTCACACATACATCTACCACATGGCCTACATCATCGGTGGCTCAGAGGTGGTTTTACTCTGTTGGGGCAGGTTACATTAGGTTGTGGGGTTTCTCTCTCTTCTCTCTCTCTCTCTCTCTCTCTCTCTCTCTCTCTCTCTCTCTCTCTCTCTCTCTCTCTCTCTCTCAGAAAAGATGATCTGACTCCACTTCCTTAGGAGCCTCCATGAAGTTTGCCGATGTCGTTCCTTCTCCACTGGGTTTGTTGTAGCAGTCTCTTGCCATGTGTCCTGGCTTCACAGTTGTGGCAAGTGAAGGTCCTTGCTCCTACTCTGCCTCTTCCTTGTCCTCGTCCTCGAGAGAATCCTCCTCTCGGGTGAAGAATGCTTTTTCTTCTCCTCCTGTTGAGTCCAGCCATTTCTTCTCTTTTACTGTGGTCTCTTGCTCTAGTAGAGCTCCTTCTATCTCATGTAGCTTCAATTTAATTACACTCTTTAGTGTTGCTACAATGTTTTCATATTCACCTTTGTCCACACTCTTCAGAAGCACTGCTAGTGCCTCATCAACTTCTACCTTTTTGCCAATAGCTGCCAACTATTGCTTAATGCTTTTATATTTGTTCAAGTGTGTGATTAAAGGTTCACTTTCCTTTATATCTAGTTTGTAGAATTGCATTAACAGATTTATCTTTGAATTTTTTGCTTCAGTGCCAAATAATTTATTGAGTTCATCCCATGCATCTTTTGCCCACTGTATCCCTGTGAGTATCCTTGTGATGTGATGAATGATTTCATCATTTAAACTGAGTGCGATAAGTCCCAATGCTTTCTCATTCTTGTTCTTCCACTCATTTTTCCCTTTCACCTCTGGGCATTCATCTCTTCCCTCAACTAGCCTCCACAGATTTTTCCTCATGAGCAGATACATGGTTTTTGTCTGCCATGTGTAAAACTACTCCCCATTAAATTTGGCTATCTGCCGTACTCATGATGATGTGAAGGGGGTCTTACGTCTTGATCCAATTTCAAGATTCAAGGGCAGTGTCTACCCTTTTACAACTCAATCTGGTGTTTAGGTGATGATTGCAATAGATTTATGAGCATAAAATCGCCAGAAACTAAATTAAACCAAGGGTAACAAATCTGTATACAGAATGGTTGGAGTATCAAACCTCTTGTGCCGTACTCATGATGATGTGAAGGGGGTCTTACGTCAATCCAATTTCAAGATTCAAGGGTAGTGTCTACCCTTTTACAACTCAATTTGGTGTTTAGGTGATGATTGCAAACAGGTTTATTAGCATAAAATCACTAGAAATTACATTAAACAAGGGTAACAAATCTGTACGGAATGGTTGGAGTACCAAACCATCTCCGAATTGCAATCCGAAGTTATAGGGATCTGTATCAGATACCCAATGGCTAATTTGAACCCTCAATTGTACCAAAATATAGTGATTAGTGATGATTAATCACTAATTAGCAAATTAATCCTTGATTTTGTGTGCAAAAAACAGAGTATGCGGGGAGTCCACATCTGAGGCTTTAGAGTTCAAATGAGCTCAAATCCTTTCAATGCCATCAATAACAATTAGTCTAGTAGATGATAAAGCCAAGAAACATAAGATTTAACCAAATATTGAATGCTTAATCTCTGTTTTACCAAAGTCACCTGCAAATTTGATGAAGAGCTTGGATCTCAGTGTAGACTTGATCAAATCAAAATCTATCTTCACTAGCTTGTAGAGCACCCTTGAAAACCCCTAAGGAAAAGAGGAGTTGGAGCCATTGCATCTAGAGCAGCAGAGATCTCATATTTTCTTCAAAAAAGTAGCGCTAGAAATCGTGAATTTCTGCAACAACGCTTGGCAGTTTGACGTTTTGATTGAATGGGCTGAAGCCCAATGGATATGGCTATGTGTGGCTAGAGTGGTTTGGGCTAATTTTATGTATGAGGGGAGAGAGAGCTCTTCCACCAGCTGGGGGTACAGAGGCTACTTTGAAAAAGAGGTAAAAATCTTAATTATCTACTACTAATCTTAATTAGCCAAGTGATTAGAAAGATAATGGGCTCACAAATTGATGGATTCTAGGCTAGGCTCTCATACCATGTTAAATTTGCAGCAATGTGATGAGCTATGGTGGATCAAATGCTAGAATCAACATCATTAACAAAGAGATTAGATGATAATTAAGATGTGATTAGTGAGTAATTAATTGATAGCTTAATGTAGGCATGGATAATCAAAAACCAGCAAATTATCATTAGGCCAATGCCTCAATTTATAGAGTTTACATCCAAGAATCTAATCCCACTCATTTCTCCTTGAATCACTCCACCTCTTTTGCTTGATTCTCTCCACCTCTCCCACAATATCTCCACACCTCCTAAATCTCCTCATGCTACCCTTTATTCTCTCCTAGTAGATACTTCTCACCTTTTCACAGCTTCTCTCACATTTATAGATTCTCTTTTCACAGCTTCTCTCACATTTATAGATTCTCTTTTACAGCCTCGCTCTAAGGGTTTGTTCCTGCACACACCCTCTTCACTTGTATATTTCAACAGGATCCTGGGGTAAGACCCTTGGTTACTTATGGTGATACCTCGACGAGGTCGATGCCTTGGTTCTCATGGGATAAGCTAATTAAAGGAAAAGGCTAAGCCATCGCCATAGTCAATGCATTCCTTGTGGTCCTTAGATACTCTTGGCAGAGGTATCTGAGCCATTGCCTTGGTCTCCATGGGCTGGTGCCGTATCCCTATTTGTCTTTATTAAAAAAGTAAAAGAAAAAAATAAACAAAAGTCCAATCACCTTCACTCTTACCACTAAGTACACAAGGGTCTGAGTGGGACTAAACCATAACCTCACACACATGACTTAGACCAATTCAGGTGTAGATAGGCTTATTACCAACCTCTAAGTTAAATTGGCCTTACTTTTTCTAATCATAGCACAAGTTAAGTTCACCTAGTCATAACCAATAAAGGAACATGTGTGCATATCTATTTTTCAAATCCTTGTTTCATGTTATTGTTTACAAGGAATATTTTATTGGATGAATCATTGTTCACATAGGTATCACAAGACTTGGCTATCCAATCATCACCTTCCATCTCACAAGTGGCATCGACTCATCTTCACCGACATATTCTAAGGCTTTTGTAAGTACTCTAGGCACTTGTCTATAAAACACACACCATAGGATTAAGGAGTTTATGTTAGTACCTTTAGATGAGTTTTTACACTAACCTAGATGGGCTAGAGAGCCCAAGAACTTTATTTTTAAGTTTTTCTCCCAAATGGTGTGAACCTTACAAAAGGAAATCCAACCTCTCATTCACTTGTATCCTCTTATGCTAATTCAATAAGGCAAAAGGAAATCCAACATCTCATTCTCTTGTATTCTCTTACTTTCTTGCTTACCTCTTTCTTGTTTGAGCTTTTGTGTGCTTGCTTGCATGTGTGTGAGAGTGGGTGTGTGAGATAAAGTTGTGAGGAGGGTTGAGCTTCCATTGGTATGTGATAGTGAACAATGAGGTTGAGCTCTTGAGTGCTTCTTCCATGAGCTGCAAGCATTCTCATGACGTGAGTGATATACCTTGGCTATGCTTTGTGTGTTATACCATGGCATATTGGTTTCTTGATTGATGAGCTTCCATGTGCTCTCAAGGGCGGTGAGGAAAAGCCCCACAACAAGAGTAGTTTCTTATGCACTTCCCCTGGCATAAGGAGTTACCACTTTTCAAGGCATGAGCACTCCAGATTACGTTTGCACCAGAGTCTTGTGATCGACATAGGTGTCCAGTCGAGACCTAACATAGTACACATTGTAGCTACCTCTGTCCTCACATGAGACGTGCTAGGAACACACCCACGGCTATCGAGATGGATCAAGGTCTCGGATGACCATCTTTGTGAATCCACCCTACATCATTCTCCTTGTGTCACCTAAAGAGAGATCCAAGGCTAGGTAGAGAGAGAAAAATGGAAGGAGCTCAACCTCTACCTCATACCATATGTATGAAAATAAGACATGGTAGATATCAAGGAGAAGGTAGAGAAGGAGAGAAAGGAGAGCATTATCATTCCTACTCCCATACACCAACAATCAAAGCAAGCAAGCAACAACACAAGCAAGTAGGCAACCATACACTCAAATGAGAAAGAGAGGGAGAGGGAGAAGGCAAAACTCAATTGAGACAAATGGGATTGTCCCCTTTCATATTTTATAAAATTTCTTTTATACATGAGCTCATATTTACAATGTCCGGCCACCCAATTACAAGTGGGGGCCCAAAACTAGTCTTCCTAGTTTTACTAGCCCTATGTACATCAAATCCTCATGACCGGTGTTACACGTCCTAAGCTCAGTCATACGATGTCTCATTTACAATTAGCGCATTTCGTAGTTACAAAAAGATAAGTTGCAAAATGGCGTATTAACCGCGTGAAGGTCATGTTAAGCGGAGTGGTTAACATACCCCCTCCCTAAAGCAGGTATGTCCTCTCGGAACTAGTCAAATCTATTGATAATAATATCCGAAGAGCTTATTAAGTGTAGGCCCTTTGTTGATGTCAAATTCAAGGCCTTGGGTGCCTTCATAGTAGTGTTCCTAGTTGTGATAATAAGGTTAAAAAACGAGATGGGTTGAGAACCTGGTCAACGGATAAATTCTTTGAAGTGCTTGATCATATGCTCCTCGATGCAGGGATGCTATGCAGATGGGGGCACAAACCACGAGAAGTTGAACTAGATTTTGAGGTTTTTTAGCTGCTCTACATCGAATGTCTTCTAGGCGCACCATCATCGAATGGGGAGGAAGGGCTAGCCTCTACATATGATGACATCTCTTGGAATCATTATGGAGGCAGTGTTTCAAATAGGCTTCTATTGAAAAAATCATGTTTCTTCTTCTCTTCCTCTTCAACCTTCTTACTGGCTTTTTCCAACTACTCCAAGTTCCTCCTATGTTGGCCTTGGGATAGGGTAAAGAGGTCATAGTCACATCTAGCCCACTAAGCCGGATTGCCCTTGGCAATTTGTCCCATCCAGTTGCATAGTAGAGGACCTTGGACAATAAATTTGCAACTGCTATCTTTCCTTGGGGGTTTGAGCAAACTACATGTAGCTCTCTGAAGAGATAGTTAGACCAATTCACCATCTAGCCTTGGTGGACTCTAGCAAAATATGGTGATACTGTAGCAATTGAATCTATCGGTCCACCTAGTAGTAAGTGGAAACTTATGCTATGTTCTCCCACTTAACTCTGTCCTTGTTGGGCTTTCCCTGTACAGGACACTGGTGAGCTTTGTTGCATTGTTGAGGAGGGGGACATATGGCTGGTCCATATGAGGAAGTGCCAAAGCATCTCGCACCAACTCCACGCTTAGTTGCACCTAATGCCTCTGCCCCTCATTGTCCAAGACCTCGCCTGTGTGTTGATTGGCATCATAGGTCTCTATGAAATAAAGTGCACTATAAAGGTCGGGGCCCCATGGTTCCAAAGTGGGCAATCTTCCCAAGCCGAGATGCTCAAGCTTCTGCAGCACTACCGCAGGATCGGAAGCAATAGCTCTATAACAAGGTTCGGTGAAGTATAGGAGATTATGCCCCACCTTATGATTATTTTTCATCATAAGGGAATGGAAAGTGTGCCCATCCCATTTACCTGCTTCATCAAAGCTTCTCCTAGGTGAGAAAGCTAGGTGGGGTTCTTGGCATATTCTTCAAACCGGCCACCTACAGGTCTCTTCCGTCAGATAGAAGTGTGAGACAGATTCTTGGGAGGAGTTTGAGGCATCTAACATGTTGCTGGCTAGCAAGGGAGTGTGAGAGATCAAGAGAAAAATTTGCAAGAGTTTAGCTAAGGTGAGAGGTAAAAGTGAGGAAATGGAGAGGGGGTCCATTTTTTTAGTTATGGGAGAAGGGCACAGATGTGGCAAGTCGAGGGAATGGATGTGCAACTGTCAAGGATTGACTGTGGGAAGTGGAGCAAACGGGTGTGGTACTTGGCCCAATGTGAGAGAACGAGCATGGAAACATGAGAAAACGCGCATGTGATCGAACTGGGTAGGCAAACAGGTGTGCACTCATGGAATCAGGAAGGAACATTCGCAGGGAACTTAGAACGGCTGTGGCATTGATTAGGAGTTGGCACAGCAATGGGATCAAATTGAACAAGCGTGGGAACATGAGCAAATAGGCGCAGCACTTTGTTGAAGAAGGAACGGCTGTGGAGAACTTCGAATGGGCGGGGCATTTCAAAAGCTAAGGAAGGAATGGCTATGGCAAACTTTGAATGGGCATGGGAAAGTTGGAACGCCCGTGGCTTCTCTTTTCTTTTTCTTTTTCTTTTTCTTTTTCTTCTTTTTTTTTTCTTTTTTCCCTCTTTTTTTTCTTTTTTTTTGTGTGTGCACCCTGTAAACAGGTTTTGTACATAGAGGCTATGTTTCCAGCACCCCTTTGTGGGTTTTTTACTGACTACGAGCACAATTCACCAAGACAAGGAGTCGATTCCAATTAGGTGTTGGGACGAGGTAGTGGGAGTCACTTCTCTGAGGAATTCAGAAGCGGTTGGCAAGGAAGTACCTGAGGCTGATGGAGCTAATGATGGCGTTGTTGTACCCTATGGTGGTAGCCTTACACAATGAGTGGTCGAGGGGTTGCTGACGTTGAAGGTATATCTCTAAGGAACTCTGTCAGCAAGCAGCATGGGGATTTCAATTTGGAGTTTCTGCTTACCTTTATCATGAGCAATCATTACCGCAAGTGATGCCTTAGGCATCCATTTCAAGGTAAGAGACGGCTGAGTGACATGATGTGGAAGTTTGTGTTGGGGAGATTTGGGGATCCAAATGTGAGGATTGCCCTCATGGAAGTGTTTGGCATGGAGAAGAGGTTTCGCGATCCACCACCGAAGAGTTGATTTTGGAGGTTGACATTGAGGGTCTGGTTTAGGGATAGAACTCCGTGGAATGCGCTTGGGCATGTGCCTGTCTTGTACCTTGTAGGCTTGAGGTTGGCAAATTGGTTGCTGACATGAGGGACAAGGAGCATTGTATGCCTTTGGGGATGAGGGGGATGGTTAGATCTTTTAGGGATCCACAATTATGATTCGCCTTCATAGTAGCCTTGTCCTACGAGAGGAGTGTCTTAGAAACCCAAAGGCGAGATGATGAGCGTTGGGGACTTTTGTCAGTGGTGTTAGCTTTGTTTGTTGGGTTAGTGCGGCTTAATGGGGCAACAGCTTGTGAAGTGGCAATTTGGGCAGCGTGAGGTGTTGCCATGCATGGTTGTGTGGGAGTGAGAGGCATTTGTGTGGTTGGCATGAGTAATGGCCTCTTTTTTAGGGGGAGGGATTGGTACGGGTGAGGTGATTGAATGATAGTGGGCGGTGGAGTGGGGAGTGCTTGGCCTAGGAAAGCAGCGAGAATTGGCTCCTCATCTTTCATGAGAACAGTAACTTGGCCAAAGCCAAGTGCAGGGTCGCCATCTGTGCATCCCAATCAATGTGGCATCATTTATGTCCCATCCACCCCCTACCCAGGAGGATCTCTTCATGCATTGTTCTTTCAAGCATCACATAAAACGTCCCTTCCAAGGGATTATTCCCAATGTGGAATAAGAGTGTGACCGTGCCTATGCAATGAACATGCTGTGAGGCAGCTATTGTGATAGTGGCAGGGGTTTCTTTTAGTGTGGGTTCCCCGAGGGAATGCCAAGTTTCATATGACATCAAATTTTAACTAGCCCATGTATCAAAAAGAGCTAAGTTTTGGACAAAGCTTGTCGAGGTGGTCATTCCTAACCACAACCGAGCTGGCTTCACCTCCCAATATTCTTCTAGGCTGTCAACCACTTGGGACATGTTGACCGCTTGGGCCATGTTGACCATGATATATTTTTGCCTAAGCTTGGGTTGTTGCCTTGGATTGGGGCCTCTTCTTGCGTAGTTTTTTTCATATCCTCATGGTTCTTCTTTTGTTGTTTTTTGTCACACATGGCTTTTAAGGTGGCCTCTATGAGAGGTCTGTAGTGGCGTTTAAGTTTGCTACCATTGAAGTAACCACCCATCTCAACACCGTCAAGAGTTTCAATGCACACTCTACGTTTGTGGTGTTATCTCGGAGAATAGGAAAGGTCCTAAGCCTCTGAGCTTGAGCTTTTTCTTGTGTGTTTTGGTACTGAATAAGACGACGATGTCTCTCTCATTCATCTATTTATCCTTGTGTTGGATGTCAAACCATTCTTTGTGCCTTAACTTCTCTACAATCATGTTGTAGACTGTAAAAAGGCGTGTTTCGTTGAGTGTTTCAAGCTTGAATAGGTGACAACTCAAAGCATTTTTGATGAGTTTTTCATGCACTATGACACGTAAACTAGGGAGGACTAAGAACTCCATGGGCATGACCGCTTCAATAACGTAGGTTAAACTGAAATGGGTAGCATTGGTTGTTGCCTTGTATGAAGTTTGATAAGCCCAAAGTGCAGCCAGCAACTTTGATTTCCAATCATTTCGGCTAGCCTCCATGGTTTTTATAATAATGGCACATAGGATTTTGTTTGTGCTTTCACCTTGGCCATTCACTTGCAAGTAATATTGGGAGGACTTCCTGTGGGTGACAAGGAACTCTTGTAGGAGGAATTTAATAACCTCATTGATGAAATGTGTCCCGTTTGTCTCACTGACAAGCTCGAGAGGGCAACCAAAGCGTGTAATCACTAACTCATAGAGAAATTTAGCCATTGATCAAGCATCAGCCTTGCGAGTTGCGCAAATTGCCTTTTTAATAGATTTAGCTATCTTTAAAATAGAGTTGGAATGAAACCATAGTGTTTCCCATCAGAATCCTCAGTATTTTATTTCCCAATCCAATTTTCAATCATTTTTTCCTTGCGTACCTATGGCATCATTAGCAACTAGAACGCTCACCATCTGCTCACACAGGGGCCTTTTCAATAGTCCCTAGCCCATAGTACCTAGGAATATAATAACATAAAATCTATATGGACTCCCCGTTCAAGATTAGCTAGATCAAACAACAAGATCCATGTAAAAGAGCCATGAACTCATCCATTGAGACTAGCAAGGCCAATCAACCAGATCCATGCCTGTGTTTAGAAAACAACTCCAACTCATTTTTCTTTCTCGTCAAACTTCAGGGTATCCTGGGCGACCCAGAGCCCGAGCACCGTATGGTCAGCACTCTCTAGGCGCCTTTGCAGGTCACCTAGCACTTCACTCATAGGTCGCTTTCTTGGTCCCTCATCCACCGTACCAAAAACTCACCATTTTAATCGAACCAAGGCTGGTCAAGACCTCGACCGACCTTGCCATGCGAGACGTCCTTCATTGACTCTCCGTCCGCTTTGTTGCAACCTTTCCACCTCACGACCTTATTCGACAAGATAGTCAAAATGCTTCCCTAGCATTCTTGACATAAAACAATCTTTAAAAAATAGATTTCATATACAAATATAGTTTCCAACAAACTCCCATTATTCCACGTCATTTTTAATTATTTCACATTCTTCTACATCAATTAGCATCGCATGATTCCACATCCATTCATATCCACTCACATCGTCGTACATCCATTGACATCATTCCATATCCAATCACATCCATTCGCATCGTCCTACATCCATTCACATCATTCCACATCCATTCACATCATATCACATCCATTTACATGCATATCACATCCATTCACATCATATTGCATCCATTCACATCCATTCACATCCATTCACATCTATTCACATCATATCGCATCCATTCACATCTTATCACATCCATGTACCTAAATGAATCATTTTCATAATTCTCATAAATTGAATGATTCTAGAAAATTTGTGCATAACCTTCTTTATTTTTTTGACAATTGAATAATGCTCAAAACTTCACTTTTGGCATAAAATTTATTATGCATAAATTCATTCTCTAATGATATAAATTTTTCCATAGCTTCCCTATAATTTCTAAGAAATGATAATACTCAAAATTTCACTTTTAAATAAATAAAATTACCCATATTTTAAAATATGCCAAAAATTTCTCTTTTAATATTAAAAATGTTTGTACCTAGAATATCGTGGGAATTCCTCTTTTTGCATCTAAATTTTTGTGCATGTAAAAATAAATATAACAAAATTTCATCTTTTCTCTATTTAAACAATTATGCATAAATACTGTAGAAGTATTTTCCATAAATATGATAAAAATCATTCTTTTAGCATAAAAATATCTATCCTCATCACATCTCATCCATTCACATCTACCCATATCCACATCACATCCATTCACATCACATCTCATCCATTCACATCTACCCTGATCCACATCACATCACATCACATCCATTCACATCATATCTCATCTATTCACATCTACCCATATCCACATCACATCCATTCACATCCACCCTGATCCACATCACATCACATCACATCCACTCATATCATATCTCATCCATTCACATCTACCCATATCAACATCACATCCATTCACATCTACCCGATCCACATCACATCACATCTCATTCATTCACATCTACCTAGATCCACATCACATCACATTCATCCACCTTACATCTCATCCATCCATTCACATTACATCACATCCATTTATATTCATTCAGATCCACATCTCATCACATCTCATCACATCACATCCATCCACATCACATCTCACCCATTCACGTCTCATCACATCATATTCACATTCATTTACATCTCATCATATCATATTCACATCACATCACATTCATTCACATCTTATCACACCCATTCACATCCATCACATTCATTGCATCCACATCACATCACATATATTCCATCCACATCTATTCTTATCACATCACATTCATTCCATCCATATCACATCACATTCATTCCATCCACATTACATCACGTCCACCTCTATCCACATCATATCTCATTCATTCCATCCACATTATATCACATCCACATCTATCCATATCTCATCACATCCATTCACATCTCATCACATTCATCCACATCCATCCATTCATTCACATTCACATCTATCCACATCCATCCATTCATTCACATGCACATCTATCACTTCACATCTCATTCTCGTCCATTTACATCACATCACCCCCATTCACATATCATCACATCTCATCACATTCACATCCACATCCATTTACATCACATCACATCTCATCCACATCTCATCACATCCACTCACATCTCCTCACATCTTATCACACTCACATTCACATCCATTTACATCACATCACATCTCATCCACATCTCATCACATCCACTGACATCTCCTCACAACACATTCACATCTTATCACATTCACATCCACATCCATTTACATCACATTCACATCTTATCACATTCACATCCACATCCATTTACATTACATCACATCTCATCACATCTCCTCACATCACATTCACATCCACATCCATTTACATCACATCACATCCACTCACATCTCCTCACATCACATTCACATCTCATCTAATCATATCGCATCCATTTACATCCCGTCACATTTATTTACATTCATTTGACTCTACATCACATCTTATCACATCCACTTTTAGTACTGTTTTCTACTTTCGATATACCGATGGGACTTTTCTAAGTTTCTGCCAATTGCTTGGCCTAATTAAAGGTACTTTTTCTCGATGGATATTTTCATATTCTTTCTCAAATTTCTCAAGTGAAATATATTCAATATTCTTCTTTAGAGTAAAAGATTCATGGGATTTACAAAAATTAATTCTACCCATATTTCCCAATAAAATTAATAATGCTCAAAATTCCACTTTTGATAAATACTCATAATTTGAATTATGCCAAAAATTCCTCTTTTTCCATTTAATTTCTTCGATCTCGATTATCATGGGAATTCCTCTTTTTGCATAAAATAAATTTACCAAAAATTTCTCTTTTTCCATTTAATTACTTAGATCTCAATTATCATGGAAATTCCTCTTTTTGCATAAAATAAATTTACCAAAAATTTCTCTTTTTCCATTTAATTACTTGGATCTCAAATATCATGGGAATTCCTCTTTTTTGCATAAAAATAAATTTACCAAAAATTACTCTTTTACCATTTAATTACTTGATTCTCAAATATCATAAGAATTCCTCTTTTTGCATAAAAATAAATTTACCAAAAGATACTCTTTTACAATTTAATTACTTGATTCTCAAATATCATGGAAATTCCTCCTTTTACATAAAAATAAATTTACCAAAAATTTATCTTTTCTTTAATTATTTATTTATGCATAAACACTAAAATTTTATTTTCCATGAATTTTATGAAAATCATTCTTTTAGCATAGGATGTCCAATCCTAGAATATGATAGAAAGTCCTCTTTTAGCATTATGCATAAAAATAAGGTATGTATTATTTTCTAAAAATTTTACCATAGCTTCGTTCTATTATTGATAATTCTTAATTTTTCTAAAAAGAATAAGACTTTGTAATACAATTATGATAGAAGAACTATCCTTAAAGTTAAATCTAAATTATGGAATTAAATCATAAATTTACCATAATTTTATTAACATAAAAGCATAGAAATACTATTTTCTTAACCTCTAGCTTAACAAGCTAAGAGTTTGGTTTTGAATTAAGAATTTATCAATGAGAAGCATTCTTTTTCTAAAGAATTAGCCATAGGAATGACTATTCTTTTGGGAGAGAGAGATATACATAAAAAGCATTCTAAATAAGCATAAAGATTAACTTTTTATGATTAATTATTAAAGTTCTTAGAGAAAGCTTGATTCGCATTAAAAACAACTAATTAGATACTTCTCAAGCTTGAGAGGAGTTGAGAAATGAAATCATTTGAGAATATTAACAAAAACCATGAAATTCCTTCTTACCTCTAGGTTTGGCTTGTTTCTTTATCTAGAAGTGAAGCCCCCAACCAATCAATTGGTTAAGTGAGTTGAGAAGAAAGCTCCAAGAGTTGTTATAGAGAGAGAGAAGCTCCAAGCTCCCCAAAAGTAAAGGATTTTTAAAGGATAATAGAAAATATGATTATTTTAATGTAATACTGGCATGATATAGCTCCCAGATTTTTTCCCAAAAGACTAAGGGTCTATTTATAGGTGAGGAAGGCCACTCACCAAGTCCACCTGGGTTCTAGAATTTTCCAGGTCTAGCTTGACTTAATTTGGATAAGATTTGGACCAGTTTGGCTCCCTTTTTGATCTAGTTTGATTCAGGAGAGAGGAGAGATACAATATCACAATTTTTTTGAATTAAAAAACCTTCCCACACATGTGAAGAAGGTTCCTACCTCAAGAGTCCCCCTCTCCTTACCAAGGTGTCAAAAATTCATCATTTCTCTAAAATATCTCATTTTTTAGTAATATCTCTTAATTTTTAACTAATAAAGCTTGTACTCAATCAGCTCAAGAGCCTCCAAGCCTCCAAGCCCCCTTGAGTGTGTCCCATGCCCCTATTATATAGGAGGGTCCTCAAGTGACTCTTGATTTTCCATTCCCCATGTGTGACCCTTGGATGCCTGACCCTAACCTTAATCCTTAAGGTTAGTCCTAACCCATGCTTCACTAGAGCTTGTTCCCATGCTCCCATGCTCACAAGCTTAATGTGGGTTAGCCTCCTAGTATATGCACACATAATGTGCCTATAACATAGCACACATAATGTACATATAACACTAAGCCTCCCTTGAGTGTGCCCCATGCCCCTATTATATAGGAGGGTCCTCAAGTGACTCTTGAGTCTCCGTTATGTGACCTTTGGATGCCTAACCCTAACCTTAACCCTTAAGGTTAGTCCTAACCTATGCTCCACTAGAGCTTGTTCCCATGCTCCCATGCTCACAAGCCTAATGTGGGTTAGCGTTGTGATTTTGGACCATGTAAGATCACATCAACTAAGACCTTTATTGTCATGAAACTAAGTGCTCAAGGATATTTATAAGGTTTCCCTGACACTAGAGAAAGTTGTAAATAGTTGAGAATAGACGAACATTTTGCCACGATTTTTGATGTGATCATGCTCGTGATTTATCATGTCCATGATTTTGCAGAAATCTAGTAATTATAGACTTAAGTATTCCCAATTATGTGTAATTCAATATTTGTGCTAATTAAATCCATTTCATGCACTTAAGTTTGGGAAGGCTTCTTGGTGACGACATTGCTCTTATAATGATAGTGTATCTAACTAACCAAGATTCTCCTACCAGAGAAGCCTAGGTTCAATTCACCTGTGAAAGATCCCTGCCCCCTTTACGCAATGGATTGGGGGGTGCTAGCAATGGAAGTAGCACTTCTTACGCGGGGCACGGCCCCTCACTCAGGGCCTCGCCCACCACCACGGATATCCGGACAAGAGACTAATCCCTCGGTTCTTCCAAAACCAAACCCAGAAAAACTTCCCTCACCCGAAAAGCACGGGTGATTCCTCCAGGATATTTGTACTCTAACATATAGTCAGGGTCATTACTGACCAAACTGATCCGACCGACGAACCTGTGAGTCACTTGGTCAGATCAAGAAAGAAACTTGCACTTGGATCATAGAAACCAACGCTTTTTTTCCCATCGAGAGGCAGAACCGTTGATTCTTTTTCCATAGAACAATTGCTATTCGGGATTTACTTCATCTATCGTACTATAACAGATTTGAGTCTCACAGTCTCATGGGTTAGCCAACCACCCAGCCACTGTAGTGATGGGATCCAATTAGGAATTTGGTTAGGTTTTGTCCCGGGTACCAGGGAAAAGAGAGACGAGCAAGGTCAATCAACTAGATCCATGCCCGAATTCAAAAGACAACTCTTACTCCTTGTTCCAATATCTTCCCCGATGCACGTGTGGGTACCTTCGGCGACCCAGAGCCCAAGCACCGTATGGTCAGCATCCTCTAATATCCTTCGCAGGCAGGAGACCTAGCGCTTCACTCATAGGCCGCTTCCTTGGTCCCTCATCCACCGTAACAGAAGCTCACCATTTAAATCGAGCGAACCGAGGCTGGTCAAGACCTCGGCCGACCTTGCCACGCGAGACGTCCTTCGTTGACTCTCCTTTAGCTGTTGCAACTTTATGAGTTAGGTCTCTACAACCTCATTCTCAAGACGGTCAAAATGCTTTCCTAGCATTATTGACATAAAGAGTCATTTAAAAACAGGTCATAAATATAGTTTCTATAATGAACTCTCGTCTTTCACATTGTTCCACATCTGTCCATATTACTTAATCCATATCCAATTCATATGTATTCCTATTCTTATCCAATCACATCATCTTTCATCTCATCGCATCTTTCCTCATTTATTATCATCACATCTATCCACATTACTTAATCCATACCTAATTCATATGTATTCCTACTCAATCACATCATCTTTCATCTCATCGCATCTTTCCTCATTTATCCTCATCACATCTCATCCACTCGCATCTACCCATATTCACATCCCATCACACCTCATTCATTTACATCCCATATCATTCATTCACATCTATCTCAATTTACATCACATTCATTTCACATCTCATCTCATTCATTCTTATCTCGATTCACATCACATCACATGTCATCCATTCACATCCCATATCATTCATTTACATCCAATTCACATGGCATCACATCTCATTCATTCACATCCTGATTCACATCACATTACATCTCATCCATTCACTCACATCGACATCACATCCTTTCACATACATATCCACATCCATTCTTTCACATGCACATTCACATCCATTCTTCCACATACACGTCCACATCCATTCTTCCACATACACATCCACATCCATTCTTTCACATACACATCCACATCCATTCATCCACATACACATCCACATCCACATTCATTCTTTCACATACACATCCACATCCATTCTTCCACCACATGTACATCCACATCCATTCTTCCACATACAAATCCACATTCATTCTTCCACATACACATCCACATTTATTCTTCCACTGTGACATTCATTCATCCACATACATATCCACATCCATTCTTCCACATACACATCGACATCCATTCTTCCACATCCATTCATCCACATACATATCCATATCCATTCTTCCACATACACATCCACATTCATTCTTCCACATACACATCCACATCCATTTTTCCACATACACATCCACGTTCATTCTTCCACATACACATCCACATCCATTCTTTCACATACACATCCACATCCATTCATCCACATACACATCCAGATCCATTCTTCCACATACACATCCACATCCATTCTTCCACATACACATCTACATCCATTCATCCACATACATATCCATATCCATTCTTCCACATACACATCCACATTCTTTCTTCCATATACACATCCACGTCCATTTTTCCACATCCATTCTTCCACATACACATCCACATCCATTCTTCCACATAACATCCATTCTTCCACATACACATCCACATCCATTCTTCTACATACACATCCACATCCATACACATCCTATCGCGTCCTATTTTCATCTTATCTCATCCATTCACATGCTATTCCCATTTAATAGCTTTTTCTATGTTGATCCCAATAATGGGACTTTTTTTTAAATTTCTGCCAATTGCTTGGCCTAATTAAAGGTTCTTTTTCTCAACGATTATTTTCATATTCATTCTCAATTTCTCAAATGAATTATATTCAATATTCCTCTTTTGGAATAGAAGAATTCATGGGATTTACAAAAATCAATTCTACCCATATTTTCACTTTTGATACGTAATCATAAATTGAATTATACTAAAATTTCCTCTTCTTTCCATTTAATTTCTTGGATCTCAAATACCATGGGAATTCCTCTTTTTGCATTTAATTAGTTGCATTCCAATGTCATGGGTATTTCTCTTTTATCATCAAATAATTCTCATAAAGTAATTTCATCTAAAATAAAATACCCATAAATTCAATATGCTAGAAATTTCTCTTTTCCCATCTAAATGATGGAATTCCAAATGTCATAGAATTCCTCTTTTAACATTTAAATATTTCTCATAGATAAAATAAATTTATTTATATACGAGTAAATCTAAAACCTTGAAATTATATTAAGTAAAAATGCTATCCAGATGATGAATTCGAATGTGGTTGATATGATTTTAAAATTCTGGTTGAGAATTGATGAGTTGATTTGGATTCTGATTGAAAAAGATGATTCCTGAATTTTGGTTGAAAAGCGATCAGTTGAATAAAGCCACAGTGAGGATGAATGGGACGAGTCCCTCTGATGATGTTCATAATTGAAATGACGTTAATGACTTTAGTAAATCACTATGAGATTAGTGGATTGTGCTGACAGATTGCTACTGTTAACACTTTACCTAGTGGATCTAGTTAAGGGATGACAAATTAAAAACCTGTATAATTGAAACTTCCATGGAGGAATGTTCAAATGGAATTTTCAGTCTGATGGACCATTATTGTGTTAAGGATATGAATGATATGATGTGAATAAATAGTTATCTGATGATGAGTTCTATATAAGGGATCTTTATCCCAGGATTTTATTGGGTTGACCACAATATAAGGAACCCCAAAATCAATTGGATCTTAAGGGAAAGAGTTGTCCTCTAGTTTGCGAGATGAGGATATCTCGCGTTTTTTAAGTGGGGTAGGATGTAAGATTCCTCCCTCCAGCTTTTGAGGTGTGCATGTGTAAAAACCTTCCCTTCTGATCTTGTAATTATTCCCCCCTTTGAAATAAAAGAAAGATTTTGTTTTATCCTGTTTTCACCTAGAGAGAGAAAATGTCTAGAGAGAGATAATCTAAAATTGAGATATTTTTGGATATAAAAATCCTCTTAGTGTTTGAAATGGGTTCCCCTGAAGCAGAAATTCAAAAAAAACTTTCAAATGTGCATTTGGAATTAATTGAAAATAAGTATAAAGGACCTTAGCCTAGGGGTCTAGATTTTCAGAAATTTTTGGATTATGGTCCAATTATGGTTCCTATGGGCCAATAGGATCAATCCAAGTGTGGGAAGGAGATAAATCCAATTTATAAAAGAAAAACTCCCAAAAATGAGTAAATGCTCACATAAGATGAAGAGTTGACTAAGGACCAAGTTTATTAGTAAAAAACTATGAATATTACAAAAAAATGAGATATTTTAAATATGATGATTCAATTTTGACACCTTGGTAAGGAGAAGGGGGCTCTTCAAGGAGGTGCCTATTTCACATGTGTGGTGGAGTTTTAAACTCAAAAATATTATGATATTTTTATCTCTCCTCTCTCTTGGATTAAACCAAATCAAAAGGGAGCCAAATTAGGTCTAAATCTTGTCCAAATTTAGCCAAACTAAACCTGGAAAATTCTAGAAACTAGTTGGACTTGGTTAGAGGTCTCCCTCACCTATAAAGAGATCCTTAGTCCTTTGTAAAAAAATATGAGAACTATACCATGCCAGTATTATACTAAAATAATGATATTTTCTTTTATCCTCTACAAATTGAAGAGATTGGAGCTTCTCTCTCTCTTCAATCTTCCTTGAAGTCTTCATCAACATACCAAACCAACTCATTAGGACCTCAATGGAAGGCTTCTTGGGCCCTTTTATTTGGCAGTTTAAGGAGTCAAACCTTTTCTCTTAAGAAGAAACGTTTTCTAATTAGAAGCTTCAAAACGGCTACTTTATTCGAATTTGAATTTTGGAGGAAAAATGGAATTTAAAATCTAGTGGACAAAACCATATCATGTAACATATCTATGGAAAGCTCTTGATGCGTAGATCACGGATCTATAATCTCCGCTCAAATCGGAGCTTGTATGTAGAAGTTATGGAGGTCCAAAATTTGTAAAATTGCCTCTTCCCCTTTTTTGGGAAAAAAGTGCACCCTTTGACCACTCTTACACCTCTCTTACAAACCCAACATTTCAGTCCACATGGCAACCCCCCATTTGGCTATTCCTTAATCACCTTGATTAGGCTTGGGCAAATTAAAGGGCCCAAGAAGACCCCATTCACTTCCTAATGTGATTGGTTGGGAGCCTCTTCATTGATCAAAGAATCAAGCAATCTAGGAGGTAAAGTGTGGTTTATGGTCTTTTTTTTTTAATCTCCAAATTTTTCTCTCTTCTCAACTCCTCTCAAGCTTGAGAAGCATTCAATTGAATGGCTTTTTAATACAATTGAAGTTTTTTTAATGAATAGTAGTGATAAAACACATAAATTTCCATTTATGCTTAAATTAAATGTTTTTTTTAAAGCATGTCTCTCTCTCCCCCAAAGAATGGTCATTCCTATGACCTATTCTATATTCAAATGAAGCTTCTCATGAAGCAATTGTCTAATCTAAAAGTAATTTCTATGCTTGTCAAATTGAGGCCAAAGAAGTGGTTTTTAATGCTTTTATGCTATTTAATTCATGGAAAAATTAGGAATCAAGTCCATAATTGGATATTGATCCAATTAATGGTTATTCTATCATATGATATTACTAAACTTTATGTTTTCAAAATTATTGAGAATTATCAATAATAGCAACGAAGCTATGGCAAAACTTTTAAAAAACTAACACATAAATCATTTTCATTCATAATATGAAAAGAGGACTTCCTAGCATATTCTAGGATTAATTATCCTAGGTTAATTGATTAATTCTCATTACATGACCATGGATAAATTGATTTTAATGTTTATGCATAAATAATTGTTAGAAAAAAGAGAAATTTTTGGTAATTTATTTAAATGTTAAAAGAGGAATTCCTATGACATTTGGAATTCCATCATTGAGATGGGAAAAGAGAAATTCCTAGCATATTGGAATTAATGAGTATTTTAATTAAATTCAAAGATGAAATTTAGATAAAATTATTTTATCCATGAGAAATATTTAAATGTTAAAAGAGGAATTCCTATGGCATTTGGGATTCCATCATTGAGATGGGTAAAGAGAAATTCCTAGCATATTGGAATTAAATGAGTATTTTAATTAAATTCAAAGATGAACACTTATACCCTTGGTATATACGGGTAGTCACGGTCCTTGGAATTATAAGGTAAATACCATCATGTCTAGGCCTCAAGCAAATCAGGGATTCCATACTGTTGCGGTACTTCCATCTGAAGACCCAATTACTAATTTATGAATTTTTGTTTAAATATCAATTTGTATGAATTTCATCACACAATTCCAACCTTTTACTGTTACTTCACATATTTTTGACATTTTTGGCTTTTCAATTGATCCACTTTAGTCAATTCGCTCTGATACCAGCTGAAAGATCCCTACTCCCTCCGTGCAACAGATTCGGGGGTGCTAGCGGCAAAAGTAGCACTTCTTGCGTAGGGCAGGGCCCCACACTCAGGGCCTCACCCACGGATATCCGGAAAAGAGACTAATCCCTCGGTTCTTCCAAAACCGAACCCGAAAAAACTTCCCTTGCCGCCCGGAAAGCATGGGCGATTCCTCCAGGATATTTGTACTCTAACGTAGTCAGGGTCATTACTGACCAAACTGATCCAACCAAACCTGTGAGTCACTTGGTCAGATGATCAAGGAAGAAACTTGCACTTGACTTGGATCATAGAAACAAACGCTTTTTTCCCCATTGAGAGGCACAGCCATTGATTCTTTTTCCATAGAACAATTGCTATCCGAGATTTACTTCATCTATCGTACTATAACAGAATTGAGTCTCATTTTACGGATCCATTAGGCCAGCCTAACCCCATCCAATCCCATGGGTTAGCCAACCGCCCAACCATTGTAGTGATGGGATCCAATTAGGAATTTGGTTAGGTTTTGTCTCGGGAACTAGGGAAAAGGGTTCCCAGGCCCCCTAGCCAGATAATCATGCAAATTTAATGCCAGTCACACCACTTACACACCCAATATGAAATTGCCTTTTTCACAGATTCAGCTATCTTTAAAACAATCATTTAATGAAACCATAGTGTCACTGATCATAATCCTCCAAAATCTCCGGTTGAATCCTTTTTTCCAATCATTCCTTTATCAGTGTATCTATGGCATCATTGGCAACCAGAACGCTCACCACCTATCCTTCAGGGGCCTTTTCGATAGTTCCTAGCTCATAGTACCCAGTAATATATTCACATATCAAACATGGAATCTCCATTGAAGATCAGCAAGATCAACTAACGGATCCATATAAAAGAGCCATGGACTCATCGGTTGAGGACCAGTGGTTGAGGACCAGCAAGGTCAATCAACCAGATCCATGCCTGAATTCAGAAAACAACCCTTACTCCTTGTTCCAATATCTTTTCCAACGTACATGTGGGTATCCTCAGTGACCCAGAGCCTGAGCACCGTATGGTCAGCACCCTCTAGGATCCTTCATAGGTGACCTAGCGCTTCCCTCATAGGCCGCTTCCTTGGTCCCTCATCCACCGTAATGGAAGCTCACCATGTAAATCAAACCGAGGCTGGTCAAGACCTCGATAGACCTTGCTACGAGACGTCCTCCGTTGACTCTCCATCAGCTCTTGCAACTTTATCAGTTAGGTCTCCACGACCTCATTCTCAAGACGGTCAAAATGCTTCCCCAGTATTATTGACATAAAAGAGTCATTTAAAAATAGGTCATAAATACAGTTTCTATAATGAACTCTCGTCTTTCACATTGTTCCACATATGTCCACATTACTTAATCCATATCCAATTCATATGTATTCCTATTCTTATCCAATCACATCATCTTTCATCTCATCGCATCTTTCCTCATTTATCCTGATCACATCTCATCCACTCGCATCTACCCATATTCACATCCATCACACCTCATTCATTTATCATTCATTCACATCGATCTCAATTTACATCACATCTCATCACATTATCTTATCTCATCCATTCGCATGCTATTCCCATTTATCCTGATCACATCTCATCCACTCGCATCTACCCATATTCACATCCATCACACCTCATTCATTTACATCCCATATCATTCATTCACATTGATCTCAATTTACATCACATCTCATCACATTATCTTATCTCATCCATTCACATGCTATTCCCATTTAATAGCTTTCTCTAGGTTGATCCCGATAATGGGACTTTTTCTAAAATTTTGCCAATTGCTTGGCCTAATTAAAGGTTCTTTTTCTCGACAACTATTTCCATATTCATTCTCAATTTCTCAAATGAATTATATTTAATATTCCTCTTTTGGAATAGAAGAATTCATGGGATTTAAAGAAATCAATTCTACCTATATTTTCACTTTTGATAAGTAATCATAAATTGAATTATACTAAAATTTCATCTTCTTCCCATTTAATTTCTTGGATCTCAAATACCATGGGAATTCCTCTTTTTGCATTTAATTAATTGCATTCCAATGTCATGGGTATTCCTCTTTTATCATCAAATAATTCTCATAAAGTAATTTCATCTAAAATAAAATACCCATAAATTCAATATGCTAGGAATTTCTCTTTTCCCATCTAAATGATGGAATTCCAAATGTCATAGGAATTCCTCTTTTAACATCAAATATTTCTCATAAAGTAATTTCATCTAAAATAAAATACCCATAAATTCAATATGCTAGGAGTTTCTCTTTTCCCATCTAAATGATGGAATTCCAATGTCATGGGTATTCCTCTTTTATCATCAAATATTTCTCATAAAGTAATTTCATCTAAAATAAAATACCCATAAATTCAATATGCTAGGAATTTCTCTTTTCCCATCTAAATGATGGAATTCCAAATGTCATAGGAATTCCTCTTTTAACATTTAAATATTTCTCATAGATAAAATAAATTTATCTAAATTTCATCTTTGAATTTAATTAAAATACTCATTAATTCCAATATTCTAGGAATTTCTCTTTACCCATCTCAATGATGGAATCCCAAATGTCATACGAATTCCTCTTTTAACATTTAAATATTTCTCATAGATAAAAATTTTTTATCTAAATTTCATCTTTGAATTTAATTAAAATACTCATTAATTCCAATATGCTAGGAATTTCTCTTTTCCCATCGCAATGATGGAAGGGTTTGATTTTTTTGCAAGCTTTATTTGGAGAGCTTTTTGAAGATAAGATAGTTTTATGCGAGCTTGTAAGAAAAATGATACATTTTGGGGTGAGCTTTTATATAGTAAGTATTTATGAAAGACAAATAAATACATTCACATACATACATACATATATACATGCATATTCTCAAACACACCTACCTAGGTACCTACATATATACATACATACATACATATACACATTTGTACAATACATATATACATGCATATTCTCAAACACACCTACCTACCTACCTACATATATACATACATATATACATACATACATATATATATACATACATATATATACACATTTGTACAATACATACATACGTACATGCATGCATACTCCCAAACATAAACATGCATGCATACATACATACCTATATACCTACCTACCTACCTTCCTACATATAAACACACATTTTATGTCAAAAAAACTTAAATATAGGCACAAACATACCTATCTATGTACCTTTCTTCCAATATTTATTTCAACACAAGTAAAAACAAGTATACCTGGCTCATATTTTCTTACAAAAAGATTGAGTTCACATTTCCTTACAAGAAGATATATGGTTGATACAAGTCCTTTACCATAGCATCGCAAGCTACCTATAATAAGACTTAAGAGTACGTGACAGTATACTCTCCATCGCAAAGCAAGACAAAAATATTGGGTTCAAATTTTCTTACAAAAAGATTGACTTCACATTTCCTTACAAGATTAAGTAGGCACAAACATGAGAGGCTTGATTAAAGCTTAAGTATAGGCACAAACATCCTTACTAGAGGACATGATAGTATATTGCCCACTTCCTCTGGTGATAGTGTCGGTTGATGCATTACCATATCCTCATTCTTATGTAATCCCAAAACTGGCAAGACAAAATAGATATGCTTACATGCAACGTAAGACTTTCCTCTAGATTCTCTTTGCATGAAATCAAGACATGTACACCAAGGTTGTACCTTGATGTGTATAAAATAGTCCTCTCCACTCTCACATGCCAAATGAAAAATAGAGTAAGGGGACGGCTGCATTGCACTCTCATTAAGGACTGTCGTCGCTGTCATGGCCTCGGCACTACCAATCCTCTTTTCTGCTTCTTTGGAAATCCAATGCCGCCACTTGGTTGATCTCTTTGTATTCTGTGTAGCATCATGTGGCGCCCGCTGCTTGTGTGGACGTTTCTCCCACCCCTGACACAAAAGGTTCTTTTGAGTAACATCTAACTTGAACCCTGCCTTTACTAATTTCTCTACCTCTTGGCTGGTTATGTTGGTCCCAACATTCACTTTCCACATATCTGGGTATGATGGCTTGTATATTATGTTTGGATCTACATGCCATGTGTGTGAAACATCTAAAGGACAAAACCACATCATTTGAGCCTTTGGCCCTCCCGGACCAGGATGTCGTCGCTCTGAGTAGAAGCTAGGGGCAACAACTCCAATAGAGCTTCCCTGTATGTATGAGTTGCACTTAAGTCTTCCATCAATATCTCCCAAACATTTGACTTTTGAGTTCAATGGGGTTCGTCTAATGGCCCACATTGTGCGTCCAACGGCCTCTTCCTTTACATGCATTTGTCCTCCGCTCATTGTGCCATAATGTTGTTTAGGCTCTTCATGTCTGACATCTTTGTTTCCTCCAGTCATTGGACTTTTTGGTCCTCCCCTTGAAGCGTGACTTGCTGCACTGTTTGTTCTAGATATATCTCCAAAACTTACTCTTCTTGCTGTTCCCCGGTTTTGATGATGTCTGCTCTGCATGACATAACCTGGACAATGTGAGCATTGGTCTACTTCTGTTGTCCTCACCCTCTTCCGTTGAATAGTCTCCTTATTTCCATGTAGAGGCCTTGATTCCTCATACATAGGAGTATTAGCTACTGTTTCATGGACCATGCGAGCCACTTGTGGTGGTGTTGGTCTTGACCTTGCTGCAACCCTGTCCAGCAACTTGCTCAAGCTTGGTCCCTCACCTTTGTGCTTCCCCATCTGATATGCATATTGCTTTGCACTTTATAGTAAAGCGTTTGCCATATCTGAAATGCACGCATCATACAAGCTAACCTTTTTCTTGTATCCTTGACTAGCAAGCCAACTCCCATGTACACTTTCAGATAAGTTTGTTTGAGGGGTTTGTGCTAAATCCACTGAGCTTAAGACCACCTACACACAAGAGGTTTTATCCACCTTTTCCTTGTATCCTTCACCAGCAAGCCAACTCCCATGTACACTTTCAGATAAGTTTGTTCGAGGGGTTTGTGCTAAATCCACCGAGCTTAAGACCACCTACACACGAGGCATGAATTCACAAAATTGACTCCAATGAAAATACATCCATACAACAGATCATTTCTCCATAAAATTTATCACCCTTGACATGAGGTTGCCCCAATGTGCTATTCGTACTCCCACCAATCATCCACGTATCCATTACTGATAGTTTTTCCTCATGAACATGTCCATTTCTCCACCACTTACGAATCTCTTTACTTTTTAAGAAAGCTGACTCCTTATTTGGTTGCCAATCTCCATTCTTCACACAAGTCAATATGGTGTTGTCGACTTTCTGCCTTCACGCATTGTTTAGCATGCTTCATCAAACTTTGTTTCCAATGGAATAAGCATGTTCGCTCCCTGTCCTCCATAATGTTGTGCGGACCCCCATTGAAAACGGTCCTAACTGCACACCAATTTGACCCTGCTTCATCAGCCACCATAAACCCATTAAAGTGTGCGGGTGCATAACCACATTGCTCCATCGTGCTATTCAGCATTTCCCAAAATAGTACTTGGCTTTTTGTATCCTCCTTCATTTCGCATGTGGCAATTATCAATAGCTCTCGAACACTATAGGATTTTGGAGAGATTTTTTTCCAATCAGCTATCATTCAAGTTAAATGAAAGAAAGGAAAAAATTGAAGTGCGTAGTCTCACCTTGGGTCGTAAACATAACAAGCCATTGTTGACCAACCAGAAACTCGATGAGTGTGATCAAACAAAACCCAAGACTTTGACAAGTCACCTCCACTATCACACCGCATGCGATTCACCAAGTCCACGCTGGTCCTCGCAAAGACATCTTAAAGACAACATTTGTCATCGGGGCCACCTTGTCCTGGGAAACGGCTACCTTGTATAAATGAATAGCGAGATCTTCTCTGTATAAGAAGGATGCTATCAAAGCCCTCTCTTGCCGGCATCAATTTTCTTTTCTCTTGGGATACAATGCATCTAAACCTAAAAACATAATTTCACAATAAAGAGAGGACCGAATGTAGAAAAATACATCCAAATATAATTAAGTTACAGAATGAATACTCACCTCTGGTTTTCCACAAGACGACTCAACTCCTCCAAAAAATTGTAGAGCTCATGATCCCCAATACTTGTAGGTAGCTCATCATTTTGATTCATCATGGAGGAAAACAACATATCCTTCACAATATCCATCTGTATTTTTCGAGGACCTGCACTTCTCTGGGCTTTCAACACTTGAGAAACAGCAGCGTGTGAGGTATCTTGGTTATGCAAGCTACTTGCTAATTTGGGGTTACATGTGGAAAGAAAGGTTGTCATGTATTGTTACAATCTTAGCAGTTTCCAATTGGCTAGGAACCCAGTTTTCATTGGGGAGTGATGCTATGACATGGAGCAGCAAGAAGTAGCCCATAGTTGCTTTGTCGAGTACAGAGGAGCTATGGTGGCAGCGTGTGAGGTATCTTGGTTATGCAAGCTACTTGCTAATTTGGGGTTACATGTGGAAAGAAAGGTTGTCATATATTGTGACAATCTTAGCAGTTTACAATTGGTCAAGAACCCAGTTTTCCATGTGCGGATGAAACACATTGAGGTACACTATCACTTCATCAAGGAGAGAGTCTTGGTAGCCTTGTACAATTGGCCAGGAACCCAGTTTTCCATGTGCAGATGAAACACATTGAGGTACACTATCACTTCATCAAGGAGAGAGTCCAGGTGACATCAACTTAGCCTATGTTAGCATATAGGATCAAGTTGCTAACATCTTTACGAAGAACTTGGGAGCTAAAAAGCTCCATAGATTTTGAGATATGCTTGGAGTTCATGAGCTAGAGTTGAGCTTGAGGGGGAGTGTTGAGATGTCAAGCTCAACATGAGCTGACACTCACGAGGCGCCTGCGTGATCATTTGACATTTACATCACTAGCGAGTTTAGTAGTAGTTGTGGCATCGACAAATCTTCGTTAGAGATTCTATAGCTGGACTACACTAGCTAGTCCACACTTACCCACTCCACTTAGCGTGTTCACATTATGGACTGCATGTATATAGTACTTTAAAAATTATGTTGTATTTTCCTTATCTTTTGTTAGAATCCTTTTTGTTGTGAAGAAGAAGAAGAAAAATTTTCAACCTCTCATCTTGTGTGTTCTCTTCTAGGGTTTGTGTGTGTGTGTGTGTGTGTGTGTGTGTGTGCTTGCAAGAGCTCAAGCTCCCTTCTCCCCCTGTATCTTTACAATAATATTCCTCTTCTAAAGATCTTTCCCACACCTTCCAATATGGTTCCATAAACTTTGTTCTAGAATTTCCCATGACATCTATTATTGTGCCAGTACATGCATCTAGTTTTACCTAAGAAGATGGGCATACAAGATGTCCTCTTCCTGTGACACTTCTGGTTGTTAATGGTGGGTTGCACATAATTAAACTGAGAATATTCTTTTTGTAGTTTTAGAATCATTTCCAAACAATCATCCATCCATGGGATGTCTTCCATGTTTGTACATCTACTTTCAGGATTTGTGAGTTCTTTTGTAGGGTAAATGTGATCCATTGGCATAGTCATGAAGAACCAGTTAGCACTCCTCATAAAAGGTCTACCAGCAATCACATTGTACAAATCTGTATACTTAGTAAAGTTCACAATTGTAAACGTATGGTAGTAGCAGAATGAGAAGACTTTCATCTTTAGGTTCTGCATAACTCCCATAGACCATGACATGGTATTGTGAGCCACTTTCACAATGAAGTTTATTTGCTCTAAGGCTAGTTTTTTTTCCCATTTTTCCCAACATTACTTTGTGAGGATACTTACCCTTGCTCCACCATCAAGGACTGCAAGAGCTTGATAACCTTATGCACCACTAGAAGTGTTGCATTTGTGTCATCACTCTCATCATACTTTTGCATCTGATTAATCAAAATTTGAACTAGTTCTGGTAGGTCGTCTCTTCCTTTAACCAATTCTAAATCTTCCTTGATAGGTAAGGGTAATTGGTCTCACATTAGAGGACTCTTATTGATACACTAGGTAGCTCAACAGTCCCCATCAGGTGTTGCCAGATAATCCCAGGTAATCGTAGGTCTTCCAGTGCTGCTTACTTTCCTATCTAAGCTTGATGGCTATCCCTTGCTAGGCAGTGGAGATTCTTGTGCAGGCTCATAAATATATCCAAGGGTTCCTTAGGCTAAGCCTATGAAACCAAGTGTTAGAGAAGAAGTACCTTCTCCCTTGGCTGCTAATTCCTCATCATTAAGAAGTACCACCAATGTTGGAGAAGAAGTATGCTTATCCCTTGCCAATTCCTCATCATTAAGAAGATTCTCCATGGTTTCTTCACTACTTGATGATTCAAAAGAATTCAATTTATGCAAAGTAAACATACTCCTTTGTGCAAGCACTAGCCAGGTTGTAAGATTCCTCCCTCCAGCTTTTGAGGTGTGCAGGTGTAAAAACCTCCCCTTCTGATCTTGTAATTATTCCCCTCTTTGAAATAAAAGAAAGATTTGATTTTATCATGTTTTCACCTAGAGAGAGAAAATATCTAGAGAGAGAGGTAATCCAAAATTGAGATATTTTTAGATATAAAAATCCTCCTAGTGTTTGAAATGGGTTCCCTTGAAGAAAAAATTCAAAAAGAACTTTCCAATGTACATTTGGATTTAATTGAAAATAAGTATAAAGGACCTTAGCCTAGGGGGTCTAGATTTTTAGAAATTTTTGGATTATGGTCCAATTAAGGTTTCTATGAGGCCAGTAGGATAAATCCAAGTGTGGGGAGGAGATAAATCCAATTTAAAAAAGAAAAACCCCCAAAAATGAGTAAATGCTCACATAAGATGAAGAGTTGACTAAGGACAAGCTTTATTAGTAAAAAACTCTGAATATTACAAAAAAAATGAGATATTTTGGATAAAATGATTCAATTTTGACACCTTGGTAAGGAGAAGGGGGCTCTTCAAGGAGGTGCCTATTTCACATGTGTGGTGGAGTTTTAAACTCAAAAATATTGTGATATTTTTATCTCTCCTCTCTCTTGGGATCAAACCAAATCAAAAGAAAGCCACAAACTAGGTCCAAATCTTGTCCAAATTCAGCCAAACTAAACCTCGAAAATTCTGGAAACTAGTTGGACTTGGTTAGAGGCCTCCCTCACCTATTAATAGATCCTTAGACCTTTGTAAAAAAATATGAGAACTATACCATGCCAGTATTATACTGAAATAATGATATTTTCTATTATCCTCTAAAAATCCTCTATAAATTGAAGATATTGGAGCTTCTCTCTCTCTTCAATCTTCCTTGGAGTCTTCATCAACATACCAAACCAATTGATTGGTTAGGGGCCTCTACATTGATCAAAGAATCAAGCAATCTAGGAGGTAAAGTGTGGTTTATGGTCTTTTTTTTTAATCTCCAAATGTTTCTCTCTTCTCAACCCCTCTCAAGCTTAAGAAGCATTCAATTGAATGGCTTTTTAATACAATTGAAGTTCTTTAATGAATAGTAGTGATAAAACACATAAATTTTCATTTATGCTTAAATTAAATATTTTTTTTAAAGCATGTCTCGCTCTCCCCCAAAGAATGGTCATTCCTATGGCCTATTCTATATGCAAATGAAGCTTCTCATGAAGAAATTCTCTAATCTAAAAGTAATTTCTATGCTTGTCAAATTGAGACCAAAGAAGTGGCTTTTTAATGCTTTTATGTTATTTAATTCATGAAAAAATTAGGAATTAAGTCCATAATTGGATATTGATCCTATTAATGGTTATTCTATCATATGATATTACTAAACTTTATGTTTTCAAAATTATTGAGAATAATCAGTAATAGCAACGAAGCTATGGCAAAATTTTTAAAAAATTAACACATAAATCATTTTCATTCATAATATGAAAAGAGGACTTCCTACCATATTCTAGGATTAGTCATCCTAGGTTAATTGATTAATTATCATCATAACCATGGATAAATTGATTTTAACACTAGTTTTGAAAAGAGGACTTCCTACCATATTCTAGGATTAATCATCCTAGGTTAATTGATTAATTATCGTCATAACCATGGATAAATTGATTTTAACACTAGTTCTGTAATTGGACACTTTAGTGTCCTGAGGACACTAAAGTGTCCTGAAAAGTTAGCACTTTTCTTGAATTTTTGTGGGCAATCTATTAAGAGTTTTGAAATGCTTAACATCCACAGATGTTCCTCAAGACCCAAAAAATCCTTGAGATTTTTTAAATAGCAACTTTTCTTAGCTTTTTCAAGGCAATATTTTAATTTTCTTAGACACATGCTGATAAAACGCATGATTTTTGTTGTTTTCAAAATAGTAGTAATTTGGACATAACTTTTAGAAGGGACATAGTTTGATCATGAAACTTGGCTTGATTGAAAGCCCATGATGTAAACTAAATCCTGGAATCATCAAATGACAATTATTGGATAAATTTTTGACTCGCTAATATTGAAATGATGTTTTTTATACAGGTGGAGCATGAATTTTTCTCCTTCCATATGCAAGCTAATAATGTAAAACTTGAGGTGCACCCATGTTATATAAGGTAAATACTACTTTGTTTTGAAATTTCCAGAAGTTTAGAGCCACTTTTTGGGCCTCTTCTCATACATGGCCTTTTATGCAACCTGTTTTTAATACATAAAATGTCTAATTATGAGCCTAATTTTGATTTTCATCAAAGGGGAAAGCTGTGTAAGTGCATTATTTGTTGTAACTATAGGTGTAGACTACTTGTGCAAGCATAGTTATGATTAGTTTTTGATAAAAGATGATCAAATTTTATATTTTTATTTTTTATAATTTTTTTAGAACTAGGCGATAAGAACCTACTTAAGTGGAGGCTAAGTTAGTGTCATACACATCAAATTATGGCTTATTTATCTCATCTCAAGCATGAAAACCAATAATCAACATTCTCATTGATAGGGCTACATTATTTTTTAGTGGCGTGATTGAGTTTTGATAATACGCGTTACTTTTGCTGATTTTATGCAACTTTTTTGGAAAAAATTCTAGGAAAGGAAAAAGATTTTTTTGGTGAACTTCTACCTCCTTGGCCTGATGTATGCTATCAAAATATCTTGGGAAAAATGCTATTGATATCATTGGATTTTTTTTTTTTAGAGAATGATGCTTGCATATTTGGAAAAATCCTAAAAAATGTTCATTTTCAAGACATATGGTACTTTGTTGCTTATGTACTTCCAAATAAAAAGGTATTTTATATGTTTAGCATTTTTTACATAAGAATAAGGTTATGTTTTACATGCCCAATGAAGCATTTTGGTTTTAAAGCCTACATTAGGAGTTTGAATTTTTTTTTTGCAACCCCCAAAAAAGGACACTCAAGTGTCCTGTTTTGGTACCAAACTAGTGTTAATGTTTATGCATAAACAATTGTTAGCAAAAATAGAAATTTCTAGTAATTTATTTAAGTGTGAAAAGAGGAATTCTTATGACATTTGGAATTTCATCATGGGGGATTTTTTTTGCAAGCTTTTTTTGCTAAGCTTTTTGGAGCAATGAACAAGGAGTCCGAGCTTTGCAAAGGACCATGAACTTACTATGAGCTTTGTAAAGGACCAAGAACTTACTTACATATAAATAACAAGCTTTGAAAGATCAACAATATAAATTTCAGTCTTTTAAAGATCTAGTCCATAAAAATATTAATTCTAAATTTTTGGATATATACATATATACATATACCTATCTAAATTCATGCACCTCATACATATACACATACAAAATATACATATACATACATACATGCAAGAGCTACCTACATACTAACATATATACATACATACATACTTTCTTACTTACATATACATACATACATACATACTAACATATACATACATACATACATACATACCTACATACTAACATATACATACATACATACATACTTTCTTACTTACTTAAATATAAAAAACAGTCCTTTAAAGATTAAAAATGTATATACCGATCTTTAAAGTTCCAAACCATGAAAATTTTGATTACAAAGTCTTTTCATCCACATCATATTGATATAGTTATATATATAATATATCTACCTAAATTCATACACCTCATACATATACATATACATACATACATACAAGAGCTACCTACGCAGCACTAACATATATACATACATTACATACATACTTTCTTACTTACTTAAATATATAATACAATATTTTAAAGATAAAAAATGTATATATCGATCTTTAAACTTCCAAACCATGATAATCTCGATTACAAAGTCTTTTGATCCACAAATTATAGCATTCTTCTACATGTCATCCCCCGACCTAATGAGAAATCTCCCAGACATGCTTTGGCTACCTCCATGTCATTCTCTATCCCCATATAGTGCCTTTTCAACTCTTGGCATGCACGTCCCAAGCCTCCACATCCCGCAAAATATCCAAGATACCATCTCCTTCACTTAAGAAGGTCTCCACCCACTAGCCACCTACAATGAAATGCAATCATAAACGTGCATCTAAGTATTTTGAAAAAGTAGCTATGAAAATGAACAGAATGAAAATTGTCTCACCTAAAGAACATAGGAGATCTTTCTGCACCACCTCGAATGTAGCACTCCAAGACCATCGTGCGTTGGAATGGATGCTTCTTATTCTTCTCAAAAATGAAATTTCGTTGAGCGTTGAATAACTTCTTTGAAACATTTTGCCCAGCCTCGCGATCAATAATAGGGACATGGCAATTTACTCGATAGAACATACTAAGCGCCAATGTATCCACCTACCATAACGAGAAAACATTATGTTTGGATATCCATACCACATAACATGTATACATAAAGGGAAATATTTGAGAGATTATGACTTACCCGTTCTCCATTCTCATACAAATAACTTGATTCCACATGAACAGACATTGTTTGGCCGATGCATGACCAATCCAACTTTCTTTCCCATGGAATATATTTTAGGAAGTTGATCCATTAGACTCAAACACACAAACCAACCCTCATCAGCACAAACAAACCAACAAAACTGAGTGTGGCACGTATCAATGATGAAGAAACTTGATTCCATGAGGGACAGCCATCTGTATCTACATCAACAACCTGTAAACCTGTAGGAAAGTCAGCCCATACAAGGCAAGCCACTATATCTGAGGGAGAACCTCTATGAGATAGAGCCTTGGGAATCTTCATCAAGAATTCTTCCACACTACATAAAAGATTTAGGATGTTTGGTTTTGGTAAGTATAACTTGGAAAACTAATTATATGGTGAAATTATTCTTTTTACCTATCTGATCCCTCCGAAAGAGTGTGGACGTCTACCAGCAATATGTGTGAAGAACATCTCTCACTTGCAAGTAAACAAGACAAAAAATGAGATGCATTTCGAAAGCACACACTTCTCAAAATAAATTTGCGATGGAAAGTACTCTTACTAGTCATGTCCATGATGTCACGTTTTCCTGACACCTCCCCCTCTTGAAGATCCTCTGGAGGGTCTCTTTCTTGATCTTCATTTGTGGGGTCCCCCGCTCTGGAGGGTCTCTTTCTTGATCTTCATTTGTGGGGTCTCCCTCTTGAACATCATGCATAATGTCAAGACGTCTCTTTGTTCACCTCTCACGTTGCACTTGAGACGATGTAGATGTATGCTCTTGGTGTGATTGTGGCACTCGTGATAGTGGTGTGGATGGTTTTGGGGCCACGCGCAAGGATCCAACTACTGGAGACTGGGTCAAGTTTGTTGGCTACAGGGAAGGTATTCTAGAGTCTTCTTGAGTTAGGGGCTCTCTTTCAAGCTCAAATTGGTAATCCTTAAATTCTTCAAGAAATAGATCAAGATAATTTAGTAAAAAGGTAGAAATCCCTAGACCTTTTTGTATATGTATATGTATGTAGATGTATATGTATATGTACATGTACATGTATATGTATATGTATATGCATATGCATATGTATATGTATGTAGGTATGTATCTATGTATATGTATGTGTATGTATATGTATATGTATGTAGGGTATATGTATATGTATGTAGGTATATGTATATGTATATGTATGTATGTATATGTATATGTATATGTATGTAGGTATATGTATCTATTTATATGTATATGTATGTAGGTATGTATATATCAAAACTTAACAAACGTTTCTTTAAAATCTGATATGCCAAACCTTAAATGTAACACGAACTATGTATGTACGTATGTATGTATGTATGTATAAATTTGTAAAAAATTTGGACAGCATCTCCTTTGCATTTTCTAAAAAATCGCAAAATAAACTTCAAAACTTAACAATGTTTCTTTAAAATCTAGCATGCCAAATCTTAAATGTAACATGAACTTTGTATGTATGTAGGAATTTAGTATATAATTTAGTGTATGTATGTAGGTATGTATTTATGTATGCATATGTATATGTACATATATGTTTACATGTATTTGTTTATGTATATATCTGTATGTATATGTATCTAATATGTATATGCATACGGATAGTTGTATGTATAGGTATGTATTTGCATAGGTAGGAAGGTTTACATATACATATACATTTACATTTACATTTACATTTACATGCATATAATTCAGTAGAAAGCAAATAAGTACCTTTGTCTAGGAGCTCCTCCCTTGGAGGCACATGATTTAGAGGATAGTCCAACCACCAAGGACATCTCTTATATTCCCAATCAGAAACCCCTCTCTCAACCCATTCCTTCGGGTACATTGTTTCCGAGGAATTTGGATCTACCCATTCTTTGATTGCTTCCATCTCTTTGTCCATTAGACCTTGGCCAATGAGTAGCTGCACCCACTTACATATCCAAAATAAAACAAACAGCACTAAAATATTTTTTTTAATGTGTATATGTATTTTCTGCAAAAATAGAATGGCATTAGAAGATATATACATGTAGACAACCCTCTTTGCGGCATTCTCCACCTCAGGTTGCTTTTGGCCTTCCTTCACTTTTCCAATCTTTGCCCACACCTCATGGAAGGCCCATGGTATGTGTTTCGATCGCTCCTCTTGCACCCCTTGCATAAATGGTGGGATGTAGATAACATCATCATATACCAATAAACCCTCCAAAATAGAGTCCGCCTCCCCTATTAGCTCTTCCCAATACAACTCTTTCTTCATATGTAGCAACATCTTTTTGTTATCCCCAAACATCTCCGAAATTACCTTGTCCTTTGCCCTCTCGGTCATAAGCATTTAAAGCAATTCCGTCTTCCTATTTCAGCATCATACCAAAGCCATAAGAGATTAGATGCTAGGGTTAGTTTATGTTAAGGGAGGTTTATTGACATGGGACATACCTTTGAGTTGAAATCCGAGATATGGCGACTGTGTAGAGCTTTTCTTTGGTCAGAGAAACCGAAGAAGTGCTATCATGCTAAAATCGCAGTGAGATTCTTAAAGAGAGCCCATGGCAATGGTGGCTAAGATACATTTGAGGCTATGGAAATTCATAAGGAATTCTCTAAGAATTGGGGCAAATAATTAAGCCACCAGAGAATTCTACAAACACCTCAAGAGCCAAAAGTGAGCTAGGAAACCCCCAAGCTAGCTCACAAGATCAAAGAGAAGGAAATGAAACAAAGCATTGGTTGAAGCTGAATGGGAAGAAAAAAAGACATTGGTAAGAAAGGAGGGTAATGAGGAGGAGCCAAACTTGCGAAAGGTTCCCAAAAATTTTAAAAAAACTTTGATGTTGTGAAAGGAAGGTGGTTCCTAATGGTATAACACTCAAAAGGGTGAACAAATAGGGGTCTCATATGATGAACTTGTGGAGATGAAGGAGGTAGATATCACAAAGCCTAATGAAGATCCCAATCTAGCCTTCATTGTTGCCACCACAAACCAAATACTTAGCAATTATAAAGGAGGAAATTGATTACTCTAGATTTAATTTATAAGATTGAGAACACTAATTGGGTATCACCAATCATAATTATACCCAAGAATAATGGGAATTTTTGTGTGTGTATTAATTTAAAGAAAGTGAATATGGCTGCCTGTGCAAGGATCACTACCCATTATCTTACACATAGCATGTTTTGGAAAGAGTGGTTGGGGAAAAAGCTTACGATTTCCTAGATTTATTCTTAGGATATAATTAGGTATCCCAAAACAACTTTCACTACCACATGGGAAACCTTTGCATATAAGGTCATGCCATTTGTACTCAAGAGCATAGGGAATGCAGTGATGGATAATGGGACACCCAACAGAGAGTGATTTGTGGAGAAGACTGGCATCGCCAACTTCACTTATGAATGGTAAACTTATGCCTGATAAGGCTATGATGAGAGAAATTTTTTCACTTTTTTTTATCTCATTCAGATCAAGCTCCAATCTAGCTATGAATAAGAAGAAGAGAAAACCAGGAGTGGTCATGGTATGAATGAGAGTTATATTTTTTGTTAGTTGCAGTAAGCTGATACACAAAAGTGTGAAATATGGCCATCTTTTGACACCAACTTACAATGATTTTTGCTAGAACTCGTGGTTGGTGGAATGGTTTGAAGAGCAATGCCATAGTTCTAGTGACAAGGAGCACAATGGGAGCTTGAAGAGCAATGCCATGGTTCTAGTGACAAGGAGCACAATGGGAACTTGTATGGTGAGGAGGTGCAATGCAAAGTTGATTGGGTTGTCACCTTGCAAGCTCGGGGGGGTCACTATATGTAAATCCTCTATATCACGTGCGTTTAAGGCCTATTTAAAAAGTCCCTTATCTGTGAACTTTTTAGTGAATATAATGTATCCTTTCCTATTCAAATCTGTGATTTTTTTTAAAAATACAATAAATAAATCCCCTCTGTAAATATATTTCTGTAAGTTTTAAATATTTAAAATGTCCTTCTGTTGAACCCACGTGATACTTACATATTTATACGAGTGACCCCCCCGAGCTTGCAAGACACCATCAAAGAATTCCCATGCATTATTTAAACCAACTTGCAAGTACAATTGGATGCACATTATATAGCTATAACTGCACCCATTCTTTAGACAGTACTATGGCCTTTTCTTGGAAGTGTCTTTATACAGTACTATGGCCTTTTTTTGGAAGTGTCTTTATACAGTACTATGGCCTTTTTTTGGAAGTGTGTTAGGTACTTTTTTTCTTGTTTTTTAAGTGAAAGTAATTCTTTGTTTAGCACATAAAGCTATACGCATGGGTCATGTCTTATTAATCTCATTTCAATTGACCAAAGGTTTTCATAATAAGATGATTTTGATGTGTACAGCCATTTCATATATCTTATTTCATTAAGTCTCTCAGTTGAGTACTATACTAGGAACCCAATTGAACCTTCAACTTCTGCAACATTTTGAACTTTCATATTCAAGGGAGGATGAGGCCAAAAGGGAGAGGGCTATCATGATTCATAGAGAAATATTAGGATCAATGGAGTGGATGCTTGCTATGCTGCCTTGAACATTATGCTAGAAAGTGGCCATTCAAGTTGCCCTATATCTGCAGGGTTTATCAGTAGCTATGCCCTTTAGGTAGAGGGTCTAGAGGCTCAAGATCATAAGTAGATTCAAACCCACCTTTCTTGATGGGAACTTGCTTTTAATGTAGGGTGGGTGGCACTGTTTTTCAATTTTGTGAATAGATACATGATGCAGGATTTTACGTTGATGTGGACAATTCTGACAGAAAGCTAAGTTGATAAAAAGGTACGTTTTGTACCACATGTATATGTTGGAGAAGGGCAACAGGGCCTTGTGCTCAAGATTGCATGTTGCAAGATGAGTGGACCTTTAAAGCTTTTATGTGTGAAAGTTTTGTACATGTGACATTGCACTAGTGCATTTCTTGTATGGTTGTCCATTCATATGGTGTAGTAAGGTTGTAGTCCGTGCTTGTGGTGTAGTTGATTTATGGTTGGGTTGTGCTTATCTGTGTGTATGTGTGTGTGCTTGTATGTGCGTTTGCGAAAGGATCATCATGGGCAGATCTGTGCAAAGAGGCTATGGTAGATGATGCATAACTACATGGAATGAATGGTCGCTTCAACAGATCTACTACTACAACAGCACCACCACCAACAGGAGCCATGTGTTGAGAATAGAAATTGAGGTGACTTTGGGTAGCTGTTGTTGTGAAAAGAGCTGAAGTGGTTTGGTAGGTTGGTAAATGAGTGTGGCATGGCCCATCTTCGATGGGCCAACTTAATCACTGTTATTGTATCTAATTTAAGTCTATCATGCACCACCTTAATGAGGTATTCTTGGACAGTGGCATGACCCATCTCCGACGAGCAAGACGTAAGGGTCAATGATCTGATCTAGCATGCCTTTCTTTTGCCAATGCATTTCCCACTCTGCCATTTTCACTTGCTCCCTATATCGAGTGTAGGCTTGATGGGATGGCCTTGTGCACAGAACCTCCAACAGCACCACGCCAAAAGGGTACACATCTAATTTCTATGCGAGTTGCTACTGTTGGTGGAAATACTCAGGATCAAGATACCCAAAGCTTCCCTTCCTTGTTGTGTTGATATGGTTGTGATCAAGGGGATGGCCCGGTCTTGAAAAGCCCAAAATCTAACACCTTGGCTACAAAATTCTCATCCAACAAGATGTTGGTGGTCTTGACATTGTGATGGATAATTCCATGGGCAGCACCGGTGTGCAGATAGTCAAGGCCCCAAGAATCCCCACTAATGCATATACCTAGCCTCTTTTTCCATGAGAGATGGCAAGCCATCACCATAGAGATGACCCCTCAAGGGGCAATTAGCCATGTGGTCATAGACCAGGATCATTTCAAAGTGATCTTCACAGAAGCCGATGAGAGAGACCAGATGTCGATGCCAAAGCTTTGACAGAACCTCAATTTCTATCTGAAATTTGGTCACCCCCTATTCAAAATTTGGGTTTCCCCCACTTAACAGCAACAGTAGTTGCCTTCCAACGCTCCCTTGTAGACCTTGCTGAGAGCCCCCACTCCCACCACAAAGCGTTCATGAAAATTGTTTGTCATCTCAAGAATTTCAGAGAAAGTAAAGTACCTGCATGTGTTGGATAGGGCAAAGGAAATGTAGCTGCCGGTTCCACTCTTGCAAGATCTCATTGATAGCTTGCATATAGAGATTATGAGGCTAGATTTTTTGGTGTTTTCCCAATTCACAAATACAACTCTCGATAAGCCATCTTTCTTGTTTGATCTTTTAATTAAAAATTTATTTATTTAATCATTTTAACTAGTACACTTATTTCAAAGTAAATATTATGTGTATGTGACATTGGAGTTCTCTTTATAATCTTTAATTAATTTTCAATACTATTTTTAGGTGTGAATAATTTAATCTTGCTCATGATCATTGCACTATTCTTGTAATCATTTAAAGAATTGTTATAAATATACTTATAAGATACAAATGAAAATAGGTAGGAAAAGCGCAAACTAGAGAAAATAGAACACTTACTAGATAGCCTAACTAGGAAATCTACTTGATATAGAGAATTTTTCCTATGTTGTAATTTCCCACAACATAGGAAAAATTCTCTATATCAAGTAGATTTCCTAGTTAGGCTATAACACTAGTGTTATAGCCTAACTAGGAAATCTACTTGATATAGAGAATTTTTCCTATGTTGTGGGAAACTAGTGTTATAGCCTAACTAGGAAATCTACTTGATATAGAGAATTTTTCCTATGTTGTGGGAAAAATTCTCTATAACACTAGTGTTATAGCCTAACTAGGAAATCTACTTGATATAGAGAATTTTTCCTATGTTGTGGGAAATTACAACATAGGAAAAATTCTCTATATTAAGTAGATTTCCTAGTTAGGCTATCTAGTAAGTGTTCTATTTTCTCTAGTTTGCACTTTTACTACTTATGTTCATTTGTAACTAGGAAATTATCTTTTTTTTCCTATATAGAGAATGCTTTTAAAAGCTCCTTGTGTTGGAAATCATGTTTTTGCAGATTTTGGCACTTGCCAATGTGCTTCCCCTCTAGATAGCTTCATGTATGAGATGGTAAGATGTTTGTTGTAGAGATTGCATTTGTGTTTTTCTTTCATCTTGCTTGATCACTTCTTGTTGGATGCATTTCTTTAACACCCTCAGCTTGTGTCTTTGTTCATTGTCTGTTTAGAGTAGGTCGATAATCACTGCCTACTCTCAACGTATGGGCTTGCCATTATTCCGTTGATGAATCCAAGGTTCTCTTCATCTCTCTCATATTCTTATTTCCTCCTTTCACATTACACATTATCTTGTTTTGAGAGGGAAAGGGAAATTCATATTTATCTCGTAATGGATCACCTCCCTCAGCACTTCATAAGTGTTTTTTACTTGATTTGACTAGAGCTCAAGCACTTAGGTACGCCCTCAGAGATGCCCGCCCTCACAGATGGTGATGAAGTGGAAGACTTATTTCTGTTACTCAAGGAAGTGAAGAGGTGTTTTACCTCACTAGAAGGGGTTACATGTGGTGCAATCATGTCTAATTACTAGAGAAATAGAGTAGAGAACGTTTGCTCTAGATTGAACATAGTCTCTTTGTTGGCGTATCTTTGGAAACAGGACCAAACTACTCTACGATAGCAAACGGTGATTAATCAGTATCGGCTTGCCTTTGCATTCGATGGTCTGCACTGTGTTTAAGGTTTTCAAAATACTCATGAAAAGAGGTCTAGTTGAAATGCAGCAGCTTTTGACTTATCTCAACAAGTCATATCATTAACTTCAGTCATTGGTTGGTATGCAACTTTAGTCATTAACTTTAGTCATTGGTTGGTATGCAACTTTGGCACCACTAAAAGGCTTTGAACTATTTGGTTGCAGTATGTGCGGTATCAATGTGTGTGGTGAAGGTGGCGAGTATGAAACTCTAACATTAGATTGTCCTCTTTTTAAGGTACGATATTTATATTGTCTTGTGTTACTTTACTTTGGCTTTCTGCATTAATTAAAGGTGTGATCAAATATGGACAAAGCACACTAGAGGAATTCAACTTCCTCCGTAAGTTCTAGCTATGATGATGATTACTTTTGCCTTGCACCTTTAGAGGTTTGACATAAACTTATAATAAAGACATTTGTATAAATTCATACATGTATGTGATGTGTGTGCATGCACTTATGTGTTTGATCATAGCTATATTATGATCTATATCCATGGTTAATCATTGATGAGATTTGTGCGGATGGTCACGGTAGACACTCCCTAGTTTGCAAGACGGAGTTGATCATTTGTGATTTGTTCATAGGGCATAAGTTAAGTTTTTGCCCTTGCACTTGTGTTTGAGCATATCTATATTATGATCAATATCCATGGTTTCGGCATTGATTATTTTCATATGGATGGTTGTGATAGCTACTCTCTAGCATGCAAGATGGTTTGCGGCGACTTGTCGATAACTCATTAGTTTTGTTTTGTCTCATATCAAGTTTGGGCAAATTAGATATGCTTTACTGCATTGAGTACACACACTATGTGTATAAAGAAGATTTGGTCAACTATGCCTAAAAATCCATTTTGATAAAAGTAACACTTTCATAATAAAAGAAAATTATTCCTTTATGCATAAAAATCTATTTTGATGAAAGTAACACTTTCATAATAAAAGAAAATTATTCCTTTATGCATAAAATTCTATTTTGATGAAATTAACACTTTCATAATAAAAGAAAATTATTCCTTTATGCATAAAAATCTATTTTGATGAAAGTAATACTTTCATAATAAAAGAAAATTATTCCTTTATGCATAAAAAAAATAATAATCAATATGCATCTTCTATGCATGAAAATGACACTTTTAGAGTATAGAATTGATAGGAATTACTCTTTTAGCAGCATAATAAAAGATAATTCTTATTTCCAAAAATTTTGCCATAATCTCCTTTGTATGGCTGACCATTTTTTAAATTTTTCTACTTAATTTTATCTTAAAAATTAGCTCTAATTTATTTAGAGTAATCTATACTAATCAAAATTCACTTATAAAAGAGAAAACATTATAAAAAGTTTAATTTATTTAGAGTAATCTATACTAATCAAAATTCACTTATAAAAGAGAAAACATTATAAAAAGTTTAATTCTAATAATTTTCACTTAACTAGGATAAAGAAGAGTTGATTCTAAGAAGAGAGAGGGGAAAATCCTTTCGATCAAGGCATAACATCCATTTATCACTTCAAACAATCAAACATTAGAAAAACATAAAATCAATAAAGAAAAATACAAGAACCTCTACTTACATAATTTCTTGGAGCTTTCCTTTGGCTTGATGGTTTGAGGGTTCAACTCTTGTTTCTAACAAGAGTGGCCACCAATCTTTGGAAGAGGAAAATGTCAAAAACTAGTGAATTATTAATAAATTCACAGTTCTTGGCTTGGGAGGAGCAGAGTCACAGTGCATAAAACACTATTAAGTGTCAACAAAGGGGAGGGCTTCTATTTATAGGGAAAAGTGAGCCCCTAACCAAGCCAATTGATTCTAGAATTTTCTAGGTCAGTTTGGTCAATTTTTGACCATTTTTGGGTCAGTTTTGGTCACTTTTTGGAACTAGTTGAAACAGGAGAGAGGAGAGATGAAAATATCTCATTATTTAGGAGTTTAAAACTCATTCAATCATATGAAATAGGCGCCCTCTTCATGAGGGGAATTCCCCCATGCAGAGGTGTCAAAAATGCATCATTACTTCTAAATATCTCCCTTTTTTAACTATTAACCTTGTCCTTAGTCAACTCTTCATCTTATGTAAGCATTTTTGGGGGATTTTTCTTTTATTTCTTCATTTATCTCCTCCCTAAATTTGGATGAATCTTATTGGTCCATAGGAACCTTAATTTAAAATTTCAAAAAAAATCTTCACCCCTAGGATAATGCCTCCTTAATAGATTATATTGAATTTCTAATGCACCTTCTGAAAATCTTTTTGAACTTCTGTTTCAGGGAAACTTATTTGAGTAAGATGAGGTATTTTTCTATCCAAAAATATTTAAAATCTGAATAACCACTCTCTAGAAGATTTTCTCTCTCTAGGCCAAAACTGATAGAAACAAGATCTTTTATATTTCTGAAGAGGAAATTGATTACAGGGGAAGATATTGGACATCATGAGGGCTGGGGGGAGGAATCTTACATTCTACCCCACTTAAAAAATGCGAGATGTCCTCATCTCGCAGGTGGAGTATGATCTTTTTCATCTTCTTCTTCTTCTTCAATCACTTCCAGCGTTACTGCTTTGGAAGTGGACAGTCGATTCGGGAACAACTCTCTTTGACTTCCCCTATTCTGAGGTGGAGGTCTTGCATTACTTTGGGTTGAAACTGTAGGTTGGATAGAGGGTCTACCTCTGGGACTTCCCTGTTTTTGGCGGATAGAACCGTGATTACTCTGGACGGAAGGGGCTGGAGTCTGGAATCTTGATCCAAAAGGAGTTGGGCAATCCATGCTGTGATGTCCAAATCCTTGACAGTTATAGCATTTCACTCTCTTGTTCAAGGGTGGAACTTCTGAAGTTGAAATCCAGGGATTTCGGGAAAAGGACATTTCTTCCATTCTAGAACTTCCCATATCCTGGGTTTGATCCTGATATCTCTTAGGTGGAGGAAGGATGGAATCACCTTCTGGGAATAAAAACCTTTTGAAAGGTGATGGTGCTGGCTTTGGCGGGATTTTGACATCAACAAAGGCTTTGGCGAAATCCTTTGCCATTCTTATTGCTTCGGCCATTGAGATAGGTTTGGCATTCTTGACTAAAGTATCCAATGGCTCGTTCATTCCCCGAATGAACCTAGCCATCAGTTGCTCTTCATCCAATTGAGGAGAGTATTTAAGGAGAAGGGCAAAATCCTGATGGTACTCTTCAATTGTCCGGCTTTCTTGCTTTAGTTCCAAGAACTCATTCATCTTAGTTTTAAGAAATCCTGGGGGATAAAATCTCTTTCTGAGGTAAGCCTTGAGATCGGTCTAGGTTTGGGTATTTCGGTCGAGACGGTTTGTCTCTCGCAGTGGTTTCTCCATGCCACTCTAGCTGTCTCCACTATCTTTAGCCTTGCAAGAGCCATTTTGCTCTTCTCATTGTACCCGGTGACATCGAAGTATTCTTCCATTGATTCGATCCACTTCTCCACAGTCTCGCCCAAGTTTTCCCCTTCACCTTTGAAAGGTCCAGGCTACGAACTATGAAGAGTTTTACGAACATCCAGGTCGAGCTCTTCTTCATCGAGTTGGGGGTTAACATTTCTACCACGACGACCTCGATCCATGTTCCTATCAATACGAAAATTCTTGTTAAGTCTCTTTATTTATGATTCAATCCAAATTTTGATTCAACTGATTCCGGGGTTCTCTAAATAGGTCAGCTCCCTACATAATCAAGGGATAAAGATACTCATATAGAATGCATTATCAATTAATAATTCATTCAGAATATCTCATTCATATCTTTAACACAGTAATGGTCCATCATCAGACTAAATTTTTCCATCTGAACAGTCCTCCATGGGGATTTCAATTTTTCCATCTGAACAATCCTCCATGGGGATTTCAATTTTTCAGATTTTTAATTTATCATCCCTTAACTTGATTCACTGATCAAAAGTTATTAACTTCATTCTAGCTACGAATATCATCACAGGGACTCGTCCCATTCATCCCTTAACTTGATCCACTGATCAAAAGTCAATAGTAGTAATCTGGCAGCACAATCCACTAATCTAATAGTGATTGGCTGAAGTCATTAACTTCATTCTAGCTACGAACATCATCACAGGGACTCGTCCCATTCATCCTCATTGCAGTTTTGCTCAGCTTATTACATTTCAACCAATTTTCAGGGATCATCATTTTTCAATCAGAATCCAAATCAACTCATCAGTTCTCAACCAGAATTTAAAAATCATATCAATCACATTCGAATTCATCAACTGGATAGCATTGATGCTTATAATTTCAAGTCTTAGATTTACTCGTATATACTGCTAGTAATAAAGAGCTGCAGTTATACCCTCGATATATACGGGTAGTCATGGTTCTTGGAACTATAGGGTAAATACCATCATGTCTAGGCCTCAAGCAAGTCAAGGATTCCATACAATTGGGGTACTTCCGTCTGAAGACCCAATTACCAATTTACGAATTTCAATTTGAATATCAAATTGTATGAATTTTATCACACAATTACATCCTTTTAGTGCTTCTTGATAAATTTTTGACATATTTGGCTTCTCGGTTGATCCTCATTAACCAAATTGCTCTGATACCACCTGTGAGATCCCTATCCCCACCGTGCAACGGAATTCGGGGTGCTAGCAGTGGAAGTAGCACATCTTGCGCGGGGCAGGATCCCACACTCCGGGCCTCGCCCACAGATATCCGGACAGGTGACTAATTCCTCGATTCTTCCAAACTGAACTCGAAAAAACTTCTCTTGCCCGGAAAGCACGTGCGATTCCACCAGATAACTTTTTCCTAACGTAGTCAAAAACCTTAACTAACTAAGCTCATCTGACCGAACCCATAAGTCCCATAGTCAGATCAGGGAAAAAGAGTGTACTTAGATCATAGAGACCAATGCTTTTTTCCTCATTGAGAGGCACAACCGTTGATTCCATAGAACAATTTTTGTCCGGGATTTACTTCATCTATCGAACTAAACAGAAATTGAGTCTCGATTTACGGATCCATCAGTCCAGTCTACCCCATCCAGACCCATGGGTTAGCCAACCGCCCAACCACTGTAGTGATGGGATCCAATTTAGAATTTGGTTAGGTTTTGTCCCGAGTACCAGGGAAAAGAGTTCCCAGGTCCCCTAGTCGGAAGTTCATGCAAACATAAAACTAGTCACACCACTTACACACCCAATATGAAATTACCTTTTTCTCCGCATCAGCTAACTTTAAAACAATCCTTTAATGAAACCATTAAGTCACTGATCACAATCCTCAAAATCTCTGGTTGAATCTATATTTCCAATCATTCATTCATCGATGTACTTATGGCATCATTGGCAACCAGAACGCTCACCACCTGTTCACTCAGGGGCCTTTTCGATAGTTGCTAGCTCATAGTAACCGGCAATATACTCATATAACAAAATGGAATCTCCGTGGAAGATCAGCAAGATCAACCAGCAGATCCATATAAAAGAACCATGGACTCATCCGTTTTGAGGACCAACAAGGTCAATCAACCAGATCCATCCCCGGTCTTAGAAAACATCTCTTACTCCTTATTTCAATATCTTCCACGATGCACGTGTGGGTATCTTCGGCGACCGAGAGCCCGAGCACCGTATGGTCAGCACCCTCTAGAATCCTTCGGAGGTCACCTAGCGCTTCACTCATAGGCCGCTTCCTTGGTCCCTCATCCACCATACCGAGGCTGGTCAAGACCTTGGCCGACCTTGCTATGCGAGACATCCTTCATTGACTCTCCGTCATAGCAGTTGCAACTTTATCAGGTAGGTCTCCACGACCTTAATCACAAGATGGTCAAAATGCTTCCCGAGCATTCTTGACATAAAACAGTCGTTTACAAAAGGTCACAAATACAGTTTCTATATTGAACTCTCGTCTTTCCACATTATTCCACATTAATCCATATTATTTAATCCAATTCCAATTCATATGTGTATCCATTCTTGACCAGATACATCATTTTCTATTCCATCACATAGGATTCATTCACTTCACATAACATCCATTCACATTCATATTTGCATTCATTATTCCACACACACATCCACATTCGTATTTGCATTCATTATTCCACACACACATCCACATTCGTACATCCACATTCACATCTACATTTATAAATCCATTTTCACATCCACATCCAAATCCACATTCATACTGTAAGATCCATGTCCCTACCACGCAATGGATTCGGGTGCTGGCAGCGGAAGTAGCACTTCTTGCGCGGGGCAGGGTCCCACACTCGGGGCCTCGTCCACCACGGATATCTAGACTAATCTGTCGGTTTTTCCAAAATCGAACCCGAAAAAACTTCCTTTACCCGGAAAGCATAGGCGATTCCACGAGGATAACTTTTTACTCTAACGTAGTCAAGACCATTACTGATGAAGCTGATCCGACTTCATCTATAAAGATACTTGGTCAGATCAAGGAAGAAACTTGCACTTGGATCATTGGGATCAACGCTTTTTTCTCCATCAAGAGGCACAGCCGTTGATTCCTATCCATACCGGAATTTACTTTATCTATCGTAATAACAGAAATTGAGTCTCAATTTACGGATCCATCAATCCAGCCTAACCCCATCCAGTCCCATGGGTTAGCCAACCACCCAACCACTAGATCCAATTAGGAATTTGGTTAGGTTTTGTCCCGGGTACCAGGGAAAAGAGTTCCCAGGCCCCCTAGCTGAAAGTTCATGCAAACATAAAACTAGTCACTTACACACCACTTACACACCCAATATGAAATTGCCTTTTTCTCATGCAAACATAAAACTAGTCACACCACTTACACACCCAATATGAAATTGCCTTTTTCTCAGCACTTTAAAACAATCCTTTAATGAAACCATTATGTCACTGATGACAATCCTCGAAATCTCTCGTTGAATCCATATTTCCAATCATTCATTCATCGGTGTACTCATGGCATCATTAGCAACCAGAACGCTCACCACCTGTTCACTCAGGGGCCTTTTCAATAGTTCCTAGCTCATAATACCCGGTAATATTTTCACATATAAAAATCAAGATGGAATCCTTGTTGAAGATCAGCAAGATCAATCAACAGATCCATATAAGAGAGCCATGGACAGAATTCTCGTCTTTCCACATTATCCCTCATCAGTCCACATTACTTATTCCATATTCCATTCATATGTGTACTCATTCTCATCCATTCACACATATCGACGACACATTATCTCACATACACATTCACATTCATTAATCTACATACACATCCATGTTCATACATCCACATCATACATCTAATCCCATATCCGTATTCATACATACACATCCATATCCACATCCATACATCCACATCCACATCCACATTCACATCCATACATCCACATTTACATGCATACATCCATTTTCACATCCTCATTTATACATCCACATCCACATACATATCTACATACATACATACATCCATTTTCACATCCTCATTCATACATCCACATCCACATACATACATCCACATCCGTATCTACATCCATACATCCACATCCACATCTACATGCATACATCCATTTTCACATCCTCATTCATACATCCATATCCACATTTACACATCCACATTCACATTCACATACATCCGTATCCACATTCCATATCTACATCCATACATCCATTTCCACATACATCTTTCCTTTCACATACATACATCTACATCATTTCTTTCACATAGATATAACTACATCCATTCTTTCACATACATACATCTCCATCTATTCCTCGTTCATTTTCATCTATCTGATCGAAAGTAACACTTTCATAATAAAAGAAAATTATTCCTTTATGCATAAAAATCTATTTTGATGAAAGTAACACTTTCATAATAAAAGAAAATTATTCTTTTATGCATAAAATCTATTTTTATGAAAGTAACACTCTCATAAAAGAAAATTATTTCTTTATGCATAAAAATCTATTTTGATGAAAGTAACACTATCATAATAAAAGAAAATTATTCATTTATGCATAAAAATAATAATCAATATGCATCATCTATGCAGCATGAAAATGACACTTTTAGAGTGTAGAATTGATAAGAATTACTCTTTTAGCATAATAAAAGATAATACTTATTTCCAAAAAAAATTCGCCAGAACCTCCTTTATATAGCTGACCATTTTTCAAAATTTTCTACTTAATTTGTCTTAAAAATTAACTCTTAATTGATTTAAGTAATCTAGAGACTAATCAAAATTCACTTATAAAAGAGAAAACATTATAAAAAGTTTAATTACAATAATTATCACTTTAACTAGGATAAAGAAGGGTTGATTCTAAGAAGAGAGAGGGGAAAAGCGTTTCGATCAAGACATAGCTTCCATTTATCACTTCAAACAATCATAAACATTAGAAAAACATAAAATCAATAAAGAAAATTACAAGAATCTTTACTTACATAGTTTCTTGGAGCTTTCCTTTGGCTTGATGGTTTGAGGGTTCAACTCTTGTTTGTAACAAGAGTGGCCACCAATCTTTGGAAGAGGGAAATGTCAAAAACTAGTGAATTATTAATAAATTCACAGTTCTTGGCTTGGGAGGAGCAGAGTAACAGTGCATAAAACACTATTGAGTTTCAACAAAGGAGAAGGCTTCTATTTATAGAAAAAATTGAGCTCCTAACCAAACAAGCTGATTCTAGAATTTTTCAACTTAGTTTTGTCAATTTTTGACCATTTTTAGGTCAGTTGAGCTAACTTTTTGGAACTAGACTTGAATTAGGAGAGAGGAGAGATGAAATATCTCAATTTTTCAAGATTTAAAAGTCAATTGCACATGTGAAGTAGGCGCCTCATTTATGAGGGAAAAATCCCCATGCAGAGGTATCAAAAATGCATCATTACATCTAAATATCTCCCCTTTTTAACTATTAGCCTTGTCCTTAGTCAATTGTTCATCTTATGTGAGTATTTACTCATTTTGGGGGGGATTTTCTTTATTTCTTCCATTTATTTCCTCCACACATTTGGATAAATCTTATTGGTCCATAGGAACCTTAATTTAAAATTTCGAAAAAATCTTCACCCCCAAGATAATGCCTCTTGAACAGATTATACTCAATTTCTAATGCACCTTCTGAAATTCTTTTTGAACTTCTGTTTCAGGGAAACTTATTTTAATAAGATGAGGAATTTTTCTATCCAAAAATATTCAAAATCTGAATATTCTCTTTCTAGAATATTTTCTCTCTCTAGGATAAAGCTGGTAGAAACAAGATCTTTTATATTTCTGAAGAGGGATTTGATTACAAGGGGAAGATGCTGGATATCTTGAGAGGCTGGGGAGAAATCTTACACTCTCCCACTTGAAAAACGCGAGATGCCCTCATCTCGCAATTTGGGGTAATTCCACAAGATGCAAGAATATGAGACTAAGAGAAAATTTAATTAAGAGTAACCACCAAGAAAGGTCTCAAAGAAAGCAAGACTCAAGACAAGAACAAAGATTTCAACTTTATACATTCTTGGAACATATACAGCAAGATAGAAGAACTTTTTACAATTTAATAATATGGTCACAAAAGCAGCACTCACAAGCAGTACACGTATAAGGTAACTCATCTATGGGAATAATTCGGTCGGTTATTGCAACATCTACCTCATTGGTATGAGGTGACCTAATAAAAGGACCTCTAAGAGGCAAGCCAAAAAATGGGATAAAGGCATATCTTTTGGTGAGGAAGAAAACACGCAAGTAAGAAGACCCGCTCAAAAAACCCACCATGCCTTGATCTCATCACGCAATAGTATCGGGGACACAAACCCAAAGCTTCAATAACCATAGCCAAGCGGACATTGTTACGAAAGTGATGCTGACCCCACGGTGTTACCCTAGTTATGTCTCGATAGGTCTGCCATTTGGTCTGAGCTACAGAAGTTCCTAAGTGAGGGAAAAGTAAGCGCTCATACAGTTCTATAAAATCCTTCTTCATAGACTCGCTTGCGTCTTGAAGGTGAGAAATCATCATGGATAAAACCAAGTCCTACTGCCAAGCCATAAAAGAGATTAAGAAAGAAAGGAGATCAATGGAAGTAAGATTACTGCGAGCGACAAGTAAGAGTTACGACTCATATAAAAGAAGGAACTAGCGTAACCTAGAAGCCGACAGTGTATCTTACCACTGAAGTTTTACCGTCTTTCCATGATTTGGGCTTGGCACATATTTCTTTAGAAGGTTTACATGAATTACATTATGAACTTTGAGATGAGGAGGCAGAAGAAGCTCGTAGGCTAAGTCACCTACTTTCTTCTAGGTGCAGATAACTTAGCCACTTCTTGGGTTCCCTGCCCACAGCATGATCGAAGTATCTCTTCGATTACTTGGTTTACCCTGATACTCTGCTGGAGTATGGATAACTGAGAACTGTTGGTTAGGCCCTTGGTTTTCAATTGTAGCATAGATCTGTCCTTTTTCCTCTTCTACTACATCTGAAATTGCGACTATTGTGGCTGCTGCAGTCTGAGGCGAAATTCTTTCTCTTTGGTTGTCCCAGTTCTGGAAAGGAGTTCTGAGGTTATTCTGGACAGCGGCAGATGAATGAGCTGGAGTTCTTCTGGGGTTACCTGGCTTGGGCAAGACAGACCCTGATTAGACTAGTATGAAGGGATTGGTCTCTGAATTTGGGGTTCTTGACTTCCCTGTGCCCTTGACATGGCAGGAGTCGGACAATCTGATGACCAAGACCATGGCATCCAAAACACCGGTTCTCACTTCTGAACTCATCGTTCTGAATCCTTAAAACAGGTGGGGCTCTTGAGAAAGTATTCTAGGGAAAGGGTCATCCTTCTTAAACAGAATCTTTCTTTTTATTTTAGAGGGAATAATTATAAGATTATCTAGAAAGGGAGGTTCTTACTCTTGTATACCTCGAAGACTGGGGGAGGAATCTTACATTCTATCCCACTTAAAAAAATGTGATGTCCTCATCTCGCAAAGTAGAGGACAACTCTTTTTCTTAAGATCCAATTTATTCTGGGGTTTCCTATATTCTGGTCAACCCAACAGAATACTGGGATAAATATCCCTTATATAGAACTCATCATTAAATAACAATTCATTTAGATCATATCATTCATATCTTTAACACAATAATGGTCCATTAGACCAAAAAAAATTCTTTCTGAACATTCCTCCACGGGAATTTCAGTCAAGCAAGATCTCAATTTGTCATCCCTTAACTTGATCTACCGTGTCAAGTGTTAATAGTAACAATTTGACAGCACAATCCACTAATCTCATAGTGATTTACTAAAACCATTATCATCATTCTAGTCATGAATATCATCACAGGGACTCGTCCCATTCATCCTCATTATGGTTTCGCTCAGATTATTATATTTTAATTAAATTTTAAAAATCATTATTTTTCAATCAGAATCCAAATCAATTCATCAGTTCTCAAACAGAATTAAAAATCATATCAACCACATTCGAATTCATCATCTGGATAGCATTAATGCTTATAATTTCAAGTCTTAGATTTACTCGTATATACTGCCAGTAAAGAGCTGCAGTTATACCCTCGGTATATACGGGTAGTCATGGTTCTTGGAACTATAAGGTAAATACCATCATGTCTAGGCCTCAAGCAAGTCAGGGATTCCATACAATTGCGGTACTTCCGTCTGAAGACCCAATTACCAATTTATGAATTTCAGTTTGAATATCAGATTGTATGAATTTTATCACACAATTACAACCTTTTAGTACTTCTTGATAAAATTTTGACATATTTGGCTTCTCGGTTGATCCTCATTAACCAAATCGCTCTGATACCAATTGTAAGATCCCTATCCCTCTACCACGCAATGGATTCGGGTGCTAGCAGTGGAAGTAGCACTTCTTGGGCAGGGCAGGGTCCCACACTCGGGGCCTCGTCCACGAATATCCAGAGGACAAGAGACTAATCCGTCGATTTTTCCAAAACCGAACCCAGAAAAACTTCCTTTACCCAAAAAGCACGGGCGATTCCACCAGGATAACTTTTTACTCTAACGTAGTCAAGACCATTACTGATCAAGTTGATCCGACTGCATCTATAAAGATACTTGGTCAGATCAAGGAAGAAACTTGCACTTGGATCATTGGGATCAACGCTTTTTTTCCCATCAAGAGGCAGACCCATTGATTCCTATCCATAGAACAATTACTATCCAGGATTTACTTTATCTATCGTAATAACAAAAATTGAGTCTCGATTTACGGATCCATCAATCCAGCCTAACCCCATCCAGTCCTTTTTCTTAGCATCAACTAACTTTAAAACAATCCTTTAATGAAACCATTATGTCACTGATGACAATCCTCGAAATCTCTCGTTGAATCCATATTTCCAATCATTCATTCATCGGTGTACTTATGGCATCATTAGCAACCAGAACGCTCACCACCTTTTCACTCTCAGGGGCCTTTTCAATAGTTCCTAGCTCATAATACCCGGTAATATTTTCACATATACAAATCAAGATGGAATCCTTGTTGAAGATCAGCAAGATCAATCAACAGATCCATATAAGAGAGCCATGGACTCATCCGTTGAGGACCAGCAAGGTCAATCAACCAGATCCATGCCCGGTTTCAGAAAACAACTCTTACTCCTTGTTCCAATATCTTCCACGATGCACGTGTGGGTATCTTCCACGATGCACGTGTGGGTATCTTCGGCGACCCAGAGCCTGAGCACCGTATGGTCAGCATAGGATCTTTCGCACAGATGACCTAGCGCTTCACTCATAGGCCGCTTCCTTGGTCCCTCATCCACCGTACCGGAAGCTCACCATTTAAATCGAACCGAGGCTGGTCAAGACCTCGGTCGACCTTGCTATGCGAGACGTCCTCCATTGACTCTCCGTCAGTAGTTGCAACTTTATTAGTTAGGTCTCCATGACCTTAATCCATAAGATGGTCAAAATGCTTCCCCAGCATTCTTGACATAAAACAGTCATTTACAAACAGGACACAAAATACAGTTTTTATATCGAATTCTCGTCTTTCCACATTATCTCTCATCAGTCCACAGTCCACATTACTTATTCCACATTTCATTCATATGTGTACTCATTCTCATCCATTCACACATATCGACAACACATTATCTCACATACACATTCACATTCATTAATCTACATACACATCCATGTTCGTACAGCCACATCATACATCCAATCCCATATTCGTATTCATACATACACGTCCATATCCACATCCATACATCCACATCCACATCCACATCCACATCATATCCATTCTCGCCCTATCACAACCCATATACATCTTATTCCATCGGATACACTTCTTACCTCATCCCATACACATCTTATCACATCCTAACTCATCTTAGCACATCCTAATATCATCTTAGCACATCCTAACTCATCTTAGCACATCCTAACTCATAAACTTCTTACCTCATCCCATACACATCTTATCACATCCTAACTCATCTTAGCACATCCTAATATCATCATAGGGACTCATCCCATTCATCCTCCAATGGCAATTGTTGACCTCCTTGCAGCACACACAATGTCTGCACCTGCAGTTCTTAAAACAAAGTTCTGCAGAGAATCGTTGACTTACCCGGCAGTGCTCGAAATCGCCTGCTTTCTGAAAAACGGAGGTCGTAACGTGCCCAAAACACGTTTTTGGGCCAAAAAATTCAGTCCGATATAGGACAAAATAGTTTCCCTATAGCTTTACTTCCGCAAAGAAAGCTCCTCAATCAGAGATCATTTGCCAGTGCCTCCCATAGAGCTCCCGACAAGGGTGTAGTTGCCAACACAAATAGGGAAGAGTAGATGAAGCTCTTACCCTCATACCACTTCCTGTGCTTCTCTTGCTTGTAGAGCTCAGCCCCTAGCATGAACCAGGCTCTGATACCATGAAAAGATGTAGGGGAGAAGAGAGCTTGAGCTCTTGCAAGCACACACACACTCACAAAACCCTAAAAGAGAACACACAAGGTGAGAGGCTGAAAATATTCTTCTTCTTCTTCACACAACACTCAACACACCATATACAAAGATAAGAGTACACACAATATGAAAAGTACTCAACCAAATACATACTAGGGTTCTCTATAGTGTGAACTCGGGGGGGTCACTCGTATAAATATGTAAGTATCACGTGGGTTCAACAGAAGGACATTTTAAATATTTAAAACTTACAGAAATATATTTACAGAGGAGATTTATTTATTGTATTTTGAAAAAAAATTACAGATTTTAATAGGAAAGGATATATTATATTCACTCAAAAATTCACAGATAGGGGACTTTTTAAATAGGCCTTGAACGCACGTGATATAGAGGATTTACATATAGTGACCCCCCCGAGAGTGTGAACCCAACTAAATGAGCTGGCGCTATAACTATGCCACCCCAGTCTCTAGAATGGCTGTCACACAGCTTGTTATCCCACTGGCTGCATATCACCCATGATCTCACCAACCATGCCAGTGGTGTAAGTGTGGGGCCTATCCCCCATGCTCAGTGTCCACCGCCTAACTCAATGAGCTCGATATCTCAACATGTTTTACAGGTGTGATCGCCACTTGTCTATGAAAGGCATTCCATGAGATTAATTATGGAGATTGCATTCTTAGATTAAGTGTTTACACAAGCCCAAGCGGCCTTGGATAGCCATGGACATATATTTTAAGTATGGAGATAAGGGTTAATTTGTATTCTCGCCATTCATTCTCTTATACAACTAATAGAGTGCTCTTCTTCTCTACTCTCTTGCTCTCTTATGTGTCTTGCTTGCTTGCCTAATTTAATTAAAGATACTATATGCTCATTATGTATGTGTGAGTGCATGTGAGAGAGGGAGATTGAGTGAGAGGAGGGTCGAGCTTCCATTGGAGTGTAGCACAGCGAGACATTGGAGTGGAGCTTTGGAGTGTGGCTATGTGGTAACATCGTCTCCTTAAAGAATCCAACTACAAACGATCATGAGGTGAGTGACACACGTTGCCCATGCAATTTTGAGCTAGGCTATGGAATATTAGCTTCTCAATTTGAGCTGCTTTTTTATTCTCCCGAGTGCGATTGGGAAAAGCCCCACAACCTTGGTTAGTTCTTGCACTCTTTCTATGGTGCAACGGCTTCCCAAATGTCAAAATCATGGAGTATGTCAAATCGTGAATCTAAAGTTTTCTCGGGAGGTTTCTGAATCACATCATAAGACTTTCATTCCAAGGAGCTGTAGTTCATCCCCCCTCATTGCCCTCAAACAGTTATGTGCCTACACCATCAGCCTCAGGCTAATAATAGAGGACTCTAAAAAGGAAGGAAGGGTCTCTTTGCCAGTCAATGGACAAGAATCCCAACACAAGCATTCACGAGGTGAGTGACACACCTTGCCCATGCAATTGTAAGCTAGGCTATGGAAGATTAAATTCTTGGTTTGAGTTGTTTAATGCTCTTGAGTGCGGTTGGGAAAAGCTCCACAACCTTGGTTAGTTCCTGCACTCTTTCTATGGTGCAAGGGCTTCCCAAATGTCAAAATCATGGAGTATGTCAGACCGTGATTCTAGAGTTTTCTCAGGAGTTTTCTAAATCACAACCGTGAGACTTTCATTTCCAAGGAGCTATAGTTCATCCCCTAGTGCCCTCAAACAGCTATGTGCCTAAAACCATCAATCTCAAGCTAATAATAGAGAACTTTAAAAAGTAAAGAAGGTGTTCGTGCTAGTCAATGGACTGATTAAGCTTTTTATTTTTCAATATCATGGAAATTAAGGATGAGAGCCTCGATCCCTTGTATCAAGACCCGGGTTCACCACTATCCTGGGGGGGGCAGGGAAGATGGCAGAACCCTTAAAAAAATACCAAGGGAAAGGCAGCCAAACCTATCCAAAAGGCCCATAGCATAATCCCAACCATATCAAGATACCGGAGAACAAAAAAGGTATACTTTTAGTACCACTCTCCTAGGTGTATGTAACTCGTGAATGATGTTGAAGTAAAGGAGAAGCTTAACCAAACAAGCTCAGGAGTGTGGCAAGGGTAGTATAATACAAAGTGAACGCCGCAAGCAATACCAAATTCTTGGCCTCTTACCAATTATAGGGATCCAATAGAGGAATAGTCATCAGTAGATATGGGATAAAAAAGGTAATACTAATTACAGAGAAGCTCATCTGAGAAGCCTTGCACCTACCTTTTAAAACAAAGCTCACACACTTCTCAAAGAACTATATTTCTTGGACATTTTCCTAACCAACAAAGTTAATAATAATGTCACCAAATTCTCTTCTCTCTAGGATCCAAAGCTATAGAAATCATGCCTAGTGGCATCTATGATTATGTGGGTCAAGCCATAAGACAGATTCAACGGGGTGGATATGCACAAGGTTTATAGGTTGCACAAAGGAAAGAAAGATGATTGGGCTAGCATGCTACATAGGGACTTCACCCATTACCTAAGCAAGCATGGAAACAAGGTGGTCAACCCATACATCCTCACACAAGGAAAAGAGCATTCGGTAGTATTAGCAGAAACAAAATATTTCATGGCAAACTTGGGTTAGGCTCCCCATTGCTAGCAATAGAACAGACAAAGAAGAATAGAGTAAAGACCACCCCCAATGCCTGATCTCTATTTTCCCAACACGCTCAAGCCTAACTCATGCTAAAGGAAAAGACAGTACAACAGGAGATGTCCCAACCAGCCCACCACCACCTTCTCCATCTCCCCGAGAACCTACAACCATAGAAATCTAGGGAGATACTACAACTCTTCAAAGCATGCCAATAATGGAACCTGAGGTGTTGAGCACTATACAAAGCCAAAAGGAAAGCCCACCTCTACTGAGCGCTCCTTGTGTTTTTGATGGCCGTGTTGAATTCGAAGAAGTAATTGCCCAATTTCGAACTTCAGTCATGAATTCTCTTCCTTCCAGAAACATGAATGGGCATAAAGCGTTCAAGTAAGCTATGGCAATGAGGTGGAGATGGAAGCAATGTAGAAAAGGTGAGATGAGGAGAAAAATAAAGAGGATTTATTCAAGCCACTTCTCCTCTTCATCTATAGGACATGGACAAAACATCTAGGAGGCTCATTGTATATGAGCTCAAAAAGGACCTCCTTCACTGCCTCCAACTAAAGTACAACAAGGTGGAAGAGTACTTCCAACAAAGTGGAAGATTACTTCCAACAAGTTGAAAGGCAAGATTACAATATGGAGGCCTATTTCTCTAACCTCAGTATTTTATTGACCCAAATAATGAAGAGGAATTTCCGCATGTAAGCAATCGCATGCTTCAAAGATATGCTCGGCGCACAGGTAGATTAGGTGACCAAGGACATTCACATTAAGCATAAGGAGCTGGAAGACACCAACACACAAGTATAAGAACTCCTTATGTAGCTAGAGTACCATGAGTAGAAGGTGATGCATGAAAGAGACCACCATACACAACTACAAATCCAGGTGGAAGACCTCATAGAACAACACAAGCTCAAAGTTGCCAATTTTCAAGCCAAGGCACAGATTAAAGTACTATAATTATAGGCCAAGCTCACTCATGAAGGAAGACAATCTTGCTGCTCCCTTAAAAAAAGACTAGAAGAAAAGGACAAGGAATTTCATGCTATAGAAACAAGTTTGAAGGCATAAATGGTAGGTTTGGAAGGTCGTGGCACAAGCAAAGAAAATATATGAGATTAGTTGTGAGATTTATGAAATTCAAGTCAAAGATCTCAAAGAATACGTGCAAATCTTATAATATGCTTCAAAGCCATCAGCACGTGATCTCACATCTAAATAAATAAATTTTGGATACACACACAACCATAGTAGGTTTACAAGCAGAGGTAGCAATCCTATCAAAACAAAGAGATAACCTTGCCACTCAACACACCTAGATCATTGAAGCCTTCCAGAAAAGAGAACTAGATGTGGCTAGAGCATTAGCCACCCAAGTTACCCTTCTCTCTAACAACAACTAAGCCAGCACAAAGAGCCAGTCGAAGTCGATGATGATACATCGGTAAGCTAGTGGGGAAAGGGTAACCCCTCTAGCTGGCCTTCCAGTCATTCCTCGAGCCTTTTCACAGACCTTTTCCTTATTCTTTGCTTCACTAACACTCTCTCTCTCTATCAGTATAACATAAATCTAAGTGAGGAAGTAAACCAAGGGGATATGGCATTGATTAAACAGAATACCACAAGATATGTCACTCCCATAGTCATAATGGTTATATTTAATGGGGCTCTCGAGCTAAGGGAGGGACAAACTCTCTCTCTCTATATATATATATATATATATATATATCATCTACTTAACTTTCAATCTTAGCGTAGACTACTAATAAATTCAACTAGCTTTAATGAAGGCGAGGAGCTCCTAAAGCTCATGAAACCTACTAGCATTGATTCTTTTATTTCTTCCCTCCCTAAAATACAAAAAAAACATTGAATGGATGCTCACACTCTCCTCACACTTAGGTGCGTAGAAACCTAGGACACACACTAAAACCCCCGAGGGCTTCAACTAGAGCTCATGAAACCTACTAACATTGATTATTTTATTGCTTCCCTTGTGCCGCAATGAAATATCCGTTTGTTGAGTACACATGTTGTACAAGGGCCACCAACCCATCATGCCTTGATTCTTTGAAACCTAGTAGACACCCCTTCTAATGGTGCTTAACCACATCTTGACGTCAAACTCGATGGGGTCCAATTGTAAATAGACCTAATATCCCTTCTTAAATTGCATCCCAAGCCAAGCATCATGCTCATCCCTCACATTGTGCAAGAGCATAGATTCTATTGTTTCTTTTGGCCTTCTCCTTGACGAAGATGCACAACCCTCCATGGTTGCTTATGTTGGAATAATAACTGGAGAGAGAGAGAGAGAGAGAGAGAGAGAGAGAGAGAGAGAGAGAGAGAGAGAGAGAGAGAGAGAGAGCTATGGAGATTTGAGTTGTTGGTTTTGGGGGAATGGAGTGTAGGTTGATGTTGGAGGGGAGAATGTAGAGAGAGAATATGGAGGTGAAAAAATCTCTTTTTTGATACAATATGGTTTGGTTTGGGTTTTTAGGGGGGGAAATTACTTTTGGAAAAAACCCATTTTTAGGGTTTTTTGACTCACGAGATTGATGGGGGGACTGAAAAATGATGGAGCCCCCCTAATTTTAGTTACCTACTCTTACTTTATGGAGCCACCCCCCCACCCACCATTTATGAAGGCTAGCCCCTACTTTTTGAACCCCACATTTGTATTGAAGACAAGCCTAGTTGCCCCCTACTTTTGGAGGAGACCAAATGTGCACATTGCTCTCTTCCCATTGGTCCATTGCTAAATGAGGGTCATTAAGAAAGGGCCCAAAATATTTCCAAAGGCCTTCTAATGATTATGCGGGACCATGTCTCAATGAAGGAAATATATATAGACCTAAGAATATGAGTAAAGCCTTACTCATAGGCCATAGCTTGTATTTTTCTTTAAATTAAGCTTTGAAGAATGAAGTTTTACCCCTAATCAAATCAAGAGAGAGAAAATTGTGAAAATTTGGAAGATAAATAGTCCATAGAGGCTAAGAGCACTTAGAAGAATAATAGAGACTTCATTTCAATCGAAGGGATAAAATAAGGAAGTTGTGTGTAGAGAGAAACTTTTGTAAAGAATATTCTGTTGCATCCTAAAGTGTTTACAAAAATACACTTAAAAATGCAAAGTCTACATTGATTTCAAGATTAACCTCAAATAGTCCCCTATTTTTCGTATTAAAAAGTTCCTAAGAAAATTAGAATTAGGGAATTAGAATTCTCTAAAATGAAATGGGAAAGTTGGTGAAACAACCTTATTTCTAGAGAGATAAGAGACATTAAGATGATAGAAAGAAACCTGGAAATCTAAGATATGGTCTTGACCTTAGGAAAAGAAGAGAATTAATCACTCTTACAAGAAAAAGGACTCTTGATAAATAGAAAATAGGATTAAGAAAGATCTTGAGAAGAATTCCTTGTGATGATATGTGGTTTAGACGTTTGGACTACACTGTTCAGGGATCTTGAACTACATGGTTGAAGGATCTATAATCACAGTTATGACTCAAGGAAAATGGATGTATCATTAAACTTGCAATGTTTTACCTGTATATATCAGAATGCATGTGTGACGCATGATTGTTTAATCATGTTTTACTTCTTTGTTGACAATGTATTCATTAGAGATTTGCTTTTGTGGATGTCTATGAAGGTACCACACATGTGCATGGTTTATTACCGTGTGGATGTCACCCTAGAGGTGAGTCTTGTATCATTAAGACAATTTTCCAAGACCTTGAGCCATCTTGGTAGGATGTAGGTGTGCTCCCAAAGTGAGTGAAGCAATGTAGGTGTGCTCCCAAAGTGATTGATGTGATGGATAAGAAGTGACTCTGGGTGTATTGGGCAAGGTAGGTCTGGGGACTAGCTCTTATGAGACTAGCTATCTAGAGGCTTCTTACGTCGAGAGTGGTATAGCTATTAGAAAAATCTCCCTATGACTATTGGATTTAGATGTGACTTGTGGGGTCCTCGGTCAACATAGTTTTTGGGAGTGTTTGGGCTCATTAGTGCATACCTCCTTAGTTTGAGCATCACGATCGTAGTGTATGGAGCTATTGATGGATTTTTATAGAGTACTATAGTGATTCTATGTTGACATATTTGGACATAATATCTATTGAGATTTCAATAGTTTCATTATGGTTTATAAATTGTGGAGTACGTGTGTGAACTCAGTTTTCTCTTGGGTGTGTGAGTAATGAAAAAGGGGATTTCAATTATGGTTGTGTGAGTTCACACTAGCTCCATAGGCCTTGTGGAGAGCATGATAGGTTAGACCCATGGGATTGGAAGGGCCTAGGCTGATCTTATTAGATTTAGTTAAAGTTGATAAAGAATTAAACAAATGTGGGTGGTACCCGAGTGGACCCGAAATTGTAGGTGCTTTCTAAACTGCGACCAAAATTGTGTGTAAATATAGAAACTTGGAAAAATTTGATAATTAGATTTAGATTATAGTTTACATTTTTAGCAAAATTAAGGTAGAATTGTCATCTTCATAATCAAGGAATACGACATTATGTTGAGCTTAGGGGAGCAGCCGCCATAACGACTCTTTTGTGAGTGGTTATTAAGAAGACACTCATTTGGATGAATCATACTCAATTTATACCTTAAGGTCTATTCCAATCTAGCTAATTCAAGAAAGATGTTAGATAGCCCAGTGATAGGACATTGATGTAAGTAGGCTCCAAATGAGTCACTCTACCATTAGTATAGTCTTTTGATGTATAGTTATTTAGAATTATTAAGGGTAGTCATCCTAGCATGTCACACCCATAACCAACACTCCCCCTTGAGCTCTACCCTAGACTTCAAGTAGGCTCATGAACTTGTGGAGCTTATCTATACCCAAATGCCTTTGTGGAGATGGCAATTGCTTAATCCTTTGTGTTGACATACACAAAAGATAGATCACCTAAGAACCTTCTTCCTCACAAAGTGATAATGTGCCACCTCAATGTGCTTTGTCTTAGCATGATACTAACCAATGTATGCTATTGCTCATATTATCATAATAAATAGCAATAGCCACCTATCCACCATGAGCTCACCCATATCTGCCAGTAGATTTTACAACCAATCTACGTAACATGTTGCCATAGCAACACCCCTATACTCAGCCTCTATACTTGACAAAAAAGTCATTTATTTTTTTGTGCTTCTCTAGCTACCAATAATAGCACTACCAAAAGAAAACATAAAGCTGCTTGGAGATCTCTTGTTTAAGATACTACCAACCTAATCTGCATCTATATATCCATGTACTTGTACCTAATCTCCAGCCACATAGAAGACTCATAGAAGACTCATAGAAGAGTCCATAGTGTACTATGGACTTTATATATCTGTGTATCCTCCTAGCCACATTTAAACACATCCAAGTGTGGCTTCTTTAGGGCTTGCATATATTGACTCATGAACCCAACAAGAGAGCTCAAATCTACCCTAGTCATAATCATGAATGCAAGTGTTATACATAGTAGGATCCTCCTAAAAGACCCCGAATACCTACAACCATTTGTGTGTTCTACTCTAATAGCTTACAACCTATCATCCCATATTTTGACAACATGTCCAAATATTTAGACATGCTTTTAAAAATCATTCTACCTCTATAATACCGAAATATTTGGACATGCTTCTCTATAATGTGAAACTGATGATGATGCAATGTCACTTGTAGTCATTGATGGTGAAAAGGACAACTATGTGTGTGTGTGTGTGTGTGTGTGTGTGTGAGAGAGAGAGAGAGAGAGAGAGAGAATAGAATTTAAATTTAGATTTATGGATCATGAAGCGAACATGGGCAGTGAAAAAATAGAACCAAGTTTTTAAGAAGCTTTTCATGGGGCGAAATAACTTTTTTCATGGCGTGAAAAACCAGTTTTCAATCCTCTAGGAGGGGATGACAGTGAAACCTCCTCTATGGGGGGAAAATTCAACTCGCAAGTGGAAATAGCTTGGAAATGAATTTAGCATGGAACCTGTGAGGTGGAAGGGAAAGAGGAGGTGGATATGGTCCTTGAGACTACCTTAGGATGAATAGGAGCAAGGATTTTAGAGGTTGTACCTGGAATGTGATGGGGCTTAGAGATAAGAGGAACAATGCTGCTTTTTGGGATCTAGGACCAAGGAATGGGGGTTTTCGATTATGGCTATTCAAGAGCACAATATTTTTTGCCAAAATACCTATAGGAGAGATAGATTTAGGGAATTGATGGTTTAGTATGGAGGGGTGGGCTCAGGCTATAGTGGGATATTGACTATCATTTAAAAAAATTAAATCCGTGCATTATAGGGAACCATCTGAATGGGAGGATTTTGATAGTTGAGGTCCAAATAGATGGGGAAAGGATGTGTGTGGTCAATATTTATGGGGCTCATAATTATAAAGTGATAGGTGAGATGGAGTGGATTAACAAATTGGATATCCAATGTCCTTGCATTCTTCTGGGAGATTTCAATATGGTGGAAAGACAATTGGATAGGCATGGGGGGAACACCATTCTATTTGGACAAGAAAAAAGGAAATGGGAAAGTTTGAGGGGAAGCTGGGATTGATTGATGGATGGAACCTAGGTAGCTGGGGGTTTGAACTAGGCCACACATATTTTAGTCTTTATTACTTTGGTTCCTCTTCTAGAATTGAGATGGTTTTTTTAGTCAACATGCCTCTTGGATCCTCTTCTAGAATTGACATGGTTTTTTAGTCAACATGCCTCTTGGATCCCCCACACTTTGAAGGTGGAAAGTGGAAATTAATCCTTGCTCAGCTCTATTTGATCACGTGCCTTTGAAATGGGATGGCATGTGACTGATTGGGAGGAGGGAAAACCTAAGCACTTTCCTAGAGGGAAATTGAGCGTGAATAACCTCTTGCTCAAAGATGATCTATTTATTGCCTATACAAAAGAAGCCATTGGCAGCCTGAGAAGGAAAAGGGCCAGGGATGGTCATGGAGATCCTTTGCTAATGAAATGCAAGGTATAATTAGGAGATTGGGAAATTAAGAGCTAGAGAGAAAAGGCAGGAAAGGAGGAGATAGAGAGAGTACTTGGAGCTCTTGCAGAAGAAAAGACAAACTGGGAAACTGACTAAGGAAGCGGTTGACTTATATATTAGATGTCAAACATTCCAAAAAAGTGAGGATGATTTGGCTAGCTTGGGACAAGTTGAGCCTGCCTAAGAGGGAAGGTGACATTGGGATTTCGCACTTACCCGTTCATGCTTAAGCTAGGATAGCTATGAACCTTTCTAAATGATTACTCCAAGAGGAGACTTGGACCAAGATGTAAATGGAATTGGTTGAGGATTCTGATGTGCTTCTTAAAGGCAAGTGGATGGGATTAAGATAGAAGGATAAGCTGTTATGTTATGATCCCCTCAGATGTGATTTGATGATCTAACTTCTGACTAAGGAGGCTCTTGTACATACTAGGCTTTCCTAACAAATGCTATCATGTGACATGGCTGCATAGGTCTGGAACTGAAGGCAAAATTGCCTAAGTATGGGCCAAAGACCAAAAGGTGGTATTTGAAAGAGAAGATATCAAACTATACATTTATTGCCTTTATTGAGAACCCCTTGGGTACAAGACCTGTGGTAAACGTATGGACTAAAGGAGAGTATATGGAGAAGTAATCCCTGGAAAGGGCTGCACCACACAGGCTATGATTTTTGCTTGTATGCAACTAGGCTATTATATTTCTTGGGACCAATCCTCCTTTGTTTGGGAGGATGAGAGGTGGGACCGGATATGCAGCTTGTTAAACAGTGAAATGGTGGGAGTTTAGAAAGAGATGTATTTGGGTCTTGTATATAATTGTTGATAAGTTCTTAATATAATATATATTTCCAAAAAAAAAGAATTTGTAGTAATCTAGTAATATTTAGTTAAAATTATAAGATTTGAAGTAATCTAATATTTAATAAAATATGTACTACTATCTAAGCACAAATGTTGACATGTAAATATGGCTGGATAGATGGTTATATCTTTTCTATCTATACTAAGGAATAGAAGCCTTAAGTGAATTAATTAAAATTTCTATCTTTTAAGCTCCCATGTAGTGTACATACTTCTGGAATTTTTGTCTTAATAGCCCACTTAAAATAAGTTATTTTGGGGGATCTAAAAATATATATATTTTTGGTCACAATTTTGACTCATAAAATAGCCACACTTTTTTGAGGACCTCGTGAAATAGCCATTGAGCTAAGAATAGCCCCCATTTTTCTCAATGGGGTGCATGGGGTGAGCTAGAGAAGAAGAGATCTCTCACCTTCCAACAAAGTGAAGTTTTTCATTGTTGAGGAGAGGTGAAAAGAAGATAAGGTTGGAGTGGATGGTGCCAAAGATGTAAGAAAGCAGAGCTCTATAAGGTTTAAAGAAAAAAAAATATCAAAGAAGAAGGATTTATCCACAGAGATTGTGATAGCTTTAAAATAAAAACAAGAGAGCATCTAAGAAGAAGGGATGTAAAATGACTTGTATACACACTTCTTACTCAAGGCTTTGGGTGTCCAATGGCCTTTCATACTAGAGTAATCCTATTTTGACCATTATATCCTTGCAAACTTAGTACAACATGATGTCTTTACATGAATGTGAAACTATAGATTCACTTTAGCCTTAATGCGAAATTGATTATCTAGAAAAATTGGATATACGCATTCCAATTGGACACATGAATACATGAAACACAGGGATAGGCCCAACCCTGAACCTTGATAACTCTTGGGGGAGGAAGGATGCCAACTCTCACCTAGATCCTTCTTTCTTAGGTTATTAAATCAAGCAAAAAAAAGCTATAGTAAATGTTGATACATAGATATTAAAACTATTAATAGCATGGACTATATACATATTGAAGTGGTATTTAATTAATACAACCTTAAAACATGAGTTTCCCCCACCCCACCCCACCCCACCCCTCCCTTTCCTCCTCCTCTCCTCTCTCTCTCCCTCCCTCTACTCGTTGAATGAGCCCTTTGAGGCTTTTTTATAGAGAATTATGGACCTTAAATATAGAAAGGATATGGGTGAATGCATGCAAATAGAAAGCATATGGGTGAATGTATGCAAATAGAAACTAAATGGGGGGTCATCATTTTATTGCCTTAGATAGAGGGGATATGGAGGTCATCATTTCACTGACTTTTTCAAGCATTAATCATTACATACTAAAATAAAACCTAGAAAAACACTCTAATTCTTGAAAATCCCCAAGAATACATTTAATGGAAATGCAAAAAACATGTTGGTGCCATACTGGCATATGATATATAAGAGGAAGTGAAACATAAAATATTATGTGATGAGTGGGCTCAAAAAGGATAAGGAAACGACCCCCAGTAAATTAGAATGTATGTCGTTTGAACTTACGGGCAACAAAGGTGTACAAAACTGGCCTCGGCGTCAACTTTTGTGTTCTCGGCGTGAGCTTTTATGGTTGTAATGGCAGATCAATCGGATGCAGAGCGCAGGCATATCATCTCAGAATCTCACGCTCAAACAGACGCACTGCGGCGCATGCCATACGGTCATGAGGATCCATCGACAGATCATGACGCAGCGGGCACGCATGAGCTTGAAATCCAAGAGGCAAGTGAGGAGATGGAAGCGTGGCCGTTCTTGACCAAGGCCCTGCTGTCGGCGATGATCGGCGGCCAGCAGCCGCCGGACATCGCAGCCGCAGCTCTCGTGGTCGCCATCAAGCCCGTGGTGGAGGGCTGGGCTGCTGCCCGGCCGAAGCTAACAGACGCCGACGTGCACACGGCCGAGCTCAACGACAAGCGAGCGAGGCTCCTCTCGCAGGTAAATGCGCTTAGGAATAAGCTCGCAGACGCCGAAAGCCTTCTCAGGATCAAGAACGAAGAAAGCGAAGACCTGAGACGCACGCTGGAGGGCAAGGAGCGCGAGGTGGAGGCCTTCCAGAAGATGGTTGACGAGTTGGAAGAGCAGGCGGCGGAGGCGAAGGCCAAAGCGGACGCAGCTGTAGACGCTCGGAAGAAGGAAGAAGAGGAGAAACTGCGAGAGGAAAAGGGTGCCGAGGCCACCGTGGTGCACCTCATACGTGAGGCCGAGGAGAAAGAAAAGGTTAGGTTGGCTCCTCCATCTACCCCTTTCACAGTCAGGTTCTCTAATCCTTCTTTGCATAGTTCCTAGCTTCTCTCTTTTTTTTCTTTTTTTTTGGCTTGCTTAGTTTGTTTATATCATTGATAAGGTTTTAATGTACCCTTCTTATATGGCCAATTTTTTTCTAACCGTTCCTTTCATAGGTTATCATTGACAAGGTTTGAAGAATGTACCCTTCTTATATGGCCAATTTTTTTCTAACCCTTTCTTTCATAGGTTTATCATTGACAAGGTTTTAATGTACCATTCTTCGTATATGGTCAATTCTTTTCTAACCCTTTCTTTCATAGATTAAGGCGTGCAATAAGGAGGTAGCAAGACTACAAGAGCAACTCAAAGTGTCCACATCGAGAATCATGTCCTTAGAGGAGGAAATAGCCCAAAAGGATGCTGATTATTCAAGCTTGGATGCATATCTCTCTCAGACTATTAACCAGAAGCAAGCACTTGAGTTTGAACTTGCCTTCCATGAAAGAGTTTCCACCTCCTAAATTCTTATTGGATAAATCTACCTCATGCATTTTCCTCTCTAATGTCATGCCTACATAGCTTATTCCATTATAATAGCTCCCTTTTGTTTAGCAAATTGTAGTGCTGGAAAAAACCCATCGGATTCACACTAGGATTCACACTAAACAATTGGTAGAAGCTAGTCAAAAATTAGAGAAAACATCCTATACAGCTGAATTATGTATTAGTTTTTTTTTCAAAGAAGACATCTAGAACTTTCTAAAAATGGACTCAACAATCGATGTCATGCCTATGATTTTGTGATTTTCGAGGAGGTCAACTGTGGAGGCTAAGGGGAAAATTATCGTTTCATGAGTTTTCTAATATGAACAAGTGTTCCTAGTGTAGAGAGTGGAGTTGGTCTCTCTAAACATTAGTTGCATGTTGGGCTTGTCATGGCAAGAAGGCCATGTATACTTGTGGGTGGAAGGATGATGAGGGGGGACTAGAATAGAAAGGGAAAATTTTTTGCTTTAATCGTGGTGGAAGGTGTCGTTGGAAGGGGAGGTTGTGAAAGGGATTGCCTAGCTTTGCTGATGAAAAACATCACTAGGAGGGAAGGTTGTGCAAGGAGAAATATAGAATTTCTCATTATGGTGGTCTTGTGATCCTATTAATTGCGGTTCAAAGAGAGAGAGAGAGAGAGAGAGAGAGAGAGAGAGAGAGAGAGAGAGAGAGAGAGAGAGTACAACATATAGTTGCTACTATAACAGAGAGAGAGAGAGAGAGAGGGTGCATCCAAAAAATCTGTCCCATTGCTTTAATTATAGTTGTGTCATTGTAGGTTAGCTCAAGGGAGACTAAGGGGTGATTTTGAAGCTTTAGAGGCCAAATTATTTACAGGAATGATGCATAAAAATTAGAGCATATAAAGAGATAAATTTTATGATTTTATGTATAAGTTATTAGGATAAAGTGTTATGAGATTGACAGGAAACATTATAAGGTAAGACTAGAAAAGATTATTTATATGTGAAAGGTTTGCATATAAATAAGGTTCAGGGGATTTCAAATTGGAAATACCTAAAGAAATGGTTAATAGGCATTAATGTCAATGTAAAAGGGATGTAGATGGTGCATAAGGGAAGCCCAAAGGCCACAGAAGTAGGTGCCTCCTTCTAGGGGGAGTTGAGGAGGCATTGGATAGTGAAAGGGCCATGCCTAGCCATTGAAAGGTCAAGGGGCTGAAGTTGGAAGGTCATGCATCACCTAGGCCTATATAACCATGTGTTTAGGGTCCATTTGGAATATGGCTGGGTGGATAATCAAAGTTCTCATCTTACAAGTCCTCAAGCTTATGATGCAAGGAGCATTACATTGGTATCATAGCTAAGTTCTTTCTTTTCCATGTTTCCATTGAGCTACTCATTGCTAGCTCTAATCTCTACTCCTTAATCTCTTCTCTATTCATTTCCATAAGCTAATCCTTAATTTCTTCTCTGTTCATTTTCATAATCCTAATATCCCTCAAATCTTCTTCATACAAATACTTATTGCTTAATAGATTAGGCATACCTCTTGCTAAGTGATTGAGCATACTTCTTGCCTAATAAATTGGGCATCCTTTGGAGATTCTACATGAAGCAAGTGGAGTGCACGACAATCTTGAAGAATCATTGAAGCAAATATAAACAAGGAGGAACCAATGGAATTGTTCTTCACATCATTAGAGGAGGAACCAATGGAATTGTTCTTCACATCATTAGAGACAATTCATATTTACCCAACCAAGTAAGGTTGTTGTGTTGCATCTTTTTTGCTTTGTAAGAAACTTTTAATTTTGCTTATTGTTAGAGTAAATGGCTTCTCAAGGTGTGCAGGATGAAAATGGGGAGAAGCGGAAAAACCCAATGTCCTCTTCCCACATGGGAAGAGGATATTACAAAAACAAATGAAATAGATATGCAAGATCTAGATCTTAATGAGTATGAGGATATAGAAATGAAGGAAATGGGAAAAAAATATCTAATATAGAGAATAAACTTGAGAAAATGATGGGTTTTCTTAGCTTCTTGATGGGAGGAGAGGAAGGATTAGGAGTAAAAGAAATATCTAAAAACATTGATGAGGGAAGAGAAAAAACTCTAGAAAAAGGATTGAATGGATCCATAGTTGAAGAGGGTCCATAAACTAGAGACCAAGGTATGGTATTCAAATATTTAAAGGCACCCAATTTTAGTGCAGGAGAGAAATAAAGATGTGGTCCATATTTTTCTACAAAAATGGCAAGATTTGCATGTTTTAAGAAATGTGCTTGATTATAACCACCCCATTGAAGCTAGCCTATCCTTACAAGAAGGCAAAGCTTATAAGTGGTGGATGAGCTTAGCAGAAGCTAGGAAAGTACCCAATTATTGGGATTCGTTTAAGGAATTATTCTTAAAGAAATATCTTCTCGAAAATCAAGAAGACCAAAATTGGGAGGAGTGGGATAATTGTTCTATGGAACAAAAGAATTTAAATCTCACTCAATATATAGCTTGCTATAGAGAAATTGTCTTAAAGCTTAAGGGAATAGACAATTTTCAAAAAGTAAGAGGCTGCATTAGAGGCCTAAAAAGGGATTACAAGAAGGAAGTTCGCTCTCCAAAGAGCCAAGAAACTTAGATGAGGCTATAAAATTTGTAAAATTTTTTGACGATACCATGGGTAAGGGTTGTTGCAAGATTAGGGTGTCTTGTTTTGTCCAGTTTATGCTCGATAGGGACAATGCTCAAAGAGTAAATTTTTGGGGGCAAGGTACTTCAAATGAGATCAAGAAACTAATAGAAAATACAGATGCACTCAAATTAATCCAATAAAACTTATATTAATATAAACTAGTCTAATTAATCAAAAATACGATGAAATGATACAAAAAATGATCTTTCCATACTTAGAGTGATCCAATTTGTTTTCCATAGATGCACCATTACAAGTACACTAGTCTCTATATGTTTTGTATGATTTACATCAAAAATGTCATTTTACTAGAATTAGATTATTAATATTTATGGGCCTTCTGATAACCTGGAAGAATTTTGAAAAAGAGATCATTAAAAATCCAACCATTGGATATGCAATTTTGACTAAGCACCACATTATACTAATGTATCACTATCTACCACTCTTTTGATCTACAAGATTGAGCATTTTAAGTGGTAGTTATTGTGGGTACAAAATGTGGTACATATTATAACACTTTAAAAACCTTGAAATATTTAAAGACCTTGAAATATTTAAAGAAAATAGACAAATAGCTTAAACTTTTCTCAAAAAATCAAGTTAAGCTTTATATTATGTGAAGATCTCAGGTCCAAAGTGGGAATCTCATAAGAGTTTATATGTAAAAGATATTAGCATTTTATGGAATCAGTCCAAATTTGGGACGACAGGGTGTATACATTGAGTTTGTACCTAAGGAAATGAGGACTTTCAACTATCTAATGATTAATAAAATTATGCAACTATATTCCCAACTTTTATGTGATGGTCCAACAAAACACCTTGAAAGGAAATTCCTTCGTTAGCTAGGAGAGACTAACCACTAAAGGTAAATAAATGCCTATTTTTTTACTGTTTATTTTACAGGGTGCGTGAGTAGTGGACAAAACTTGGCACCCTGATCCTGCAACCACCCGTAATGGTGGTAATCGTAAAGAAAATGATTTAAAAAATTCATGTAAGCCTCATGAAGAAAATTTTGGCTCTCAAAAAAGAAAGGGTTTTAAAGAAAAACTTTGTTTCTCTTGTCTTGAACTGGGACATGATAAAACGAATTGTCCAAGGACAAGAACTTTTTTGGAAATGGTAATGATAAGCCTAAAGGAATGCACACTTGAATTATTTTCATTGGGGAAAACACTTTTGAGAAGCTATTTGCACTATACACTAACATTTGAGCATAAAGGAAAATTTATTACATTGCAAGCAGAGCACAATGTACCATTTTCTCCTTTGATATGTAATATTGAATTCCTAATTCTTCATCAAGAGGATAAAATAGAATAAATGTTTTTTCTGTTATGCAATTCCTCAGTTTAAAAACCATTGTGAAAAGTTTGATTCAAGTATTTGTGAAATAGTTAATTCTTCTTTGAAGAATTTAAAGATGTTTTTCGGGAAACATTGCCAAAAGATTTACCTTCAAATAGAGAGATAGATCATCCCATAAAAGTTTTAAAAGATTCGAAGCCAATTAGTAAGTCATCTTATATAGTAAGTTTGACAGAAAGACAAGAAGTTGGCTGAATATTTATAACAAGGGATTATTAGGCCAAGTAAGTCTCTCTAGACGTCACCAGTATTATTGGTGAAGAAAAAAGATGCATTTATATGCACTTGTGCAATTTAATCTTATTTGGGATTATGTCTCATGGAAAGGAGGTTATCCGTAATATTGGTTCTAGTTAGTGTATACAAGTATGCACTAGGAAAAGGATTGATGGTAACCAGGTAAAGCTTCTGAGTGATCATGACACTTGAGAAGTAAAAAAGAGCAATGAAAAGTCATTAACTGTATACAAGCCTCTGATCAAGGACATATGCAAAGGTGGTGGACATAATCATATTGGTTTGTCCTCATGTTTAGCATCAACCAGAACGAAATATTCATCCTAGAAGAAGGTGTTAAAACCAACCTCATTGTTCTAAGGGTAACATAAAATTCAACACCGTGTCACATCTGTATGGTGTAACGACACTTACATGGACAGTAGGTGTTTTTAAAAGAAAAAGATACTCTCTCATAGAAAGGGAGTTTAAGAACACATGAACGAGGAAGTAATATTCCTTTACTAAAGGAAGTGTTTCTATAATTGAAATACTTATAAAAGAGAACTTATTCCAAGTTGAGTGGCTACACTAAAGAAAAGGTTTCTTGAGTTTGTTTTCGAGGACAAAAACTTTTATTTTGAGGGGGAGGAAATGTTATGAGATTGACAGGAAACATTATAAGGTAAGACTAGAAAATATTATTTATATGTAAAAGATTTGCATATAAATAAGGTTCATGGGATTTCAAATTGGAAATACCTAAAGGAATGGTTAATAGTCATTAAGGTCAATGTAAAAGAGATGTAGATGGTGCATAAGGGAAGCCCAAACGCCATAGAAGTAGGCGCCCTCTTCTAGGGGGAGTTGAGGAGGCATTGGATAGTGAAAGGGCCATGCCTAGCCATTGAAAGGTCAAGGGGCTGAAGTTGGAAGGTCATGCATCACCTAGGCCTAGGCATATAACCATGTGTTTAGGGTCCATTTGGAATATGGCTAGGTGGAGAATCAAAGTTCTAGTCTTACAAGTCTTCAAGCTTATGGTGCAAGGAGAATTACATTAAGACCTAGATTTTTCCCTTCTAGATCCTTCTAGATTTGAGGATAATAAAGAGAAGTAATTTTGTTTCTTCTTTTCTTCTTACTCTTCTATAACCATAATGTAAAGACAAGAGTATATGCTATAAACAAGCGAAAGTACTCTACTAATAAAACATACAAATTTGTGTCTAGGGGTTTTTTATTGAGTGTTACATACGTGTTTCACTTGCTTACTTTGGAGTTTTTCTTAAACAACAACACGTTCATATACACCGGATTGATGAGTTGGCCACCAATTTTAATGCTTCTTTTGGCATGATTAATGTCCATTAGATGGCATGCATTGATTAATGTCCATTAGATGGCATGCATTGATTTTTATGATCAACTATGATTTTCATGGATTTGAGGAACTTCTATGCTTTTATCCATGATTTTATAAGGATCTTTTGATCTTTTGGATAATATCATGTGCTTTGAAGGTGGCATTTGCCTTCGTTTTTTGCATTTAATTTTAGAGTATATTGCTTATACTTTTGTACATATTCCAACTTGGATACCTAGTTGCTTATGTATCTAGGTGAGTTATTTTTCTACCCCAGCTTTATTGTGTTTATTGGGTAGTTATCATTAGAAAGGTGCCAATAGTTCAATTTCTCTCACAAGAGTACTTTATTAGTATTTTCTCGGCAGTGATCTCTAATACGAAATGTCCATATGCTACCCCCTAGATTTCCTATTCCTTAATCATAAGATATTCTCATTATCCCTAGGGCACTGTCTAAGAATGTTATCCTTACCTCTTCTATAAAGAGTTCCGATGATAAATTGGTAATTTTTGCTCTCTTTTAACAACTTCCTTGTTTGCTAGATCAACTCCTTCCCTTTTGGAAACCCATTAGCTCTAGAAGGTTAAGGATTTTCTCACTCCACTATGGAATAGCCTCTACCTTGAATAGTGTAGCATCTGGTAAATCATCATTGATTTCCATTGGCGCTTCACCATTAGGTATGCAAGATAAATGATCATCCATCACATCTTTCTTGCCATTCTTCACAACCATTATAAAGTCAAACTCAAGAAGAATTAACAACCACCTGGTGATTCTTCCTATGGAACATGGTATAGACATGTAGCATATAAGGGAAAGTACTCTACTAATAAAACATACAAATTCCATAATGTGAACCTGAATATATGAGTGGTGCTATAGTTATCCCATAAATTTGGTAGACCAAAGTGGCTACTATTATATAACCTTTAAACCACTGGTAGTATATCAACCATATTATCACCAACCATGCAAGTGGCATAAGTGTGGAGAATTCTTTATGGCATGTCATCCATATTCACACTAGTTGTTAGCTCAATATCTCAACACTTCCCTCGGTCTCAACTTTATACCTTACACTAGTTGTGATCTCGATATCTCAACACTTCCCCTCATCTCAGCTCTTTACTCCAAGTAAGCTTCTAAGCTCTATACCCTACACTCCAAGTAAGCTTCTAAGCTTGTGAGTGAAGCTTCTTTTTACCTAATGCCTTGGCAAGGATGTCTACCACACCTAATCTTCTTTTTACCCAATGCCTTGGTGAGGATGTCCACCACCTAATCCTTTTTGTGCTGACATAAACACAATCATTAAAAAATTTAGACTAAAAAAAGGACCCTCTAAGAAGAGCCATGTCATCACTTCTAGAAAAAAAGGGGGCCATGGTGAACCTTAGGTATCTTATGTCAAAACCTCTACATGTAATCACTTTTTCAGAAAAAGACCCTCTAAGAAGAGGGGCCATGGTGAACCTTAGTTATCTTACGTCAAAACCCCATATGTGACATACCGTTGGAAAGCCTTTGAAAAGTAGATTCTACCACCTTTGACAAATCTAGAGTTAATATGCTCAAGTTATGCCTTCCCCACTAAAAGTTAGATTCCAATGATTGTGACAACACCTTTTGATCGCTAATGGTTGCATATTTTTATCTTTCACTGAAAAAATATGCACTTTTCTTTTTCACAATCATTGGAATCTACCTTTTAGTGGGGAAGTCATTACTTGAGTATATCAACTCAAGATTTATCAGAGGTGGTAGATTTAGAATCCACTTTTCAATGGCTTTTCGTGGTATGTCATTTGTGGGGGTTATGATAAAAGATATATAAGGTTCACCATGGTCCCCTTTTTTCTAGAAAAGTAATAATGTAGCTCCTCTTGAAGCTCATCTGAGAAGCCTTGCACCTACCTTTTAAAACAAAGCTCACACACTTCTCAAAGAACTATATTTCTTGGACATTTTCCTAGCCAACAAAGTTAATAATAATGTCACCAAATTCTCTTCTCTCTAGGATCCAAAGCTATAGAAATCATGCCTAGTGGCATCTATGATTATGTGGGTCAAGCCATAAGATAGATTCAACGGGGTGGATATGCACAAGGTTTATAGGTTGCACAAAGGAAAGAAAGATGTTTGGGCTAGCATGCTACATAGGGACTTCACCCATTACCTAAGCAAGCATGGAAACAAGGTGATCAACCCATACATCCTCACAAAATTAGACGAGCATTCGGTAGTATTATGAGAAACAAAAGATTTCATGGCTAAACTTGGGTTAGGCTTCCCATGGCTAGCAATAGAACAGACAAAGAAGAAGAGAGTAAAGACCACCCCCAAGGCCTGATCTCTGTTTTCCCAACACCCTCAACCCTAACTCATGCTGAAGGAAAAGACAATACAACAGGAGATGTCCCAACCAGCCCACCACCACCTTCTCCATCTCCCCAAGAACCTACAACCATAGAAATCTAGGGAGATACTACAACTCCTCAAAGCATGCCAATAATGGAACTTGAGGTGGTGAGCACTATCCAAAGCCAAAAGGAAAGCCCACCTCTACTGAGCCTCTACCGTAAGAACATGGATCCTTGTGTTTTTGATGACTGTGTTGAATTGGAAGAAGGAATTGCCCAATTTCGAACTTGAGTCGTGAATTCTCTTCCTTCAAGAAACATGAATGGGCATAAAGCGTTCAAGTAAGCTATGGCAATGAGGTGGAGATGGAAGCAATGTAGAAAAGGTGAGATGAGGAGAAAAATAAAGAGGATTTATTCAAGCCACTTCTCCTCTTCATCTATAGGACATGGACAAAACATCTAGGAGGCTCATTGTATATGAGCTCAAAAAGGGCCTCCTTCACTGCCTCCAACTAAAGTACAACAAGGTGGAAGAGTACTTCCAACAAAGTGGAAGATTACTTCCAACAAGTTGAAAGGCAAGATTACAATATGGAGGCCTATTTCTCTAACCTCAGTATTTTATTGACCCAAATAATGAAGAGGAATTTCCGCATGTAAGCACTCGCATGCTTAAAAGATATGCTCGGCACAGGTAGATTAGGTGACCAAGGACATTCACATTAAGCATAACGAGTTGGAAGACACCAACACACAAGTATAAGCACTCCTTATGTAGCTAGAGTACCATGAGTAGAAGGTGATGCATGAAAGAGACCACCATACACAACTACAAATCCAGGTGGAAGGCCTCACAGAACAACACAAGCTCAAAGTTGCCAATTTTCAAGCCAAGGCACACATTAAAGTACTATAATTATAGGCCAAGCTCACTCATGAGGAAGAAAATCTTGCTGCTCCCTTAAAAAAAGATTAGAAGAAAAGGACAAGGAATTTCATGCTATAGAAACAAGTTTGAAGGCATAAATGGCAGGTTTGGAAGGTCAAGTGGCACAAGCAAAGAAAATATATGAGATTAGTTGTGAGATTTATGAAATTCAAGTCAAAGATCTCAATGAATACGTGCAAAGCTTATAATATGCTTCAAAGCCATCAGCACATGATCTCACATCTAAATAAACTGATTTTGGATACACAAACAACCACAGTTGGTTTACAAGTCGAGGTAGAACTAGATGCGGCTAGAGCATTAGCCACCCAAGTTACCCTTCTCTCTAACAACAACTAAGCCAACACAAAGAGCCAGTCGAAGTCGATGATGATACATCGGTAAGCTAGTGGGGAACCCCTCTGGCCTTCCAGTCATTCCTCGAGCCTCTTCACAGAACTTTTCCTTATTCTTTGTATCACTAACACTCTCTCTCTCTATCAGTATAACATAAATCTAAGTGAGGAACTAAACCAAGGGGATATGGCATTGATTAAACAGAATACCACAAGATATGTCACTCCCATAGTCATAATGGTTATATTTAATGGGGCTCTCAAGCTAAGGGAGGGACAAACTCTATATGTATATATATATATCATCTACTTAACTTTCAATCTTAGTGTAGACTACTAATAAATTCAACTAGCTTTAATGAAGGTGAGGAGCTCCTAAAGCTCATGAAACCTACTAGCATTGATTCTTTTATTTCTTCCCTCCCTAAAATACAAAAAAAAAACATTGAATGGATGCTCACACATAGGTGCATAGAAACCTAGGATACACACTAGAACCCCCGATGGCTTCACCTAGAGCTCATGAAACCTACTAACATTGATTATTTTATTGATTCCCTCCCTAAAATACAAAAAAAACCTTGAATGGATGTTCACACATAGGTGGGAAGAAGCCTGGGATACACAGCAAAACCCCTGAGGGCTTCACCTATAAATATGTAAGTGTAGCATATGAGTTCATCAAGAGTCTAGGCATATTAATTTTAAAAAAATTACAGAATTAGATTTACAAGAGGGGGTTTTTAACCAATTTTTTTTAAAAAAGCTGTAAGTTTATGAAGAAAAAGGGATCATTTTATTCACAAAAGTATATAAGTGTAAGGGGTTTTTTAAATATTCCTTGAACGTACGTGTGATACATAGGATTTCTTCATAGTGCACCCCCTAAGCCAGCACCTTCTCCTTCATAATAGTAAAACTTACTACCCTTATAGCATCCTCAAACTTTTGATATCATATGTGCACATATGTGTACTTTACTAACATCATTACTATATGATTTTGAGCAAGTGCAATAGAATACCCCTCATTCCTTGAGTAAGAAGACCTCCATGCACTTCATGATTTCTTCATAATAATAAAAAAATCACCACCACCTTTTCTGATGATGTTGGGGATAAGGATAGGTAGGAAGAAGAAGAGGACAACACCTACCTAGTGTTTAGTCCCATTACCTCTTATTTATCTAATATATATGATTAAAAAAATAAGGGACAAACTAATGTACCACTAACTAAGAGTAATTTCCCCTCCTCCTCCTTTGATTTCACCACTAACACTCTCAACCCTGAGGAACCCCCATATGTCGAACCTACTACTCAACAACGTCATGAGGTGGTGGATTACCACATAGATCCAATCTTGGATCTCCTAACTGTAAGATTCCTCCCCCAACCCCCTTTTTGATGTCTAGTATCTTCCCCTGTAATCAACCCTCTTCAGAAATATAAAGACCTTGTTTCTATCTGTTTTAGCCTAGAGAGAGAAAAATATTCTAGAGAGAGAATATTCAGATTTTGAATATTTTTGGATAGAAAAATATCTCTTATAATTTAGATGAGTTCCCCTGAAATAGAAATTCAAAAAGAATTTTCCAATGTGCAATTGGAATTAATTGGAAATAGGTATAAAGAACCTTAGTCTAAGGGTCTAGATTTTCAGAAATCTTTAGACTATGGTCCAATTAAGGTTCCTATGGGCCAATAGCATCAATCCATGTGTAGGGAAGAGATAAATCCAAATTTGTAAAAAAGAAGATACCCAAAAATGAGTAAATGCTCACATAAGGTGAAGAGTTGAAAATGTACAAGGTTTATTAGTAAAAAACTATGAGCAATATTAAAAATATGAGATATTTTGGGTATCCAAAAATGAGTAAATGCTCACATAAGATGAAGAGTTGAAAATGTACAAGGTTTATTAGTAAAAAACTATGAGCAATATTAAAATGATGCCATTATGACACATATGTAAGGAAGGGGAATTCTTTAAAGGAGGTGCATATTTCACATAAGATGAAGAGTTGAAAATGTACAAGGTTTATTAGTAAAAAACTATGAGCAATTTTAAAATGATTCCATTATGACACATATGTAAGGAAGGGGAATTCTTTAAAGGAGGTGCATATTTCACATAAGATGAAGAGTTGAAAATGTACAAGGTTTATTAGTAAAAAAAAACTATGAGCAATATTAAAATGATTCCATTATGACACATATGTAAGGAAGGGGAGTTCTTTAAAGGAGGTGCATATTTCACATGCTTGAATGAGTTTTAAACTCATAAAAATTGAGATATTTCATCTCTCCTCTCTCCTCATTCAAGTCTAGTTCCAAAAAGTTAGCTTAACTGACCTAAAAATGGTCAAATATTGACCAAACTGATTTAGAAAATTCTAGAATCAGTTTGTTTGGTTAGGAGCTCAATTTTTCCTATAAATAGAAGCCTCCCCCTTGTTGGAAAATAGTTAGTGTTTATGCATCGTTACTCTACTCCACCTAAGCCAAGAACTGTGAATTCATTTAATAATTCACTAGTTTTTGGAGCTTCCCTCTTTCTTCAATCCCCATTAGTGGCTCCATCAACATACTTAACCAATTGATTGGTTGGGGGCCTCTACCGTGAACAAAGAATCAAGCAAGTTGTAAGGTAATTAGTGAATATTGATCTTTCTATAATTTCTCAATGTTTCTCTCTTCTCAACCCCTCTCAAGCTTGAGAAGTTTAATTGGTATGGTTTTTTTTTAAATGCTATTGAAGTTTGAATAGTAGTGAAGAGTTACATAATGCTATTGAAGTTAATTTTCATTTATGTTTAAATTCTAATGATTTTTATGTAAATTCTCTCCCTCACTCAAGAAATGGTCATACTCATGACCCGTTCTCAATCCAAATCAAGCTTTTCATAAAGCTTTTTCTTAACCCAAGATTAAGCTATGCTTGAGGCCAAATTAATGGCTTTTTTCTATGCTTTTAGTTTATGCATATTGATGATTCAATCCACTATAGATTAATGATCCAATTAGAGATCATTTTAATTATTTCCTTAATGATAAGCTTTATCCCTTAGAAAAAATTGAGATTTATCAGTCATAGCAGCGGAGCTATGGCAAAATTTTTATAAAAATTATGCATAAAATAATTTCATTCAAAGTATAAAAAGAGGACTTCCTACCATATTCTAGGAATTATCATCCTAGATTAATTGAAAGAATTTCATTATAATCATGGAGAAATTGAATTCTAATATCATGCATAAAGGATAATTTTTTTTATATCAAAAGTGTTACTTTTATCATTTTTAATTTTCATGCATAGAAGTATGCATAAAGGAAAAAAAATTTATATCAAAAGTGTTACTTTTATCATTTTTTAATTTTTCATGCATAGAAGTATGCATAAAGGATAATTTTTTTATATCAAAAGTGTTACTTTTATCATTTTTAATTTTCATGCATAGAAGTATGCATAAAGGAAAAAAAATTATATCAAAAGTGTTACTTTTATCATTTATTAATTTTTCATGCATAGAAGTATGCATAAAGGATAATTTTTTTATATCAAAAGTGTTACTTTTATCATTTTTAATTTTCATGCATAGAAGTATGCATAAAGGAAAAAAATTTATATCAAAAGTGTTACTTTTATCATTTATTAATTTTTCATGCATAGAAGTATGCATAAAGGATAATTTTTTTATATCAAAAGTGTTACTTTTATCATATTGGATTTCATGCATAGAGGTATGCATAAAAGTTGAATATTTTATTATAAAAGTGTTACTTTTAGCATAATTGAATTTCATGCATAGAGGTATGCATAAAAGATATGGAAAGTGATAAGATATGATAAGATGCATGTGGATGTGGATGTGGATGTATGAATGTGGATGTATGGATGTGAATGTGGATGTGGATGTGGATGTATGAATGTGGATGTATGGATGTGGATGTGGATGTATGAATGTGGATGTATGGATGTGAATGTGGATGTGGATGTGGATGTATGAATGTGGATGTATGGATGTATGAATGTGGATGTATGGATGTGAATGAGGATGTAGATGTGGATGCATGGATGTAAATGTGGATGTGGATGTATGGATGTATGCATGTAGATGTGGATGCATGAATGTGGATGTATGGATGTGAATGAGGATATAGATGTGGATGTATGGATGTGAATGTACTTGTAGATAAAGATGTATATATGTGAATGGGAATGTGGATGTGGATGTATGTATGCATGTGGATGTGGATATGGATGTGTATGTATGAATGTGGATATGGGATGTGGATGTATAAATGAGGATGTGAAAATAGAGATAAGCATGTAGATGTGGATGCATGAATGTGGATGTATGGATGTGAATGAGGATATAGATGTGGATGTATGGATGTGAATGTGCTTGTAGATAAAGATGTATATATGTGAATGGGAATGTGGATGTGGATGTATGTATGCATGTGGATGTGGATATGGATGTGTATGTATGAATGTGGATATGGGATGTGGATGTATAAATGAGGGTGTGAAAATAGAGATAAGCATGTAGATGTGGATGCATGAATGTGGATGTATGGATGTGAATGAGGATATAGATGTGGATGTATGGATGTGAATGTGCATGTAGATATGGATGTATATATGTGAATGGGAATGTGGATGTGGATGTATGTATGCATGTGGATGTGGATATGTATGAATGTGGATATGGGATGTGGATGTATAAATGAGGATGTGAAAATGGAGATAAGCATGTAGATGTGGATGTATGGATGTGAATGTGGATGTGGATGTGGATGTATGAATGTGGATGTATGGATGTGAATGAGGATGTGGATGAGGATGCATGGATGTAAATGTGGATGTGTATGTATGGATGTAGACATGTAGATGTGGATGCATGAATGTGGATGTATGGATGTGAATGAGGATATAGATGTGGATGTATGGATGTGAATGTGCATGTAGATATGGATGTATAGATGTGAATGAGAATGTGGATGTGGATGTGGATGTATGTATGTGGATGTGGATGTATGAATGAGGACGTGATAATGAATGTATGCATGTGGATGTGGATATGGATGTGTATGTATGAATGTGGATATGGGATGTGGATGTATAAATGAGGATGTGAAAATGGAGATAAGCATGTAGATGTGGATGTATGGATGTGAATGTGGATGTGGATGTGGATGTATGAATGTGGATGTATGGATGTGAATGAGGATGTGGATGTGGATGCATGGATGTAAATGTGGATGTGTATGTATGGATGTAGACATGTAGATGTGGATGCATGAATGTGGATGTATGGATGTGAATGAGGATATAGATGTGGATGTATGGATGTGAATGTGCATGTAGATATGGATGTATAGATGTGAATGAGAATGTGGATGTGGATGTGGATGTATGTATGTGGATGTGGATGTATGAATGAGGACGTGATAATGAATGTATGCATGTGGATGTGGATATGGATGTGTATGTATGAATGCGGATATGGATGTGGATATGGATGTGTATGTATGAATGTGGATATGGGATGTGGATGTATAAATGAGGATGTGAAAATGGAGATAAGCATGTAGATGTGGATGTATGGATGTGAATGTGGATGTGGATGTGGATGTATGGATGTGGATATGGATGTGAATATATGATATGTGATGTGAAGGAATCTGAAGTGAAGAGATGGAAAATGATATGATTGGATGAGTACACATATAAATGAAATGTGGAATAAGTAATGTGGATTGCATGAGGGATAATGTGGAAAAATGAGAGTTAATATAGAAATTGTATTTGTAAACTGTTTGTAAATGCTGTTTGTAAATGGCTGTTTTATGTCAAGAATGCTGGGAAAGCATTTTGACCGTCTTGTGATTAAGGTCGTGGAGACCTAACTGATAAAGTTGCAACTGCTAACGGAGAGTCAATGGAGGACGTCTCGCGTAGCAAGGTCGGCCGAGGTCTTGACCAGCCTCGGTTCGATTAAAATGGTGAGCTTCCGGTACGGTGGATGAGGGACCAAGGAAGCGGCCTATGAGTGAAGCGCTAGGTCACCTGCGAAGGATCCTAGAGGGTGCTGACCATACGGTGCTCGGGCTCTGGGTCGCCCAGGATACCCACGCGTGCGTCGAGGAAGATATTGGAACAAGGAGTAAGAGTTGTTTTCTGGAACCGGGCATGGATCTGGTTGACTGACCTTGCTGGTCCTCAACGGATGAGTCCATGGCTCTTTTATATGGATCTGTTGGTTGATCTTGCTGATCTTCAACGAGAGTCCATCTTGATAAGTGATTATATTGTTGAGTATTATGGGCTAGGAACTATTGAAACGGCCCCTGTGTGGACAGGTGGTGAGCGTTCTAGTTGCCAATGATGCCATAGATACTCTGATGAAGGAATGATGGGAAATTATGAATCAACTGGATAATTTGGGAGATTGTGATCAGTGGTACTATGGTTTCATTAAAGGATTGTTTTAAAGTTAGCTGATGCTAAGAAAAAGGCAATTTTCATATTGGGTGTGTAAGTGGTGTGGCTAGTTTTATGTTTGCATGAAATTCCGGCTAGGGGGCCTTGGAACTCTTTTCCTTGGTACCCGGGACAAAACCTAACCAAATTCCAAATTGGATCCCATCACTACAGTGGTTGGGCGGTTGGCTAACCCATGGGATCGGATGGGGTTAGGCTGGACTGATGGATCCGTAAATCGAGACTCAATTTCTGTTATTACGATAGATAAAGTAAATCCCGGATAGTAATTGTTCTATGGATAGGAATCAACGGCTGTGCCTCCTTGGTGGGGAAAAAAGCGTTGATCCCAATGATCCAAGTGCAAGTTTCTTCCTTGATCTGACCAAGTATCTTTATAGATGCAGTCGGATCTGTTTGATCAGTAAGAGTTTTGACTACGTTAGAGTAAAAATTATCCTGGTGGAATCGCCCGTGCTTTCCGGATAAGGGAAGTTTTTCCGGGTCTGGTTTTGGAAAAACCGACGGATTAGTCTTTTGTGCGGATATCCGTGGACGAGGCCCCGAGTGTGGGACCCTACCTCGCGCAAGAAGTGCTACTTCCGCTGCTAGTACCCCGAATCCGTTGCGCGGTGGGAACAGGGATCTCACAGTTGGTATCAGAGCGAATTGGTTAATAAAGATCAACTGAGAAGCCAAATATGTCAAAAATTTATCAAGAAGCACAAAAAGGTTGTAATTGTGTGATATAATTCATACAATTTGATATTCAAACTGAAATTCGTAATTTGGTAATTGGGACTTCAGATGGAAGTACCGCAATTATATAGAATCCCTGACTTGCTTGAGGCCTAGACATGATGGTATTTACCTTATAATTCCAAGGGCCGTGACTACCCGTATATACCGAGAGTATACTGCAGCTCTTTACTGACAGTATATACGAGTAAATCTAAGACCTCAAATTATAAGCGTTAATGCTATCCAGAGGATGATTTCGAATGTGGTTGATATGATTTTTAATTCTGTTTGAGAATTGATGAATTGATTTGGATTCTGATTGAAAAATGATGATCCTTGAAATTTGGTTGAAATGTAATAAGCTGAGCGAAACATCAATGAGGATGAATGGGATGAGTCCCTGTGATGATATTCATAACTGGAATGATGATAATGATTTCAGCAAATCACTATGAGATTAGTGGATTGTGCTGTCAGATTGCTACTATTAATACTTGACTTGGTGGATCAAGTTAAGAGATGACAAATTGAGAACTTGCTTGACTAAAATTCCTGTGGTGGAGGAATGTTCAGAAGGAAAATTTTCAGTCTAATGGACCATTATCGTGTTAAAGATATGAATGATATGATCTGAATGAATTGTTATTTAATGATGAGTTCTATATAAGGGATAATTATCCCCGTATTCTGTTGGGTTGACCAGAATATAAGGAACCCCAGAATAAATTGGATCTTAAGAAAAGAGTTGTCCTCTACCTTACGAGATGAGGACATCTCGCACTTTTTTAAGTGGGGTAGAATGTCAGATTCCTCCCCAACCTTTGAGGTATATAGGAGTAAGAATCTCTCTTTTGATCTTATAATTATTCCCTCTCTAAAATAAAAGAAAGATTCTGTAAAAAGAAAAAAAAAGAAAAAAGAAAAAAAAAAGATCCTTTTCCTAGAATACTTCTCAGGAGTTCTACCTGTTTTAAGAACTCAGAACAATGAGTTCAGAAGTGAAAATCGGTGTTTTGGATACCACGGTTTTGGGTTTCATTCGAGTACGGCCCAAAAAGAAGTTCTTTATCTCTTGGGGAGTATAAGAAGTTATCCCCCAGATATTGTGAACCGTATCTGAATTCAATGAAAGTAGGTGACTTAGCCTACAAGCTTCTTTTATCTTCTCATCTCAAAGTTCTTAATGCCTTCTATAGAAAAATGTGCCAAACCCAAATCATGGAAAGACGGTAAAACTTCAGTGACAAGATACCGTTGGCTTCTAAGTTACGCTAGCTCCTTCCTTTATATAAGTCGTAACTTTTACTTGTCGCTCACAGTAATCTTACTTCCATCGATCTCCTTTCTTTCTTAATCTCCTTCATGGCTTGGCAACAAGAACTAGTTTTATCCATAATGATTCCTCATCTTCAAGACGCAAGAGAGTCTGTGAAGAAAGACTTTATAGAACAGTATGAGCGCTCACTTTTTCCTCACCTAGGAACTTCTGTAGCGCAGACCAAATGGCGGACCTATCAAGACATAACTAGGGTAACACCCTGGGGTCAGCAGCACTTTCGTAACAATGTCCGCTTGGCCATGGTTATTGAAGCTTTGGGTTTGGGTCCCCGATACTACTGCGTCATGAGATCAAGGCATCCTGGGTTTTCTGAGCGGGTCTTCTTACTGGCGTGTTTTCTTCCTCATGAGAAGATATGCCTTTACCCCGTTTTTGGCTTGCCTCTCAGAGGTCCTTTTGTTAGAACACCTCATACCACTGAGATAGGCGCAGCAATAACCCACAGAATCATTCCCATAGATGAGTTACCTTATACTTGTGCAGCTTGTGAGGACTGCTTTTGTGATCATATGATGGACAGGCTTATGGAAGTGTAAAGAGTTCTTCTATCTTTACTGTATAAGTTCCGAGAATGAATAAAGTTTAAATCTTGTTCTTATTTTGAATCTTGCTCTCTTTAAGACGTTTCTTGGTGGTTAATCTTGATTAAAATTTTTCTCCAAGTCTCATATTCGTGAATCTTGCGAAATTATCACAAGTTGCGAGATGAGGACATCTCGCGTTTTTTAAGTGGGGTAGAATGTAAGATTCCTCCCCCAACCCCCTTTTTGATGTCTAGTATCTTCCCCTGTAATCAACCCTCTTCAGAAATATAAAGACCTTGTTTCTATCTGTTTTAGCCTAGAGAGAGAAAAATATTCTAGAGAGAGAATATTCAGATTTTGAATATTTTTGGATAGAAAAATATCTCTTATAATTTAGATGAGTTCCCCTGAAATAGAAATTCAAAAAGAATTTTCCAATGTGCAATTGGAATTAATTGGAAATAGGTATAAAGAACCTTAGTCTAAGGGTCTAGATTTTCAGAAATCTTTAGACTATGGTCCAATTAAGGTTCCTATGGGCCAATAGCATCAATCCATGTGTAGGGAAGAGATAAATCCAAATTTGTAAAAAAGAAGATACCCAAAAATGAGTAAATGCTCACATAAGGTGAAGAGTTGAAAATGTACAAGGTTTATTAGTAAAAAACTATGAGCAATATTAAAAATATGAGATATTTTGGGTATCCAAAAATGAGTAAATGCTCACATAAGATGAAGAGTTGAAAATGTACAAGGTTTATTAGTAAAAAACTATGAGCAATATTAAAATGATGCCATTATGACACATATGTAAGGAAGGGGAATTCTTTAAAGGAGGTGCATATTTCACATAAGATGAAGAGTTGAAAATGTACAAGGTTTATTAGTAAAAAACTATGAGCAATTTTAAAATGATTCCATTATGACACATATGTAAGGAAGGGGAATTCTTTAAAGGAGGTGCATATTTCACATAAGATGAAGAGTTGAAAATGTACAAGGTTTATTAGTAAAAAAAAACTATGAGCAATATTAAAATGATTCCATTATGACACATATGTAAGGAAGGGGAGTTCTTTAAAGGAGGTGCATATTTCACATGCTTGAATGAGTTTTAAACTCATAAAAATTGAGATATTTCATCTCTCCTCTCTCCTCATTCAAGTCTAGTTCCAAAAAGTTAGCTTAACTGACCTAAAAATGGTCAAATATTGACCAAACTGATTTAGAAAATTCTAGAATCAGTTTGTTTGGTTAGGAGCTCAATTTTTCCTATAAATAGAAGCCTCCCCCTTGTTGAAAAATAGTTAGTGTTTATGCATCGTTACTCTACTCCACCTAAGCCAAGAACTGTGAATTCATTTAATAATTCACTAGTTTTTGGAGCTTCCCTCTTTCTTCAATCCCCATTAGTGGCTCCATCAACATACTTAACCAATTGATTGGTTGGGGGCCTCTACCGTGAACAAAGAATCAAGCAAGTTGTAAGGTAATTAGTGAATATTGATCTTTCTATAATTTCTCAATGTTTCTCTCTTCTCAACCCCTCTCAAGCTTGAGAAGTTTAATTGGTATGGTTTTTTTTTAAATGCTATTGAAGTTTGAATAGTAGTGAAAAGTTACATAATGCTATTGAAGTTAATTTTCATTTATGTTTAAATTCTAATGATTTTTATGTAAATTCTCTCCCTCACTCAAGAAATGGTCATACTCATGACCCGTTCTCAATCCAAATCAAGCTTTTCATAAAGCTTCTTCTTAACCCAAGATTAAGCTATGCTTGAGGCCAAATTAATGGCTTTTTTCTATGCTTTTAGTTTATGCATATTGATGATTCAATCCACTATAGATTAATGATCCAATTAGAGATCATTTTAATTATTTCCTTAATGATAAGCTTTATCCCTTAGAAAAAATTGAGATTTATCAGTCATAGCAGCGGAGCTATGGCAAAATTTTTATAAAAATTATGCATAAAATAATTTCATTCAAAGTATAAAAAGAGGACTTCCTACCATATTCTAGGAATTATCATCCTAGATTAATTGAAAGAATTTCATTATAATCATGAAGAAATTGAATTCTAATATCATGCATAAAGGATAATTTTTTTTATATCAAAAGTGTTACTTTTATCATTTTTAATTTTCATGCATAGAAGTATGTATAAAGGAAAAAAAATTTATATCAAAAGTGTTACTTTTATCATTTTTTAATTTTTCATGCATAGAAGTATGCATAAAGGATAATTTTTTTATATCAAAAGTGTTACTTTTATCATTTTTAATTTTCATGCATAGAAGTATGCATAAAGGAAAAAAATTTATATCAAAAGTGTTACTTTTATCATTTATTAATTTTTCATGCATAGAAGTATGCATAAAGGATAATTTTTTTATATCAAAAGTGTTACTTTTATCATTTTTAATTTTCATGCATAGAAGTATGCATAAAGGAAAAAAATTTATATCAAAAGTGTTACTTTTATCATTTATTAATTTTTCATGCATAGAAGTATGCATAAAGGATAATTTTTTTATATCAAAAGTGTTACTTTTATCATATTGGATTTCATGCATAGAGGTATGCATAAAAGTTGAATATTTTATTATAAAAGTGTTACTTTTAGCATAATTGAATTTCATGCATAGAGGTATGCATAAAAGATATGGAAAGTGATAAGATATGATAAGATGCATGTGGATGTGGATGTGGATGTATGAATGTGGATGTATGGATGTGAATGTGGATGTGGATGTGGATGTATGAATGTGGATGTATGGATGTGGATGTGGATGTATGAATGTGGATGTATGGATGTGAATGTGGATGTGGATGTGGATGTATGAATGTGGATGTATGGATGTATGAATGTGGATGTATGGATGTGAATGAGGATGTAGATGTGGATGCATGGATGTAAATGTGGATGTGGATGTATGGATGTATGCATGTAGATGTGGATGCATGAATGTGGATGTATGGATGTGAATGAGGATATAGATGTGGATGTATGGATGTGAATGTACTTGTAGATAAAGATGTATATATGTGAATGGGAATGTGGATGTGGATGTATGTATGCATGTGGATGTGGATATGGATGTGTATGTATGAATGTGGATATGGGATGTGGATGTATAAATGAGGATGTGAAAATAGAGATAAGCATGTAGATGTGGATGCATGAATGTGGATGTATGGATGTGAATGAGGATATAGATGTGGATGTATGGATGTGAATGTGCTTGTAGATAAAGATGTATATATGTGAATGGGAATGTGGATGTGGATGTATGTATGCATGTGGATGTGGATATGGATGTGTATGTATGAATGTGGATATGGGATGTGGATGTATAAATGAGGGTGTAAAAATAGAGATAAGCATGTAGATGTGGATGCATGAATGTGGATGTATGGATGTGAATGAGGATATAGATGTGGATGTATGGATGTGAATGTGCATGTAGATATGGATGTATATATGTGAATGGGAATGTGGATGTGGATGTATGTATGCATGTGGATGTGGATATGTATGAATGTGGATATGGGATGTGGATGTATAAATGAGGATGTGAAAATGGAGATAAGCATGTAGATGTGGATGTATGGATGTGAATGTGGATGTGGATGTGGATGTATGAATGTGGATGTATGGATGTGAATGAGGATGTGGATGAGGATGCATGGATGTAAATGTGGATGTGTATGTATGGATGTAGACATGTAGATGTGGATGCATGAATGTGGATGTATGGATGTGAATGAGGATATAGATGTGGATGTATGGATGTGAATGTGCATGTAGATATGGATGTATAGATGTGAATGAGAATGTGGATGTGGATGTGGATGTATGTATGTGGATGTGGATGTATGAATGAGGACGTGATAATGAATGTATGCATGTGGATGTGGATATGGATGTGTATGTATTAATGTGGATATGGGATGTGGATGTATAAATGAGGATGTGAAAATGGAGATAAGCATGTAGATGTGGATGTATGGATGTGAATGTGGATGTGGATGTGGATGTATGAATGTGGATGTATGGATGTGAATGAGGATGTGGATGTGGATGCATGGATGTAAATGTGGATGTGTATGTATGGATGTAGACATGTAGATGTGGATGCATGAATGTGGATGTATGGATGTGAATGAGGATATAGATGTGGATGTATGGATGTGAATGTGCATGTAGATATGGATGTATAGATGTGAATGAGAATGTGGATGTGGATGTGGATGTATGTATGTGGATGTGGATGTATGAATGAGGACGTGATAATGAATGTATGCACGTGGATGTGGATATGGATGTGTATGTATGAATGCGGATATGGATGTGGATATGGATGTGTATGTATGAATGTGGATATGGGATGTGGATGTATAAATGAGGATGTGAAAATGGAGATAAGCATGTAGATGTGGATGTATGGATGTGAATGTGGATGTGGATGTGGATGTATGGATGTGGATATGGATGTGAATATATGATATGTGATGTGAAGGAATCTGAAGTGAAGAGATGGAAAATGATATGATTGGATGAGTACACATATAAATGAAATGTGGAATAAGTAATGTGGATTGCATGAGGGATAATGTGGAAAAATGAGAGTTAATATAGAAATTGTATTTGTAAACTGTTTGTAAATGCTGTTTGTAAATGGCTGTTTTATGTCAAGAATGCTGGGAAAGCATTTTGACCGTCTTGTGATTAAGGTCGTGGAGACCTAACTGATAAAGTTGCAACTGCTAACGGAGAGTCAATGGAGGACGTCTCGCGTAGCAAGGTCGGCCGAGGTCTTGACCAGCCTCGGTTCGATTAAAATGGTGAGCTTCCGGTACGGTGGATGAGGGACCAAGGAAGCGGCCTATGAGTGAAGTGCTAGGTCACCTGCGAAGGATCCTAGAGGGTGCTGACCATACGGTGCTCGGGCTCTGGGTCGCCCAGGATACCCACGCGTGCGTCGAGGAAGATATTGGAACAAGGAGTAAGAGTTGTTTTCTGGAACCGGGCATGGATCTGGTTGACTGACCTTGCTGGTCCTCAACGGATGAGTCCATGGCTCTTTTATATGGATCTGTTGGTTGATCTTGCTGATCTTCAACGAGAGTCCATCTTGATAAGTGATTATATTGTTGAGTATTATGGGCTAGGAACTATTGAAACGGCCCCTGTGTGGACAGGTGGTGAGCGTTCTAGTTGCCAATGATGCCATAGATACTCTGATGAAGGAATGATGGGAAATTATGAATCAACTGGATAATTTGGGAGATTGTGATCAGTGGTACTATGGTTTCATTAAAGGATTGTTTTAAAGTTAGCTGATGCTAAGAAAAAGGCAATTTTCATATTGGGTGTGTAAGTGGTGTGGCTAGTTTTATGTTTGCATGAAATTCCGGCTAGGGGGCCTTGGAACTCTTTTCCTTGGTACCCGGGACAAAACCTAACCAAATTCCAAATTGGATCCCATCACTACAGTGGTTGGGCGGTTGGCTAACCCATGGGATCGGATGGGGTTAGGCTGGACTGATGGATCCGTAAATCGAGACTCAATTTCTGTTATTACGATAGATAAAGTAAATCCCGGATAGTAATTGTTCTATGGATAGGAATCAACGGCTGTGCCTCCTTGGTGGGGAAAAAAGCATTGATCCCAATGATCCAAGTGCAAGTTTCTTCCTTGATCTGACCAAGTATCTTTATAGATGCAGTCGGATCTGTTTGATCAGTAAGAGTTTTGACTACGTTAGAGTAAAAATTATCCTGGTGGAATCGCCCGTGCTTTCCGGATAAGGGAAGTTTTTCCGGGTCTGGTTTTGGAAAAACCGACGGATTAGTCTTTTGTCCGGATATCCGTGGACGAGGCCCCGAGTGTGGGACCCTACCTCGCGCAAGAAGTGCTACTTCCGCTGCTAGTACCCCGAATCCGTTGCGCGGTGGGAACAGGGATCTCACAGTTGGTATCAGAGCGAATTGGTTAATAAAGATCAACTGAGAAGCCAAATATGTCAAAAATTTATCAAGAAGCACAAAAAGGTTGTAATTGTGTGATATAATTCATACAATTTGATATTCAAACTGAAATTCGTAATTTGGTAATTGGGACTTCAGATGGAAGTACCGCAATTATATAGAATCCCTGACTTGCTTGAGGCCTAGACATGATGGTATTTACCTTATAATTCCAAGGGCCGTGACTACCCGTATATACCGAGAGTATACTGCAGCTCTTTACTGACAGTATATACGAGTAAATCTAAGACTTAAAATTATAAGCATTAATGCTATCCAGAGGATGATTTCGAATGTGGTTGATATGATTTTTAATTCTGTTTGAGAATTGATGAATTGATTTGGATTCTGATTGAAAAATGATGATCCTTGAAATTTGGTTGAAATGTAATAAGCTGAGCGAAACATCAATGAGGATGAATGGGATGAGTCCCTGTGATGATATTCATAACTGGAATGATGATAATGATTTCAGCAAATCACTATGAGATTAGTGGATTGTGCTGTCAGATTGCTACTATTAATACTTGACTTGGTGGATCAAGTTAAGAGATGACAAATTGAGAACTTGCTTGACTAAAATTCCTGTGGTGGAGGAATGTTCAGAAGGAAAATTTTCAGTCTAATGGACCATTATCGTGTTAAAGATATGAATGATATGATCTGAATGAATTGTTATTTAATGATGAGTTCTATATAAGGGATAATTATCCCCGTATTCTGTTGGGTTGACCAGAATATAAGGAACCCCAGAATAAATTGGATCTTAAGAAAAGAGTTGTCCTCTACCTTACGAGATGAGGACATCTCGCACTTTTTTAAGTGGGGTAGAATGTCAGATTCCTCCCCAACCTTTGAGGTATATAGGAGTAAGAATCTCTCTTTTGATCTTATAATTATTCCCTCTCTAAAATAAAAGAAAGATTCTGTAAAAAGAAAAAAAAAGAAAAAAGAAAAAAAAAAGATCCTTTTCCTAGAATACTTCTCAGGAGTTCTACCTGTTTTAAGAACTCAGAACAATGAGTTCAGAAGTGAAAATCGGTGTTTTGGATACCACGGTTTTGGGTTTCATTCGCGTACGGCCCAAAAAGAAGTTCTTTATCTCTTGGGGAGTATAAGAAGTTATCCCCCAGATATTGTGAACCGTATCTGAATTCAATGAAAGTAGGTGACTTAGCCTACAAGCTTCTTTTATCTTCTCATCTCAAAGTTCTTAATGCCTTCTATAGAAAAATGTGCCAAACCCAAATCATGGAAAGACGGTAAAACTTCAGTGACAAGATACCGTTGGCTTCTAAGTTACGCTAGCTCCTTCCTTTATATAAGTCGTAACTTTTACTTGTCGCTCACAGTAATCTTACTTCCATCGATCTCCTTTCTTTCTTAATCTCCTTCATGGCTTGGCAACAAGAACTAGTTTTATCCATAATGATTCCTCATCTTCAAGACGCAAGAGAGTCTGTGAAGAAAGACTTTATAGAACAGTATGAGCGCTCACTTTTTCCTCACCTAGGAACTTCTGTAGCGCAGACCAAATGGCGGACCTATCAAGACATAACTAGGGTAACACCCTGGGGTCAGCAGCACTTTCGTAACAATGTCCGCTTGGCCATGGTTATTGAAGCTTTGGGTTTGGGTCCCCGATACTACTGCGTCATGAGATCAAGGCATCCTGGGTTTTCTGAGCGGGTCTTCTTACTGGCGTGTTTTCTTCCTCATGAGAAGATATGCCTTTACCCCGTTTTTGGCTTGCCTCTCAGAGGTCCTTTTGTTAGAACACCTCATACCACTGAGATAGGCGCAGCAATAACCCACAGAATCATTCCCATAGATGAGTTACCTTATACTTGTGCAGCTTGTGAGGACTGCTTTTGTGATCATATGATGGACGGGCTTATGGAAGTGTAAAGAGTTCTTCTATCTTTACTGTATAAGTTCCGAGAATGAATAAAGTTTAAATCTTGTTCTTATTTTGAATCTTGCTCTCTTTAAGACGTTTCTTGGTGGTTAATCTTGATTAAAATTTTTCTCTAAGTCTCATATTCGTGAATCTTGCGAAATTATCACAAGTTGCGAGATGAGGACATCTCGCGTTTTTTAAGTGGGGTAGAATGTAAGATTCCTCCCCCAACCCCCTTTTTGATGTCTAGTATCTTCCCCTATAATCAACCCTCTTCAGAAATATAAAGACCTTGTTTCTATCTGTTTTAGCCTAGAGAGAGAAAAATATTCTAGAGAGAGAATATTCAGATTTTGAATATTTTTGGATAGAAAAATATCTCTTATAATTTAGATGAGTTCCCCTGAAATAGAAATTCAAAAAGAATTTTCCAATGTGCAATTGGAATTAATTGGAAATAGGTATAAAGAACCTTAGTCTAAGGGTCTAGATTTTCAGAAATCTTTAGACTATGGTCCAATTAAGGTTCCTATGGGCCAATAGCATCAATCCATGTGTAGGGAAGAGATAAATCCAAATTTGTAAAAAAGAAGATACCCAAAAATGAGTAAATGCTCACATAAGGTGAAGAGTTGAAAATGTACAAGGTTTATTAGTAAAAAACTATGAGCAATATTAAAAATATGAGATATTTTGGGTATCCAAAAATGAGTAAATGCTCACATAAGATGAAGAGTTGAAAATGTACAAGGTTTATTAGTAAAAAACTATGAGCAATATTAAAATGATGCCATTATGACACATATGTAAGGAAGGGGAATTCTTTAAAGGAGGTGCATATTTCACATAAGATGAAGAGTTGAAAATGTACAAGGTTTATTAGTAAAAAACTATGAGCAATTTTAAAATGATTCCATTATGACACATATGTAAGGAAGGGGAATTCTTTAAAGGAGGTGCATATTTCACATAAGATGAAGAGTTGAAAATGTACAAGGTTTATTAGTAAAAAAAAACTATGAGCAATATTAAAATGATTCCATTATGACACATATGTAAGGAAGGGGAGTTCTTTAAAGGAGGTGCATATTTCACATGCTTGAATGAGTTTTAAACTCATAAAAATTGAGATATTTCATCTCTCCTCTCTCCTCATTCAAGTCTAGTTCCAAAAAGTTAGCTTAACTGACCTAAAAATGGTCAAATATTGACCAAACTGATTTAGAAAATTCTAGAATCAGTTTGTTTGGTTAGGAGCTCAATTTTTCCTATAAATAGAAGCCTCTCCCTTGTTGAAAAATAGTTAGTGTTTATGCATCGTTACTCTACTCCACCTAAGCCAAGAACTGTGAATTCATTTAATAATTCACTAGTTTTTGGAGCTTCCCTCTTTCTTCAATCCCCATTAGTGGCTCCATCAACATACTTAACCAATTGATTGGTTGGGGGCCTCTACCGTGAACAAAGAATCAAGCAAGTTGTAAGGTAATTAGTGAATATTGATCTTTCTATAATTTCTCAATGTTTCTCTCTTCTCAACCCCTCTCAAGCTTGAGAAGTTTAATTGGTATGGTTTTTTTTTAAATGCTATTGAAGTTTGAATAGTAGTGAAGAGTTACATAATGCTATTGAAGTTAATTTTCATTTATGTTTAAATTCTAATGATTTTTATGTAAATTCTCTCCCTCACTCAAGAAATGGTCATACTCATGACCCGTTCTCAATCCAAATCAAGCTTTTCATAAAGCTTTTTCTTAACCCAAGATTAAGCTATGCTTGAGGCCAAATTAATGGCTTTTTTCTATGCTTTTAGTTTATGCATATTGATGATTCAATCCACTATAGATTAATGATCCAATTAGAGATCATTTTAATTATTTCCTTAATGATAAGCTTTATCCCTTAGAAAAAATTGAGATTTATCAGTCATAGCAGCGGAGCTATGGCAAAATTTTTATAAAAATTATGCATAAAATAATTTCATTCAAAGTATAAAAAGAGGACTTCCTACCATATTCTAGGAATTATCATCCTAGATTAATTGAAAGAATTTCATTATAATCATGGAGAAATTGAATTCTAATATCATGCATAAAGGATAATTTTTTTTATATCAAAAGTGTTACTTTTATCATTTTTAATTTTCATGCATAGAAGTATGCATAAAGGAAAAAAAAATTTATATCAAAAGTGTTACTTTTATCATTTTTTAATTTTTCATGCATAGAAGTATGCATAAAGGATAATTTTTTTATATCAAAAGTGTTACTTTTATCATTTTTAATTTTCATGCATAGAAGTATGCATAAAGGAAAAAAATTTATATCAAAAGTGTTACTTTTATCATTTATTAATTTTTCATGCATAGAAGTATGCATAAAGGATAATTTTTTTATATCAAAAGTGTTACTTTTATCATTTTTAATTTTCATGCATAGAAGTATGCATAAAGGAAAAAAATTTATATCAAAAGTGTTACTTTTATCATTTATTAATTTTTCATGCATTGAAGTATACATAAAGGATAATTTTTTTATATCAAAAGTGTTACTTTTATCATATTGGATTTCATGCATAGAGGTATGCATAAAAGTTGAATATTTTATTATAAAAGTGTTACTTTTAGCATAATTGAATTTCATGCATAGAGGTATGCATAAAAGATATGGAAAGTGATAAGATATGATAAGATGCATGTGGATGTGGATGTGGATGTATGAATGTGGATGTATGGATGTGAATGTGGATGTGGATGTGGATGTATGAATGTGGATGTATGGATGTGGATGTGGATGTATGAATGTGGATGTATGGATGTGAATGTGGATGTGGATGTGGATGTATGAATGTGGATGTATGGATGTATGAATGTGGATGTATGGATGTGAATGAGGATGTAGATGTGGATGCATGGATGTAAATGTGGATGTGGATGTATGGATGTATGCATGTAGATGTGGATGCATGAATGTGGATGTATGGATGTGAATGAGGATATAGATGTGGATGTATGGATGTGAATGTACTTGTAGATAAAGATGTATATATGTGAATGGGAATGTGGATGTGGATGTATGTATGCATGTGGATGTGGATATGGATGTGTATGTATGAATGTGGATATGGGATGTGGATGTATAAATGAGGATGTGAAAATAGAGATAAGCATGTAGATGTGGATGCATGAATGTGGATGTATGGATGTGAATGAGGATATAGATGTGGATGTATGGATGTGAATGTGCTTGTAGATAAAGATGTATATATGTGAATGGGAATGTGGATGTGGATGTATGTATGCATGTGGATGTGGATATGGATGTGTATGTATGAATGTGGATATGGGATGTGGATGTATAAATGAGGGTGTAAAAATAGAGATAAGCATGTAGATGTGGATGCATGAATGTGGATGTATGGATGTGAATGAGGATATAGATGTGGATGTATGGATGTGAATGTGCATGTAGATATGGATGTATATATGTGAATGGGAATGTGGATGTGGATGTATGTATGCATGTGGATGTGGATATGTATGAATGTGGATATGGGATGTGGATGTATAAATGAGGATGTGAAAATGGAGATAAGCATGTAGATGTGGATGTATGGATGTGAATGTGGATGTGGATGTGGATGTATGAATGTGGATGTATGGATGTGAATGAGGATGTGGATGAGGATGCATGGATGTAAATGTGGATGTGTATGTATGGATGTAGACATGTAGATGTGGATGCATGAATGTGGATGTATGGATGTGAATGAGGATATAGATGTGGATGTATGGATGTGAATGTGCATGTAGATATGGATGTATAGATGTGAATGAGAATGTGGATGTGGATGTGGATGTATGTATGTGGATGTGGATGTATGAATGAGGACGTGATAATGAATGTATGCATGTGGATGTGGATATGGATGTGTATGTATGAATGTGGATATGGGATGTGGATGTATAAATGAGGATGTGAAAATGGAGATAAGCATGTAGATGTGGATGTATGGATGTGAATGTGGATGTGGATGTGGATGTATGAATGTGGATGTATGGATGTGAATGAGGATGTGGATGTGGATGCATGGATGTAAATGTGGATGTGTATGTATGGATGTAGACATGTAGATGTGGATGTATGGATGTGAATGAGGATATAGATGTGGATGTATGGATGTGAATGTGCATGTAGATATGGATGTATAGATGTGAATGAGAATGTGGATGTGGATGTGGATGTATGTATGTGGATGTGGATGTATGAATGAGGACGTGATAATGAATGTATGCATGTGGATGTGGATATGGATGTGTATGTATGAATGCGGATATGGATGTGGATATGGATGTGTATGTATGAATGTGGATATGGGATGTGGATGTATAAATGAGGATGTGAAAATGGAGATAAGCATGTAGATGTGGATGTATGGATGTGAATGTGGATGTGGATGTGGATGTATGGATGTGGATATGGATGTGAATATATGATATGTGATGTGAAGGAATCTGAAGTGAAGAGATGGAAAATGATATGATTGGATGAGTACATATATAAATGAAATGTGGAATAAGTAATGTGGATTGCATGAGGGATAATGTGGAAAAATGAGAGTTAATATAGAAATTGTATTTGTAAACTGTTTGTAAATGCTGTTTGTAAATGGCTGTTTTATGTCAAGAATGCTGGGAAAGCATTTTGACCGTCTTGTGATTAAGGTCGTGGAGACCTAACTGATAAAGTTGCAACTGCTAACGGAGAGTCAATGGAGGACGTCTCGCGTAGCAAGGTCGGCCGAGGTCTTGACCAGCCTCGGTTCGATTAAAATGGTGAGCTTCCGGTACGGTGGATGAGGGACCAAGGAAGCGGCCTATGAGTGAAGCGCTAGGTCACCTGCGAAGGATCCTAGAGGGTGCTGACCATACGGTGCTCGGGCTCTGGGTCGCCCAGGATACCCACGCGTGCGTCGAGGAAGATATTGGAACAAGGAGTAAGAGTTGTTTTCTGGAACCGGGCATGGATCTGGTTGACTGACCTTGCTGGTCCTCAACGGATGAGTCCATGGCTCTTTTATATGGATCTGTTGGTTGATCTTGCTGATCTTCAACGAGAGTCCATCTTGATAAGTGATTATATTGTTGAGTATTATGGGCTAGGAACTATTGAAACGGCCCCTGTGTGGACAGGTGGTGAGCGTTCTAGTTGCCAATGATGCCATAGATACTCTGATGAAGGAATGATGGGAAATTATGAATCAACTGGATAATTTGGGAGATTGTGATCAGTGGTACTATGGTTTCATTAAAGGATTGTTTTAAAGTTAGCTGATGCTAAGAAAAAGGCAATTTTCATATTGGGTGTGTAAGTGGTGTGGCTAGTTTTATGTTTGCATGAAATTCCGGCTAGGGGGCCTTGGAACTCTTTTCCTTGGTACCCGGGACAAAACCTAACCAAATTCCAAATTGGATCCCATCACTACAGTGGTTGGGCGGTTGGCTAACCCATGGGATCGGATGGGGTTAGGCTGGACTGATGGATCCGTAAATCGAGACTCAATTTCTGTTATTACAATAGATAAAGTAAATCCCGGATAGTAATTGTTCTATGGATAGGAATCAACGGCTGTGCCTCCTTGGTGGGGAAAAAAGCGTTGATCCCAATGATCCAAGTGCAAGTTTCTTCCTTGATCTGACCAAGTATCTTTATAGATGCAGTCGGATCTGTTTGATCAGTAAGAGTTTTGACTACGTTAGAGTAAAAATTATCCTGGTGGAATCGCCCGTGCTTTCCGGATAAGGGAAGTTTTTCCGGGTCTGGTTTTGGAAAAACCGACGGATTAGTCTTTTGTCCGGATATCCGTGGACGAGGGCCCGAGTGTGGGACCCTACCTCGCGCAAGAAGTGCTACTTCCGCTGCTAGTACCCCGAATCCGTTGCGCGGTGGGAACAGGGATCTCACAGTTGGTATCAGAGCGAATTGGTTAATAAAGATCAACTGAGAAGCCAAATATGTCAAAAATTTATCAAGAAGCACAAAAAGGTTGTAATTGTGTGATATAATTCATACAATTTGATATTCAAACTGAAATTCGTAATTTGGTAATTGGGACTTCAGATGGAAGTACCGCAATTATATAGAATCCCTGACTTGCTTGAGGCCTAGACATGATGGTATTTACCTTATAATTCCAAGGGCCGTGACTACCCGTATATACCGAGAGTATACTGCAGCTCTTTACTGACAGTATATACGAGTAAATCTAAGACTTAAAATTATAAGCGTTAATGCTATCCAGAGGATGATTTCGAATGTGGTTGATATGATTTTTAATTCTGTTTGAGAATTGATGAATTGATTTGGATTCTGATTGAAAAATGATGATCCTTGAAATTTGGTTGAAATGTAATAAGCTGAGCGAAACATCAATGAGGATGAATGGGATGAGTCCCTGTGATGATATTCATAACTGGAATGATGATAATGATTTCAGCAAATCACTATGAGATTAGTGGATTGTGCTGTCAGATTGCTACTATTAATACTTGACTTGGTGGATCAAGTTAAGAGATGACAAATTGAGAACTTGCTTGACTAAAATTCCTGTGGTGGAGGAATGTTCAGAAGGAAAATTTTCAGTCTAATGGACCATTATCGTGTTAAAGATATGAATGATATGATCTGAATGAATTGTTATTTAATGATGAGTTCTATATAAGGGATAATTATCCCCGTATTCTGTTGGGTTGACCAGAATATAAGGAACCCCAGAATAAATTGGATCTTAAGAAAAGAGTTGTCCTCTACCTTACGAGATGAGGACATCTCGCACTTTTTTAAGTGGGGTAGAATGTCAGATTCCTCCCCAACCTTTGAGGTATATAGGAGTAAGAATCTCTCTTTTGATCTTATAATTATTCCCTCTCTAAAATAAAAGAAAGATTCTGTAAAAAGAAAAAAAAAGAAAAAAGAAAAAAAAAAGATCCTTTTCCTAGAATACTTCTCAGGAGTTCTACCTGTTTTAAGAACTCAGAACAATGAGTTCAGAAGTGAAAATCGGTGTTTTGGATACCACGGTTTTGGGTTTCATTCGAGTACGGCCCAAAAAGAAGTTCTTTATCTCTTGGGGAGTATAAGAAGTTATCCCCCAGATATTGTGAACCGTATCTGAATTCAATGAAAGTAGGTGACTTAGCCTACAAGCTTCTTTTATCTTCTCATCTCAAAGTTCTTAATGCCTTCTATAGAAAAATGTGCCAAACCCAAATCATGGAAAGACGGTAAAACTTCAGTGACAAGATACCGTTGGCTTCTAAGTTACGCTAGCTCCTTCCTTTATATAAGTCGTAACTTTTACTTGTCGCTCACAGTAATCTTACTTCCATCGATCTCCTTTCTTTCTTAATCTCCTTCATGGCTTGGCAACAAGAACTAGTTTTATCCATAATGATTCCTCATCTTCAAGACGCAAGAGAGTCTGTGAAGAAAGACTTTATAGAACAGTATGAGCGCTCACTTTTTCCTCACCTAGGAACTTCTGTAGCGCAGACCAAATGGCGGACCTATCAAGACATAACTAGGGTAACACCCTGGGGTCAGCAGCACTTTCGTAACAATGTCCGCTTGGCCATGGTTATTGAAGCTTTGGGTTTGGGTCCCCGATACTACTGCGTCATGAGATCAAGGCATCCTGGGTTTTCTGAGCGGGTCTTCTTACTGGCGTGTTTTCTTCCTCATGAGAAGATATGCCTTTACCCCGTTTTTGGCTTGCCTCTCAGAGGTCCTTTTGTTAGAACACCTCATACCACTGAGATAGGCGCAGCAATAACCCACAGAATCATTCCCATAGATGAGTTACCTTATACTTGTGCAGCTTGTGAGGACTGCTTTTGTGATCATATGATGGACGGGCTTATGGAAGTGTAAAGAGTTCTTCTATCTTTACTGTATAAGTTCCGAGAATGAATAAAGTTTAAATCTTGTTCTTATTTTGAATCTTGCTCTCTTTAAGACGTTTCTTGGTGGTTAATCTTGATTAAAATTTTTCTCTAAGTCTCATATTCGTGAATCTTGCGAAATTATCACAAGTTGCGAGATGAGGACATCTCGCGTTTTTTAAGTGGGGTAGAATGTAAGATTCCTCCCCCAACCCCCTTTTTGATGTCTAGTATCTTCCCCTATAATCAACCCTCTTCAGAAATATAAAGACCTTGTTTCTATCTGTTTTAGCCTAGAGAGAGAAAAATATTCTAGAGAGAGAATATTCAGATTTTGAATATTTTTGGATAGAAAAATATCTCTTATAATTTAGATGAGTTCCCCTGAAATAGAAATTCAAAAAGAATTTTCCAATGTGCAATTGGAATTAATTGGAAATAGGTATAAAGAACCTTAGTCTAAGGGTCTAGATTTTCAGAAATCTTTAGACTATGGTCCAATTAAGGTTCCTATGGGCCAATAGCATCAATCCATGTGTAGGGAAGAGATAAATCCAAATTTGTAAAAAAGAAGATACCCAAAAATGAGTAAATGCTCACATAAGGTGAAGAGTTGAAAATGTACAAGGTTTATTAGTAAAAAACTATGAGCAATATTAAAAATATGAGATATTTTGGGTATCCAAAAATGAGTAAATGCTCACATAAGATGAAGAGTTGAAAATGTACAAGGTTTATTAGTAAAAAACTATGAGCAATATTAAAATGATGCCATTATGACACATATGTAAGGAAGGGGAATTCTTTAAAGGAGGTGCATATTTCACATAAGATGAAGAGTTGAAAATGTACAAGGTTTATTAGTAAAAAACTATGAGCAATTTTAAAATGATTCCATTATGACACATATGTAAGGAAGGGGAATTCTTTAAAGGAGGTGCATATTTCACATAAGATGAAGAGTTGAAAATGTACAAGGTTTATTAGTTAAAAAAAACTATGAGCAATATTAAAATGATTCCATTATGACACATATGTAAGGAAGGGGAGTTCTTTAAAGGAGGTGCATATTTCACATGCTTGAATGAGTTTTAAACTCATAAAAATTGAGATATTTCATCTCTCCTCTCTCCTCATTCAAGTCTAGTTCCAAAAAGTTAGCTTAACTGACCTAAAAATGGTCAAATATTGACCAAACTGATTTAGAAAATTCTAGAATCAGTTTGTTTGGTTAGGAGCTCAATTTTTCCTATAAATAGAAGCCTCTCCCTTGTTGAAAAATAGTTAGTGTTTATGCATCGTTACTCTACTCCACCTAAGCCAAGAACTGTGAATTCATTTAATAATTCACTAGTTTTTGGAGCTTCCCTCTTTCTTCAATCCCCATTAGTGGCTCCATCAACATACTTAACCAATTGATTGGTTGGGGGCCTCTACCGTGAACAAAGAATCAAGCAAGTTGTAAGGTAATTAGTGAATATTGATCTTTCTATAATTTCTCAATGTTTCTCTCTTCTCAACCCCTCTCAAGCTTGAGAAGTTTAATTGGTATGGTTTTTTTTTAAATGCTATTGAAGTTTGAATAGTAGTGAAGAGTTACATAATGCTATTGAAGTTAATTTTCATTTATGTTTAAATTCTAATGATTTTTATGTAAATTCTCTCCCTCACTCAAGAAATGGTCATACTCATGACCCGTTCTCAATCCAAATCAAGCTTTTCATAAAGCTTTTTCTTAACCCAAGATTAAGCTATGCTTGAGGCCAAATTAATGGCTTTTTTCTATGCTTTTAGTTTATGCATATTGATGATTCAATCCACTATAGATTAATGATCCAATTAGAGATCATTTTAATTATTTCCTTAATGATAAGCTTTATCCCTTAGAAAAAATTGAGATTTATCAGTCATAGCAGCGGAGCTATGGCAAAAGTTTTATAAAAATTATGCATAAAATAATTTCATTCAAAGTATAAAAAGAGGACTTCCTACCATATTCTAGGAATTATCATCCTAGATTAATTGAAAGAATTTCATTATAATCATGGAGAAATTGAATTCTAATATCATGCATAAAGGATAATTTTTTTTATATCAAAAGTGTTACTTTTATCATTTTTAATTTTCATGCATAGAAGTATGCATAAAGGAAAAAAAAATTTATATCAAAAGTGTTACTTTTATCATTTTTTAATTTTTCATGCATAGAAGTATGCATAAAGGATAATTTTTTTATATCAAAAGTGTTACTTTTATCATTTTTAATTTTCATGCATAGAAGTATGCATAAAGGAAAAAAATTTATATCAAAAGTGTTACTTTTATCATTTATTAATTTTTCATGCATAGAAGTATGCATAAAGGATAATTTTTTTATATCAAAAGTGTTACTTTTATCATTTTTAATTTTCATGCATAGAAGTATGCATAAAGGAAAAAAATTTATATCAAAAGTGTTACTTTTATCATTTATTAATTTTTCATGCATTGAAGTATGCATAAAGGATAATTTTTTTATATCAAAAGTGTTACTTTTATCATATTGGATTTCATGCATAGAGGTATGCATAAAAGTTGAATATTTTATTATAAAAGTGTTACTTTTAGCATAATTGAATTTCATGCATAGAGGTATGCATGAAATTCAATTATGCTAAAGTGTTACTTTTAGCATAATTGAATTTCATGCATAGAGGTATGCATAGAGGTATGCATAGAGGTATGCATAAAAGATATGGAAAGTGATAAGATATGATAAGATGCATGTGGATGTGGATGTGGATGTATGAATGTGGATGTATGGATGTGAATGTGGATGTGGATGTGGATGTATGAATGTGGATGTATGGATGTGGATGTGGATGTATGAATGTGGATGTATGGATGTGAATGTGGATGTGGATGTGGATGTATGAATGTGGATGTATGGATGTATGAATGTGGATGTATGGATGTGAATGAGGATGTAGATGTGGATGCATGGATGTAAATGTGGATGTGGATGTATGGATGTATGCATGTAGATGTGGATGCATGAATGTGGATGTATGGATGTGAATGAGGATATAGATGTGGATGTATGGATGTGAATGTACTTGTAGATAAAGATGTATATATGTGAATGGGAATGTGGATGTGGATGTATGTATGCATGTGGATGTGGATATGGATGTGTATGTATGAATGTGGATATGGGATGTGGATGTATAAATGAGGATGTGAAAATAGAGATAAGCATGTAGATGTGGATGCATGAATGTGGATGTATGGATGTGAATGAGGATATAGATGTGGATGTATGGATGTGAATGTGCTTGTAGATAAAGATGTATATATGTGAATGGGAATGTGGATGTGGATGTATGTATGCATGTGGATGTGGATATGGATGTGTATGTATGAATGTGGATATGGGATGTGGATGTATAAATGAGGGTGTAAAAATAGAGATAAGCATGTAGATGTGGATGCATGAATGTGGATGTATGGATGTGAATGAGGATATAGATGTGGATGTATGGATGTGAATGTGCATGTAGATATGGATGTATATATGTGAATGGGAATGTGGATGTGGATGTATGTATGCATGTGGATGTGGATATGTATGAATGTGGATATGGGATGTGGATGTATAAATGAGGATGTGAAAATGGAGATAAGCATGTAGATGTGGATGTATGGATGTGAATGTGGATGTGGATGTGGATGTATGAATGTGGATGTATGGATGTGAATGAGGATGTGGATGAGGATGCATGGATGTAAATGTGGATGTGTATGTATGGATGTAGACATGTAGATGTGGATGCATGAATGTGGATGTATGGATGTGAATGAGGATATAGATGTGGATGTATGGATGTGAATGTGCATGTAGATATGGATGTATAGATGTGAATGAGAATGTGGATGTGGATGTGGATGTATGTATGTGGATGTGGATGTATGAATGAGGACGTGATAATGAATGTATGCATGTGGATGTGGATATGGATGTGTATGTATGAATGTGGATATGGGATGTGGATGTATAAATGAGGATGTGAAAATGGAGATAAGCATGTAGATGTGGATGTATGGATGTGAATGTGGATGTGGATGTGGATGTATGAATGTGGATGTATGGATGTGAATGAGGATGTGGATGTGGATGCATGGATGTAAATGTGGATGTGTATGTATGGATGTAGACATGTAGATGTGGATGTATGGATGTGAATGAGGATATAGATGTGGATGTATGGATGTGAATGTGCATGTAGATATGGATGTATAGATGTGAATGAGAATGTGGATGTGGATGTGGATGTATGTATGTGGATGTGGATGTATGAATGAGGACGTGATAATGAATGTATGCATGTGGATGTGGATATGGATGTGTATGTATGAATGCGGATATGGATGTGGATATGGATGTGTATGTATGAATGTGGATATGGGATGTGGATGTATAAATGAGGATGTGAAAATGGAGATAAGCATGTAGATGTGGATGTATGGATGTGAATGTGGATGTGGATGTGGATGTATGGATGTGGATATGGATGTGAATATATGATATGTGATGTGAAGGAATCTGAAGTGAAGAGATGGAAAATGATATGATTGGATGAGTACACATATAAATGAAATGTGGAATAAGTAATGTGGATTGCATGAGGGATAATGTGGAAAAATGAGAGTTAATATAGAAATTGTATTTGTAAACTGTTTGTAAATGCTGTTTGTAAATGGCTGTTTTATGTCAAGAATGCTGGGAAAGCATTTTGACCGTCTTGTGATTAAGGTCGTGGAGACCTAACTGATAAAGTTGCAACTGCTAACGGAGAGTCAATGGAGGACGTCTCGCGTAGCAAGGTCGGCCGAGGTCTTGACCAGCCTCGGTTCGATTAAAATGGTGAGCTTCCGGTACGGTGGATGAGGGACCAAGGAAGCGGCCTATGAGTGAAGCGCTAGGTCACCTGCGAAGGATCCTAGAGGGTGCTGACCATACGGTGCTCGGGCTCTGGGTCGCCCAGGATACCCACGCGTGCGTCGAGGAAGATATTGGAACAAGGAGTAAGAGTTGTTTTCTGGAACCGGGCATGGATCTGGTTGACTGACCTTGCTGGTCCTCAACGGATGAGTCCATGGCTCTTTTATATGGATCTGTTGGTTGATCTTGCTGATCTTCAACGAGAGTCCATCTTGATAAGTGATTATATTGTTGAGTATTATGGGCTAGGAACTATTGAAACGGCCCCTGTGTGGACAGGTGGTGAGCGTTCTAGTTGCCAATGATGCCATAGATACTCTGATGAAGGAATGATGGGAAATTATGAATCAACTGGATAATTTGGGAGATTGTGATCAGTGGTACTATGGTTTCATTAAAGGATTGTTTTAAAGTTAGCTGATGCTAAGAAAAAGGCAATTTTCATATTGGGTGTGTAAGTGGTGTGGCTAGTTTTATGTTTGCATGAAATTCCGGCTAGGGGGCCTTGGAACTCTTTTCCTTGGTACCCGGGACAAAACCTAACCAAATTCCAAATTGGATCCCATCACTACAGTGGTTGGGCGGTTGGCTAACCCATGGGATCGGATGGGGTTAGGCTGGACTGATGGATCCGTAAATCGAGACTCAATTTCTGTTATTACAATAGATAAAGTAAATCCCGGATAGTAATTGTTCTATGGATAGGAATCAACGGCTGTGCCTCCTTGGTGGGGAAAAAAGCGTTGATCCCAATGATCCAAGTGCAAGTTTCTTCCTTGATCTGACCAAGTATCTTTATAGATGCAGTCGGATCTGTTTGATCAGTAAGAGTTTTGACTACGTTAGAGTAAAAATTATCCTGGTGGAATCGCCCGTGCTTTCCGGATAAGGGAAGTTTTTCCGGGTCTGGTTTTGGAAAAACCGACGGATTAGTCTTTTGTCCGGATATCCGTGGACGAGGGCCCGAGTGTGGGACCCTACCTCGCGCAAGAAGTGCTACTTCCGCTGCTAGTACCCCGAATCCGTTGCGCGGTGGGAACAGGGATCTCACAGTTGGTATCAGAGCGAATTGGTTAATAAAGATCAACTGAGAAGCCAAATATGTCAAAAATTTATCAAGAAGCACAAAAAGGTTGTAATTGTGTGATATAATTCATACAATTTGATATTCAAACTGAAATTCGTAATTTGGTAATTGGGACTTCAGATGGAAGTACCGCAATTATATAGAATCCCTGACTTGCTTGAGGCCTAGACATGATGGTATTTACCTTATAATTCCAAGGGCCGTGACTACCCGTATATACCGAGAGTATACTGCAGCTCTTTACTGACAGTATATACGAGTAAATCTAAGACTTAAAATTATAAGCGTTAATGCTATCCAGAGGATGATTTCGAATGTGGTTGATATGATTTTTAATTCTGTTTGAGAATTGATGAATTGATTTGGATTCTGATTGAAAAATGATGATCCTTGAAATTTGGTTGAAATGTAATAAGCTGAGCGAAACATCAATGAGGATGAATGGGATGAGTCCCTGTGATGATATTCATAACTGGAATGATGATAATGATTTCAGCAAATCACTATGAGATTAGTGGATTGTGCTGTCAGATTGCTACTATTAATACTTGACTTGGTGGATCAAGTTAAGAGATGACAAATTGAGAACTTGCTTGACTAAAATTCCTGTGGTGGAGGAATGTTCAGAAGGAAAATTTTCAGTCTAATGGACCATTATCGTGTTAAAGATATGAATGATATGATCTGAATGAATTGTTATTTAATGATGAGTTCTATATAAGGGATAATTATCCCCGTATTCTGTTGGGTTGACCAGAATATAAGGAACCCCAGAATAAATTGGATCTTAAGAAAAGAGTTGTCCTCTACCTTACGAGATGAGGACATCTCGCACTTTTTTAAGTGGGGTAGAATGTCAGATTCCTCCCCAACCTTTGAGGTATATAGGAGTAAGAATCTCTCTTTTGATCTTATAATTATTCCCTCTCTAAAATAAAAGAAAGATTCTGTAAAAAGAAAAAAAAAGAAAAAAGAAAAAAAAAAGATCCTTTTCCTAGAATACTTCTCAGGAGTTCTACCTGTTTTAAGAACTCAGAACAATGAGTTCAGAAGTGAAAATCGGTGTTTTGGATACCACGGTTTTGGGTTTCATTCGAGTACGGCCCAAAAAGAAGTTCTTTATCTCTTGGGGAGTATAAGAAGTTATCCCCCAGATATTGTGAACCGTATCTGAATTCAATGAAAGTAGGTGACTTAGCCTACAAGCTTCTTTTATCTTCTCATCTCAAAGTTCTTAATGCCTTCTATAGAAAAATGTGCCAAACCCAAATCATGGAAAGACGGTAAAACTTCAGTGACAAGATATCGTTGGCTTCTAAGTTACGCTAGCTCCTTCCTTTATATAAGTCGTAACTTTTACTTGTCGCTCACAGTAATCTTACTTCCATCGATCTCCTTTCTTTCTTAATCTCCTTCATGGCTTGGCAACAAGAACTAGTTTTATCCATAATGATTCCTCATCTTCAAGACGCAAGAGAGTCTGTGAAGAAAGACTTTATAGAACAGTATGAGCGCTCACTTTTTCCTCACCTAGGAACTTCTGTAGCGCAGACCAAATGGCGGACCTATCAAGACATAACTAGGGTAACACCCTGGGGTCAGCAGCACTTTCGTAACAATGTCCGCTTGGCCATGGTTATTGAAGCTTTGGGTTTGGGTCCCCGATACTACTGCGTCATGAGATCAAGGCATCCTGGGTTTTCTGAGCGGGTCTTCTTACTGGCGTGTTTTCTTCCTCATGAGAAGATATGCCTTTACCCCGTTTTTGGCTTGCCTCTCAGAGGTCCTTTTGTTAGAACACCTCATACCACTGAGATAGGCGCAGCAATAACCCACAGAATCATTCCCATAGATGAGTTACCTTATACTTGTGCAGCTTGTGAGGACTGCTTTTGTGATCATATGATGGACGGGCTTATGGAAGTGTAAAGAGTTCTTCTATCTTTACTGTATAAGTTCCGAGAATGAATAAAGTTTAAATCTTGTTCTTATTTTGAATCTTGCTCTCTTTAAGACGTTTCTTGGTGGTTAATCTTGATTAAAATTTTTCTCTAAGTCTCATATTCGTGAATCTTGCGAAATTATCACAAGTTGCGAGATGAGGACATCTCGCGTTTTTTAAGTGGGGTAGAATGTAAGATTCCTCCCCCAACCCCCTTTTTGATGTCTAGTATCTTCCCCTATAATCAACCCTCTTCAGAAATATAAAGACCTTGTTTCTATCTGTTTTAGCCTAGAGAGAGAAAAATATTCTAGAGAGAGAATATTCAGATTTTGAATATTTTTGGATAGAAAAATATCTCTTATAATTTAGATGAGTTCCCCTGAAATAGAAATTCAAAAAGAATTTTCCAATGTGCAATTGGAATTAATTGGAAATAGGTATAAAGAACCTTAGTCTAAGGGTCTAGATTTTCAGAAATCTTTAGACTATGGTCCAATTAAGGTTCCTATGGGCCAATAGCATCAATCCATGTGTAGGGAAGAGATAAATCCAAATTTGTAAAAAAGAAGATACCCAAAAATGAGTAAATGCTCACATAAGGTGAAGAGTTGAAAATGTACAAGGTTTATTAGTAAAAAACTATGAGCAATATTAAAAATATGAGATATTTTGGGTATCCAAAAATGAGTAAATGCTCACATAAGATGAAGAGTTGAAAATGTACAAGGTTTATTAGTAAAAAACTATGAGCAATATTAAAATGATGCCATTATGACACATATGTAAGGAAGGGGAATTCTTTAAAGGAGGTGCATATTTCACATAAGATGAAGAGTTGAAAATGTACAAGGTTTATTAGTAAAAAACTATGAGCAATTTTAAAATGATTCCATTATGACACATATGTAAGGAAGGGGAATTCTTTAAAGGAGGTGCATATTTCACATAAGATGAAGAGTTGAAAATGTACAAGGTTTATTAGTTAAAAAAAACTATGAGCAATATTAAAATGATTCCATTATGACACATATGTAAGGAAGGGGAGTTCTTTAAAGGAGGTGCATATTTCACATGCTTGAATGAGTTTTAAACTCATAAAAATTGAGATATTTCATCTCTCCTCTCTCCTCATTCAAGTCTAGTTCCAAAAAGTTAGCTTAACTGACCTAAAAATGGTCAAATATTGACCAAACTGATTTAGAAAATTCTAGAATCAGTTTGTTTGGTTAGGAGCTCAATTTTTCCTATAAATAGAAGCCTCTCCCTTGTTGAAAAATAGTTAGTGTTTATGCATCGTTACTCTACTCCACCTAAGCCAAGAACTGTGAATTCATTTAATAATTCACTAGTTTTTGGAGCTTCCCTCTTTCTTCAATCCCCATTAGTGGCTCCATCAACATACTTAACCAATTGATTGGTTGGGGGCCTCTACCGTGAACAAAGAATCAAGCAAGTTGTAAGGTAATTAGTGAATATTGATCTTTCTATAATTTCTCAATGTTTCTCTCTTCTCAACCCCTCTCAAGCTTGAGAAGTTTAATTGGTATGGTTTTTTTTTAAATGCTATTGAAGTTTGAATAGTAGTGAAGAGTTACATAATGCTATTGAAGTTAATTTTCATTTATGTTTAAATTCTAATGATTTTTATGTAAATTCTCTCCCTCACTCAAGAAATGGTCATACTCATGACCCGTTCTCAATCCAAATCAAGCTTTTCATAAAGCTTTTTCTTAACCCAAGATTAAGCTATGCTTGAGGCCAAATTAATGGCTTTTTTCTATGCTTTTAGTTTATGCATATTGATGATTCAATCCACTATAGATTAATGATCCAATTAGAGATCATTTTAATTATTTCCTTAATGATAAGCTTTATCCCTTAGAAAAAATTGAGATTTATCAGTCATAGCAGCGGAGCTATGGCAAAAGTTTTATAAAAATTATGCATAAAATAATTTCATTCAAAGTATAAAAAGAGGACTTCCTACCATATTCTAGGAATTATCATCCTAGATTAATTGAAAGAATTTCATTATAATCATGGAGAAATTGAATTCTAATATCATGCATAAAGGATAATTTTTTTTATATCAAAAGTGTTACTTTTATCATTTTTAATTTTCATGCATAGAAGTATGCATAAAGGAAAAAAAAATTTATATCAAAAGTGTTACTTTTATCATTTTTTAATTTTTCATGCATAGAAGTATGCATAAAGGATAATTTTTTTATATCAAAAGTGTTACTTTTATCATTTTTAATTTTCATGCATAGAAGTATGCATAAAGGAAAAAAATTTATATCAAAAGTGTTACTTTTATCATTTATTAATTTTTCATGCATAGAAGTATGCATAAAGGATAATTTTTTTATATCAAAAGTGTTACTTTTATCATTTTTAATTTTCATGCATAGAAGTATGCATAAAGGAAAAAAATTTATATCAAAAGTGTTACTTTTATCATTTATTAATTTTTCATGCATTGAAGTATGCATAAAGGATAATTTTTTTATATCAAAAGTGTTACTTTTATCATATTGGATTTCATGCATAGAGGTATGCATAAAAGTTGAATATTTTATTATAAAAGTGTTACTTTTAGCATAATTGAATTTCATGCATAGAGGTATGCATGAAATTCAATTATGCTAAAGTGTTACTTTTAGCATAATTGAATTTCATGCATAGAGGTATGCATAGAGGTATGCATAGAGGTATGCATAAAAGATATGGAAAGTGATAAGATATGATAAGATGCATGTGGATGTGGATGTGGATGTATGAATGTGGATGTATGGATGTGAATGTGGATGTGGATGTGGATGTATGAATGTGGATGTATGGATGTGGATGTGGATGTATGAATGTGGATGTATGGATGTGAATGTGGATGTGGATGTGGATGTATGAATGTGGATGTATGGATGTATGAATGTGGATGTATGGATGTGAATGAGGATGTAGATGTGGATGCATGGATGTAAATGTGGATGTGGATGTATGGATGTATGCATGTAGATGTGGATGCATGAATGTGGATGTATGGATGTGAATGAGGATATAGATGTGGATGTATGGATGTGAATGTACTTGTAGATAAAGATGTATATATGTGAATGGGAATGTGGATGTGGATGTATGTATGCATGTGGATGTGGATATGGATGTGTATGTATGAATGTGGATATGGGATGTGGATGTATAAATGAGGATGTGAAAATAGAGATAAGCATGTAGATGTGGATGCATGAATGTGGATGTATGGATGTGAATGAGGATATAGATGTGGATGTATGGATGTGAATGTGCTTGTAGATAAAGATGTATATATGTGAATGGGAATGTGGATGTGGATGTATGTATGCATGTGGATGTGGATATGGATGTGTATGTATGAATGTGGATATGGGATGTGGATGTATAAATGAGGGTGTAAAAATAGAGATAAGCATGTAGATGTGGATGCATGAATGTGGATGTATGGATGTGAATGAGGATATAGATGTGGATGTATGGATGTGAATGTGCATGTAGATATGGATGTATATATGTGAATGGGAATGTGGATGTGGATGTATGTATGCATGTGGATGTGGATATGTATGAATGTGGATATGGGATGTGGATGTATAAATGAGGATGTGAAAATGGAGATAAGCATGTAGATGTGGATGTATGGATGTGAATGTGGATGTGGATGTGGATGTATGAATGTGGATGTATGGATGTGAATGAGGATGTGGATGAGGATGCATGGATGTAAATGTGGATGTGTATGTATGGATGTAGACATGTAGATGTGGATGCATGAATGTGGATGTATGGATGTGAATGAGGATATAGATGTGGATGTATGGATGTGAATGTGCATGTAGATATGGATGTATAGATGTGAATGAGAATGTGGATGTGGATGTGGATGTATGTATGTGGATGTGGATGTATGAATGAGGACGTGATAATGAATGTATGCATGTGGATGTGGATATGGATGTGTATGTATGAATGTGGATATGGGATGTGGATGTATAAATGAGGATGTGAAAATGGAGATAAGCATGTAGATGTGGATGTATGGATGTGAATGTGGATGTGGATGTGGATGTATGAATGTGGATGTATGGATGTGAATGAGGATGTGGATGTGGATGCATGGATGTAAATGTGGATGTGTATGTATGGATGTAGACATGTAGATGTGGATGCATGAATGTGGATGTATGGATGTGAATGAGGATATAGATGTGGATGTATGGATGTGAATGTGCATGTAGATATGGATGTATAGATGTGAATGAGAATGTGGATGTGGATGTGGATGTATGTATGTGGATGTGGATGTATGAATGAGGACGTGATAATGAATGTATGCATGTGGATGTGGATATGGATGTGTATGTATGAATGCGGATATGGATGTGGATATGGATGTGTATGTATGAATGTGGATATGGGATGTGGATGTATAAATGAGGATGTGAAAATGGAGATAAGCATGTAGATGTGGATGTATGGATGTGAATGTGGATGTGGATGTGGATGTATGGATGTGGATATGGATGTGAATATATGATATGTGATGTGAAGGAATCTGAAGTGAAGAGATGGAAAATGATATGATTGGATGAGTACACATATAAATGAAATGTGGAATAAGTAATGTGGATTGCATGAGGGATAATGTGGAAAAATGAGAGTTAATATAGAAATTGTATTTGTAAACTGTTTGTAAATGGCTGTTTTATGTCAAGAATGCTGGGAAAGCATTTTGACCGTCTTGTGATTAAGGTCGTGGAGACCTAACTGATAAAGTTGCAACTGCTAACGGAGAGTCAATGGAGGACGTCTCGCGTAGCAAGGTCGGCCGAGGTCTTGACCAGCCTCGGTTCGATTAAAATGGTGAGCTTCCGGTACGGTGGATGAGGGACCAAGGAAGCGGCCTATGAGTGAAGCGCTAGGTCACCTGCGAAGGATCCTAGAGGGTGCTGACCATACGGTGCTCGGGCTCTGGGTCGCCCAGGATACCCACGCGTGCATCGAGGAAGATATTGGAACAAGGAGTAAGAGTTGTTTTCTGGAACCGGGCATGGATCTGGTTGACTGACCTTGCTGGTCCTCAACGGATGAGTCCATGGCTCTTTTATATGGATCTGTTGGTTGATCTTGCTGATCTTCAACGAGAGTCCATCTTGATAAGTGATTATATTGTTGAGTATTATGGGCTAGGAACTATTGAAACGGCCCCTGTGTGGACAGGTGGTGAGCGTTCTAGTTGCCAATGATGCCATAGATACTCTGATGAAGGAATGATGGGAAATTATGAATCAACTGGATAATTTGGGAGATTGTGATCAGTGGTACTATGGTTTCATTAAAGGATTGTTTTAAAGTTAGCTGATGCTAAGAAAAAGGCAATTTTCATATTGGGTGTGTAAGTGGTGTGGCTAGTTTTATGTTTGCATGAAATTCCGGCTAGGGGGCCTTGGAACTCTTTTCCTTGGTACCCGGGACAAAACCTAACCAAATTCCAAATTGGATCCCATCACTACAGTGGTTGGGCGGTTGGCTAACCCATGGGATCGGATGGGGTTAGGCTGGACTGATGGATCCGTAAATCGAGACTCAATTTCTGTTATTACGATAGATAAAGTAAATCCCGGATAGTAATTGTTCTATGGATAGGAATCAACGGCTGTGCCTCCTTGGTGGGGAAAAAAGCGTTGATCCCAATGATCCAAGTGCAAGTTTCTTCCTTGATCTGACCAAGTATCTTTATAGATGCAGTCGGATCTGTTTGATCAGTAAGAGTTTTGACTACGTTAGAGTAAAAATTATCCTGGTGGAATCGCCCGTGCTTTCCGGATAAGGGAAGTTTTTCCGGGTCTGGTTTTGGAAAAACCGACGGATTAGTCTTTTGTCCGGATATCCGTGGACGAGGCCCCGAGTGTGGGACCCTACCTCGCGCAAGAAGTGCTACTTCCGCTGCTAGTACCCCGAATCCGTTGCGCGGTGGGAACAGGGATCTCACAGTTGGTATCAGAGCGAATTGGTTAATAAAGATCAACTGAGAAGCCAAATATGTCAAAAATTTATCAAGAAGCACAAAAAGGTTGTAATTGTGTGATATAATTCATACAATTTGATATTCAAACTGAAATTCGTAATTTGGTAATTGGGACTTCAGATGGAAGTACCGCAATTATATAGAATCCCTGACTTGCTTGAGGCCTAGACATGATGGTATTTACCTTATAATTCCAAGGGCCGTGACTACCCGTATATACCGAGAGTATACTGCAGCTCTTTACTGACAGTATATACGAGTAAATCTAAGACTTAAAATTATAAGCGTTAATGCTATCCAGAGGATGATTTCGAATGTGGTTGATATGATTTTTAATTCTGTTTGAGAATTGATGAATTGATTTGGATTCTGATTGAAAAATGATGATCCTTGAAATTTGGTTGAAATGTAATAAGCTGAGCGAAACATCAATGAGGATGAATGGGATGAGTCCCTGTGATGATATTCATAACTGGAATGATGATAATGATTTCAGCAAATCACTATGAGATTAGTGGATTGTGCTGTCAGATTGCTACTATTAATACTTGACTTGGTGGATCAAGTTAAGAGATGACAAATTGAGAACTTGCTTGACTAAAATTCCTGTGGTGGAGGAATGTTCAGAAGGAAAATTTTCAGTCTAATGGACCATTATCGTGTTAAAGATATGAATGATATGATCTGAATGAATTGTTATTTAATGATGAGTTCTATATAAGGGATAATTATCCCCGTATTCTGTTGGGTTGACCAGAATATAAGGAACCCCAGAATAAATTGGATCTTAAGAAAAGAGTTGTCCTCTACCTTACGAGATGAGGACATCTCGCACTTTTTTAAGTGGGGTAGAATGTCAGATTCCTCCCCAACCTTTGAGGTATATAGGAGTAAGAATCTCTCTTTTGATCTTATAATTATTCCCTCTCTAAAATAAAAGAAAGATTCTGTAAAAAGAAAAAAAAAGAAAAAAGAAAAAAAAAAGATCCTTTTCCTAGAATACTTCTCAGGAGTTCTACCTGTTTTAAGAACTCAGAACAATGAGTTCAGAAGTGAAAATCGGTGTTTTGGATACCACGGTTTTGGGTTTCATTCGAGTACGGCCCAAAAAGAAGTTCTTTATCTCTTGGGGAGTATAAGAAGTTATCCCCCAGATATTGTGAACCGTATCTGAATTCAATGAAAGTAGGTGACTTAGCCTACAAGCTTCTTTTATCTTCTCATCTCAAAGTTCTTAATGCCTTCTATAGAAAAATGTGCCAAACCCAAATCATGGAAAGACGGTAAAACTTCAGTGACAAGATATCGTTGGCTTCTAAGTTACGCTAGCTCCTTCCTTTATATAAGTCGTAACTTTTACTTGTCGCTCACAGTAATCTTACTTCCATCGATCTCCTTTCTTTCTTAATCTCCTTCATGGCTTGGCAACAAGAACTAGTTTTATCCATAATGATTCCTCATCTTCAAGACGCAAGAGAGTCTGTGAAGAAAGACTTTATAGAACAGTATGAGCGCTCACTTTTTCCTCACCTAGGAACTTCTGTAGCGCAGACCAAATGGCGGACCTATCAAGACATAACTAGGGTAACACCGTGGGGTCAGCAGCACTTTCGTAACAATGTCCGCTTGGCCATGGTTATTGAAGCTTTGGGTTTGGGTCCCCGATACTACTGCGTCATGAGATCAAGGCATCCTGGGTTTTCTGAGCGGGTCTTCTTACTGGCGTGTTTTCTTCCTCATGAGAAGATATGCCTTTACCCCGTTTTTGGCTTGCCTCTCAGAGGTCCTTTTGTTAGAACACCTCATACCACTGAGATAGGCGCAGCAATAACCCACAGAATCATTCCCATAGATGAGTTACCTTATACTTGTGCAGCTTGTGAGGACTGCTTTTGTGATCATATGATGGACGGGCTTATGGAAGTGTAAAGAGTTCTTCTATCTTTACTGTATAAGTTCCGAGAATGAATAAAGTTTAAATCTTGTTCTTATTTTGAATCTTGCTCTCTTTAAGACGTTTCTTGGTGGTTAATCTTGATTAAAATTTTTCTCTAAGTCTCATATTCGTGAATCTTGCGAAATTATCACAAGTTGCGAGATGAGGACATCTCGCGTTTTTTAAGTGGGGTAGAATGTAAGATTCCTCCCCCAACCCCCTTTTTGATGTCTAGTATCTTCCCCTATAATCAACCCTCTTCAGAAATATAAAGACCTTGTTTCTATCTGTTTTAGCCTAGAGAGAGAAAAATATTCTAGAGAGAGAATATTCAGATTTTGAATATTTTTGGATAGAAAAATATCTCTTATAATTTAGATGAGTTCCCCTGAAATAGAAATTCAAAAAGAATTTTCCAATGTGCAATTGGAATTAATTGGAAATAGGTATAAAGAACCTTAGTCTAAGGGTCTAGATTTTCAGAAATCTTTAGACTATGGTCCAATTAAGGTTCCTATGGGCCAATAGCATCAATCCATGTGTAGGGAAGAGATAAATCCAAATTTGTAAAAAAGAAGATACCCAAAAATGAGTAAATGCTCACATAAGGTGAAGAGTTGAAAATGTACAAGGTTTATTAGTAAAAAACTATGAGCAATATTAAAAATATGAGATATTTTGGGTATCCAAAAATGAGTAAATGCTCACATAAGATGAAGAGTTGAAAATGTACAAGGTTTATTAGTAAAAAACTATGAGCAATATTAAAATGATGCCATTATGACACATATGTAAGGAAGGGGAATTCTTTAAAGGAGGTGCATATTTCACATAAGATGAAGAGTTGAAAATGTACAAGGTTTATTAGTAAAAAACTATGAGCAATTTTAAAATGATTCCATTATGACACATATGTAAGGAAGGGGAATTCTTTAAAGGAGGTGCATATTTCACATAAGATGAAGAGTTGAAAATGTACAAGGTTTATTAGTTAAAAAAAACTATGAGCAATATTAAAATGATTCCATTATGACACATATGTAAGGAAGGGGAGTTCTTTAAAGGAGGTGCATATTTCACATGCTTGAATGAGTTTTAAACTCATAAAAATTGAGATATTTCATCTCTCCTCTCTCCTCATTCAAGTCTAGTTCCAAAAAGTTAGCTTAACTGACCTAAAAATGGTCAAATATTGACCAAACTGATTTAGAAAATTCTAGAATCAGTTTGTTTGGTTAGGAGCTCAATTTTTCCTATAAATAGAAGCCTCTCCCTTGTTGAAAAATAGTTAGTGTTTATGCATCGTTACTCTACTCCACCTAAGCCAAGAACTGTGAATTCATTTAATAATTCACTAGTTTTTGGAGCTTCCCTCTTTCTTCAATCCCCATTAGTGGCTCCATCAACATACTTAACCAATTGATTGGTTGGGGGCCTCTACCGTGAACAAAGAATCAAGCAAGTTGTAAGGTAATTAGTGAATATTGATCTTTCTATAATTTCTCAATGTTTCTCTCTTCTCAACCCCTCTCAAGCTTGAGAAGTTTAATTGGTATGGTTTTTTTTTAAATGCTATTGAAGTTTGAATAGTAGTGAAGAGTTACATAATGCTATTGAAGTTAATTTTCATTTATGTTTAAATTCTAATGATTTTTATGTAAATTCTCTCCCTCACTCAAGAAATGGTCATACTCATGACCCGTTCTCAATCCAAATCAAGCTTTTCATAAAGCTTTTTCTTAACCCAAGATTAAGCTATGCTTGAGGCCAAATTAATGGCTTTTTTCTATGCTTTTAGTTTATGCATATTGATGATTCAATCCACTATAGATTAATGATCCAATTAGAGATCATTTTAATTATTTCCTTAATGATAAGCTTTATCCCTTAGAAAAAATTGAGATTTATCAGTCATAGCAGCGGAGCTATGGCAAAAGTTTTATAAAAATTATGCATAAAATAATTTCATTCAAAGTATAAAAAGAGGACTTCCTACCATATTCTAGGAATTATCATCCTAGATTAATTGAAAGAATTTCATTATAATCATGGAGAAATTGAATTCTAATATCATGCATAAAGGATAATTTTTTTTATATCAAAAGTGTTACTTTTATCATTTTTAATTTTCATGCATAGAAGTATGCATAAAGGAAAAAAAAATTTATATCAAAAGTGTTACTTTTATCATTTTTTAATTTTTCATGCATAGAAGTATGCATAAAGGATAATTTTTTTATATCAAAAGTGTTACTTTTATCATTTTTAATTTTCATGCATAGAAGTATGCATAAAGGAAAAAAATTTATATCAAAAGTGTTACTTTTATCATTTATTAATTTTTCATGCATAGAAGTATGCATAAAGGATAATTTTTTTATATCAAAAGTGTTACTTTTATCATTTTTAATTTTCATGCATAGAAGTATGCATAAAGGAAAAAAATTTATATCAAAAGTGTTACTTTTATCATTTATTAATTTTTCATGCATTGAAGTATGCATAAAGGATAATTTTTTTATATCAAAAGTGTTACTTTTATCATATTGGATTTCATGCATAGAGGTATGCATAAAAGTTGAATATTTTATTATAAAAGTGTTACTTTTAGCATAATTGAATTTCATGCATAGAGGTATGCATAAAAGATATGGAAAGTGATAAGATATGATAAGATGCATGTGGATGTGGATGTGGATGTATGAATGTGGATGTATGGATGTGAATGTGGATGTGGATGTGGATGTATGAATGTGGATGTATGGATGTGGATGTGGATGTATGAATGTGGATGTATGGATGTGAATGTGGATGTGGATGTGGATGTATGAATGTGGATGTATGGATGTATGAATGTGGATGTATGGATGTGAATGAGGATGTAGATGTGGATGCATGGATGTAAATGTGGATGTGGATGTATGGATGTATGCATGTAGATGTGGATGCATGAATGTGGATGTATGGATGTGAATGAGGATATAGATGTGGATGTATGGATGTGAATGTACTTGTAGATAAAGATGTATATATGTGAATGGGAATGTGGATGTGGATGTATGTATGCATGTGGATGTGGATATGGATGTGTATGTATGAATGTGGATATGGGATGTGGATGTATAAATGAGGATGTGAAAATAGAGATAAGCATGTAGATGTGGATGCATGAATGTGGATGTATGGATGTGAATGAGGATATAGATGTGGATGTATGGATGTGAATGTGCTTGTAGATAAAGATGTATATATGTGAATGGGAATGTGGATGTGGATGTATGTATGCATGTGGATGTGGATATGGATGTGTATGTATGAATGTGGATATGGGATGTGGATGTATAAATGAGGGTGTAAAAATAGAGATAAGCATGTAGATGTGGATGCATGAATGTGGATGTATGGATGTGAATGAGGATATAGATGTGGATGTATGGATGTGAATGTGCATGTAGATATGGATGTATATATGTGAATGGGAATGTGGATGTGGATGTATGTATGCATGTGGATGTGGATATGTATGAATGTGGATATGGGATGTGGATGTATAAATGAGGATGTGAAAATGGAGATAAGCATGTAGATGTGGATGTATGGATGTGAATGTGGATGTGGATGTGGATGTATGAATGTGGATGTATGGATGTGAATGAGGATGTGGATGAGGATGCATGGATGTAAATGTGGATGTGTATGTATGGATGTAGACATGTAGATGTGGATGCATGAATGTGGATGTATGGATGTGAATGAGGATATAGATGTGGATGTATGGATGTGAATGTGCATGTAGATATGGATGTATAGATGTGAATGAGAATGTGGATGTGGATGTGGATGTATGTATGTGGATGTGGATGTATGAATGAGGACGTGATAATGAATGTATGCATGTGGATGTGGATATGGATGTGTATGTATGAATGTGGATATGGGATGTGGATGTATAAATGAGGATGTGAAAATGGAGATAAGCATGTAGATGTGGATGTATGGATGTGAATGTGGATGTGGATGTGGATGTATGAATGTGGATGTATGGATGTGAATGAGGATGTGGATGTGGATGCATGGATGTAAATGTGGATGTGTATGTATGGATGTAGACATGTAGATGTGGATGCATGAATGTGGATGTATGGATGTGAATGAGGATATAGATGTGGATGTATGGATGTGAATGTGCATGTAGATATGGATGTATAGATGTGAATGAGAATGTGGATGTGGATGTGGATGTATGTATGTGGATGTGGATGTATGAATGAGGACGTGATAATGAATGTATGCATGTGGATGTGGATATGGATGTGTATGTATGAATGCGGATATGGATGTGGATATGGATGTGTATGTATGAATGTGGATATGGGATGTGGATGTATAAATGAGGATGTGAAAATGGAGATAAGCATGTAGATGTGGATGTATGGATGTGAATGTGGATGTGGATGTGGATGTATGGATGTGGATATGGATGTGAATATATGATATGTGATGTGAAGGAATCTGAAGTGAAGAGATGGAAAATGATATGATTGGATGAGTACACATATAAATGAAATGTGGAATAAGTAATGTGGATTGCATGAGGGATAATGTGGAAAAATGAGAGTTAATATAGAAATTGTATTTGTAAACTGTTTGTAAATGCTGTTTGTAAATGGCTGTTTTATGTCAAGAATGCTGGGAAAGCATTTTGACCGTCTTGTGATTAAGGTCGTGGAGACCTAACTGATAAAGTTGCAACTGCTAACGGAGAGTCAATGGAGGACGTCTCGCGTAGCAAGGTCGGCCGAGGTCTTGACCAGCCTCGGTTCGATTAAAATGGTGAGCTTCCGGTACGGTGGATGAGGGACCAAGGAAGCGGCCTATGAGTGAAGCGCTAGGTCACCTGCGAAGGATCCTAGAGGGTGCTGACCATACGGTGCTCGGGCTCTGGGTCGCCCAGGATACCCACGCGTGCGTCGAGGAAGATATTGGAACAAGGAGTAAGAGTTGTTTTCTGGAACCGGGCATGGATCTGGTTGACTGACCTTGCTGGTCCTCAACGGATGAGTCCATGGCTCTTTTATATGGATCTGTTGGTTGATCTTGCTGATCTTCAACGAGAGTCCATCTTGATAAGTGATTATATTGTTGAGTATTATGGGCTAGGAACTATTGAAACGGCCCCTGTGTGGACAGGTGGTGAGCGTTCTAGTTGCCAATGATGCCATAGATACTCTGATGAAGGAATGATGGGAAATTATGAATCAACTGGATAATTTGGGAGATTGTGATCAGTGGTACTATGGTTTCATTAAAGGATTGTTTTAAAGTTAGCTGATGCTAAGAAAAAGGCAATTTTCATATTGGGTGTGTAAGTGGTGTGGCTAGTTTTATGTTTGCATGAAATTCCGGCTAGGGGGCCTTGGAACTCTTTTCCTTGGTACCCGGGACAAAACCTAACCAAATTCCAAATTGGATCCCATCACTACAGTGGTTGGGCGGTTGGCTAACCCATGGGATCGGATGGGGTTAGGCTGGACTGATGGATCCGTAAATCGAGACTCAATTTCTGTTATTACGATAGATAAAGTAAATCCCGGATAGTAATTGTTCTATGGATAGGAATCAACGGCTGTGCCTCCTTGGTGGGGAAAAAAGCGTTGATCCCAATGATCCAAGTGCAAGTTTCTTCCTTGATCTGACCAAGTATCTTTATAGATGCAGTCGGATCTGTTTGATCAGTAAGAGTTTTGACTACGTTAGAGTAAAAATTATCCTGGTGGAATCGCCCGTGCTTTCCGGATAAGGGAAGTTTTTCCGGGTCTGGTTTTGGAAAAACCGACGGATTAGTCTTTTGTCCGGATATCCGTGGACGAGGCCCCGAGTGTGGGACCCTACCTCGCGCAAGAAGTGCTACTTCCGCTGCTAGTACCCCGAATCCGTTGCGCGGTGGGAACAGGGATCTCACAGTTGGTATCAGAGCGAATTGGTTAATAAAGATCAACTGAGAAGCCAAATATGTCAAAAATTTATCAAGAAGCACAAAAAGGTTGTAATTGTGTGATATAATTCATACAATTTGATATTCAAACTGAAATTCGTAATTTGGTAATTGGGACTTCAGATGGAAGTACCGCAATTATATAGAATCCCTGACTTGCTTGAGGCCTAGACATGATGGTATTTACCTTATAATTCCAAGGGCCGTGACTACCCGTATATACCGAGAGTATACTGCAGCTCTTTACTGACAGTATATACGAGTAAATCTAAGACTTAAAATTATAAGCGTTAATGCTATCCAGAGGATGATTTCGAATGTGGTTGATATGATTTTTAATTCTGTTTGAGAATTGATGAATTGATTTGGATTCTGATTGAAAAATGATGATCCTTGAAATTTGGTTGAAATGTAATAAGCTGAGCGAAACATCAATGAGGATGAATGGGATGAGTCCCTGTGATGATATTCATAACTGGAATGATGATAATGATTTCAGCAAATCACTATGAGATTAGTGGATTGTGCTGTCAGATTGCTACTATTAATACTTGACTTGGTGGATCAAGTTAAGAGATGACAAATTGAGAACTTGCTTGACTAAAATTCCTGTGGTGGAGGAATGTTCAGAAGGAAAATTTTCAGTCTAATGGACCATTATCGTGTTAAAGATATGAATGATATGATCTGAATGAATTGTTATTTAATGATGAGTTCTATATAAGGGATAATTATCCCCGTATTCTGTTGGGTTGACCAGAATATAAGGAACCCCAGAATAAATTGGATCTTAAGAAAAGAGTTGTCCTCTACCTTACGAGATGAGGACATCTCGCACTTTTTTAAGTGGGGTAGAATGTCAGATTCCTCCCCAACCTTTGAGGTATATAGGAGTAAGAATCTCTCTTTTGATCTTATAATTATTCCCTCTCTAAAATAAAAGAAAGATTCTGTAAAAAGAAAAAAAAAGAAAAAAGAAAAAAAAAAGATCCTTTTCCTAGAATACTTCTCAGGAGTTCTACCTGTTTTAAGAACTCAGAACAATGAGTTCAGAAGTGAAAATCGGTGTTTTGGATACCACGGTTTTGGGTTTCATTCGAGTACGGCCCAAAAAGAAGTTCTTTATCTCTTGGGGAGTATAAGAAGTTATCCCCCAGATATTGTGAACCGTATCTGAATTCAATGAAAGTAGGTGACTTAGCCTACAAGCTTCTTTTATCTTCTCATCTCAAAGTTCTTAATGCCTTCTATAGAAAAATGTGCCAAACCCAAATCATGGAAAGACGGTAAAACTTCAGTGACAAGATATCGTTGGCTTCTAAGTTACGCTAGCTCCTTCCTTTATATAAGTCGTAACTTTTACTTGTCGCTCACAGTAATCTTACTTCCATCGATCTCCTTTCTTTCTTAATCTCCTTCATGGCTTGGCAACAAGAACTAGTTTTATCCATAATGATTCCTCATCTTCAAGACGCAAGAGAGTCTGTGAAGAAAGACTTTATAGAACAGTATGAGCGCTCACTTTTTCCTCACCTAGGAACTTCTGTAGCGCAGACCAAATGGCGGACCTATCAAGACATAACTAGGGTAACACCCTGGGGTCAGCAGCACTTTCGTAACAATGTCCGCTTGGCCATGGTTATTGAAGCTTTGGGTTTGGGTCCCCGATACTACTGCGTCATGAGATCAAGGCATCCTGGGTTTTCTGAGCGGGTCTTCTTACTGGCGTGTTTTCTTCCTCATGAGAAGATATGCCTTTACCCCGTTTTTGGCTTGCCTCTCAGAGGTCCTTTTGTTAGAACACCTCATACCACTGAGATAGGCGCAGCAATAACCCACAGAATCATTCCCATAGATGAGTTACCTTATACTTGTGCAGCTTGTGAGGACTGCTTTTGTGATCATATGATGGACGGGCTTATGGAAGTGTAAAGAGTTCTTCTATCTTTACTGTATAAGTTCCGAGAATGAATAAAGTTTAAATCTTGTTCTTATTTTGAATCTTGCTCTCTTTAAGACGTTTCTTGGTGGTTAATCTTGATTAAAATTTTTCTCTAAGTCTCATATTCGTGAATCTTGCGAAATTATCACAAGTTGCGAGATGAGGACATCTCGCGTTTTTTAAGTGGGGTAGAATGTAAGATTCCTCCCCCAACCCCCTTTTTGATGTCTAGTATCTTCCCCTATAATCAACCCTCTTCAGAAATATAAAGACCTTGTTTCTATCTGTTTTAGCCTAGAGAGAGAAAAATATTCTAGAGAGAGAATATTCAGATTTTGAATATTTTTGGATAGAAAAATATCTCTTATAATTTAGATGAGTTCCCCTGAAATAGAAATTCAAAAAGAATTTTCCAATGTGCAATTGGAATTAATTGGAAATAGGTATAAAGAACCTTAGTCTAAGGGTCTAGATTTTCAGAAATCTTTAGACTATGGTCCAATTAAGGTTCCTATGGGCCAATAGCATCAATCCATGTGTAGGGAAGAGATAAATCCAAATTTGTAAAAAAGAAGATACCCAAAAATGAGTAAATGCTCACATAAGGTGAAGAGTTGAAAATGTACAAGGTTTATTAGTAAAAAACTATGAGCAATATTAAAAATATGAGATATTTTGGGTATCCAAAAATGAGTAAATGCTCACATAAGATGAAGAGTTGAAAATGTACAAGGTTTATTAGTAAAAAACTATGAGCAATATTAAAATGATGCCATTATGACACATATGTAAGGAAGGGGAATTCTTTAAAGGAGGTGCATATTTCACATAAGATGAAGAGTTGAAAATGTACAAGGTTTATTAGTAAAAAACTATGAGCAATTTTAAAATGATTCCATTATGACACATATGTAAGGAAGGGGAATTCTTTAAAGGAGGTGCATATTTCACATAAGATGAAGAGTTGAAAATGTACAAGGTTTATTAGTTAAAAAAAACTATGAGCAATATTAAAATGATTCCATTATGACACATATGTAAGGAAGGGGAGTTCTTTAAAGGAGGTGCATATTTCACATGCTTGAATGAGTTTTAAACTCATAAAAATTGAGATATTTCATCTCTCCTCTCTCCTCATTCAAGTCTAGTTCCAAAAAGTTAGCTTAACTGACCTAAAAATGGTCAAATATTGACCAAACTGATTTAGAAAATTCTAGAATCAGTTTGTTTGGTTAGGAGCTCAATTTTTCCTATAAATAGAAGCCTCTCCCTTGTTGAAAAATAGTTAGTGTTTATGCATCGTTACTCTACTCCACCTAAGCCAAGAACTGTGAATTCATTTAATAATTCACTAGTTTTTGGAGCTTCCCTCTTTCTTCAATCCCCATTAGTGGCTCCATCAACATACTTAACCAATTGATTGGTTGGGGGCCTCTACCGTGAACAAAGAATCAAGCAAGTTGTAAGGTAATTAGTGAATATTGATCTTTCTATAATTTCTCAATGTTTCTCTCTTCTCAACCCCTCTCAAGCTTGAGAAGTTTAATTGGTATGGTTTTTTTTTAAATGCTATTGAAGTTTGAATAGTAGTGAAGAGTTACATAATGCTATTGAAGTTAATTTTCATTTATGTTTAAATTCTAATGATTTTTATGTAAATTCTCTCCCTCACTCAAGAAATGGTCATACTCATGACCCGTTCTCAATCCAAATCAAGCTTTTCATAAAGCTTTTTCTTAACCCAAGATTAAGCTATGCTTGAGGCCAAATTAATGGCTTTTTTCTATGCTTTTAGTTTATGCATATTGATGATTCAATCCACTATAGATTAATGATCCAATTAGAGATCATTTTAATTATTTCCTTAATGATAAGCTTTATCCCTTAGAAAAAATTGAGATTTATCAGTCATAGCAGCGGAGCTATGGCAAAATTTTTATAAAAATTATGCATAAAATAATTTCATTCAAAGTATAAAAAGAGGACTTCCTACCATATTCTAGGAATTATCATCCTAGATTAATTGAAAGAATTTCATTATAATCATGGAGAAATTGAATTCTAATATCATGCATAAAGGATAATTTTTTTTATATCAAAAGTGTTACTTTTATCATTTTTAATTTTCATGCATAGAAGTATGCATAAAGGAAAAAAAAATTTATATCAAAAGTGTTACTTTTATCATTTTTTAATTTTTCATGCATAGAAGTATGCATAAAGGATAATTTTTTTATATCAAAAGTGTTACTTTTATCATTTTTAATTTTCATGCATAGAAGTATGCATAAAGGAAAAAAATTTATATCAAAAGTGTTACTTTTATCATTTATTAATTTTTCATGCATAGAAGTATGCATAAAGGATAATTTTTTTATATCAAAAGTGTTACTTTTATCATTTTTAATTTTCATGCATAGAAGTATGCATAAAGGAAAAAAATTTATATCAAAAGTGTTACTTTTATCATTTATTAATTTTTCATGCATTGAAGTATGCATAAAGGATAATTTTTTTATATCAAAAGTGTTACTTTTATCATATTGGATTTCATGCATAGAGGTATGCATAAAAGTTGAATATTTTATTATAAAAGTGTTACTTTTAGCATAATTGAATTTCATGCATAGAGGTATGCATAAAAGATATGGAAAGTGATAAGATATGATAAGATGCATGTGGATGTGGATGTGGATGTATGAATGTGGATGTATGGATGTGAATGTGGATGTGGATGTATGAATGTGGATGTATGGATGTGGATGTGGATGTATGAATGTGGATGTATGGATGTGAATGTGGATGTGGATGTGGATGTATGAATGTGGATGTATCGATGTATGAATGTGGATGTATGGATATAAATGAGGATGTAGATGTGGATGCATGGATGTAAATGTGGATGTGGATGTATGGATGTATGCATGTAGATGTGGATGCATGAATGTGGATGTATGGATGTGAATGAGGATATAGATGTGGATGTATGGATGTGAATGTACTTGTAGATAAAGATGTATATATGTGAATGGGAATGTGGATGTGGATGTATGTATGCATGTGGATGTGGATATGGATGTGTATGTATGAATGTGGATATGGGATGTGGATGTATAAATGAGGATGTGAAAATAGAGATAAGCATGTAGATGTGGATGCATGAATGTGGATGTATGGATGTGAATGAGGATATAGATGTGGATGTATGGATGTGAATGTGCTTGTAGATAAAGATGTATATATGTGAATGGGAATGTGGATGTGGATGTATGTATGCATGTGGATGTGGATGTGGATGTGTATGTATGAATGTGGATATGGGACGTGGATGTATAAATGAGGATGTGAAAATAGAGATAAGCATGTAGATGTGGATGCATGAATGTGGATGTATGGATGTGAATGAGGATATAGATGTGGATGTATGGATGTGAATGTGCATGTAGATATGGATGTATATATGTGAATGGGAATGTGGATGTGGATGTATGTATGCATGTGGATGTGGATATGTATGAATGTGGATATGGGATGTGGATGTATAAATGAGGATGTGAAAATGGAGATAAGCATGTAGATGTGGATGTATGGATGTGAATGTGGATGTGGATGTGGATGTATGAATGTGGATGTATGGATGTGAATGAGGATGTGGATGAGGATGCATGGATGTAAATGTGGATGTAGACATGTAGATGTGGATGCATGAATGTGGATGTATGGATGTGAATGAGGATATAGATGTGGATGTATGGATGTGAATGTGCATGTAGATATGGATGTATAGATGTGAATGAGAATGTGGATGTGGATGTGGATGTATGTATGTGGATGTGGATGTATGAATGAGGACGTGATAATGAATGTATGCATGTGGATGTGGATATGGATGTGTATGTATGAATGTGGATATGGGATGTGGATGTATAAATGAGGATGTGAAAATGGAGATAAGCATGTAGATGTGGATGTATGGATGTGAATGTGGATGTGGATGTGGATGTATGAATGTGGATGTATGGATGTGAATGAGGATGTGGATGTGGATGCATGGATGTAAATGTGGATGTGTATGTATGGATGTAGACATGTAGATGTGGATGCATGAATGTGGATGTATGGATGTGAATGAGGATATAGATGTGGATGTATGGATGTGAATGTGCATGTAGATATGGATGTATAGATGTGAATGAGAATGTGGATGTGGATGTGGATGTATGTATGTGGATGTGGATGTATGAATGAGGACGTGATAATGAATGTATGCATGTGGATGTGGATATGGATGTGTATGTATGAATGCGGATATGGATGTGGATATGGATGTGTATGTATGAATGTGGATATGGGATGTGGATGTATAAATGAGGATGTGAAAATGGAGATAAGCATGTAGATGTGGATGTATGGATGTGAATGTGGATGTGGATGTGGATGTATGGATGTGGATATGGATGTGAATATATGATATGTGATGTGAAGGAATCTGAAGTGAAGAGATGGAAAATGATATGATTGGATGAGTACACATATAAATGAAATGTGGAATAAGTAATGTGGATTGCATGAGGGATAATGTGGAAAAATGAGAGTTAATATAGAAATTGTATTTGTAAACTGTTTGTAAATGCTGTTTGTAAATGGCTGTTTTATGTCAAGAATGCTGGGAAAGCATTTTGACCGTCTTGTGATTAAGGTCGTGGAGACCTAACTGATAAAGTTGCAACTGCTAACGGAGAGTCAATGGAGGACGTCTCGCGTAGCAAGGTCGGCCGAGGTCTTGACCAGCCTCGGTTCGATTAAAATGGTGAGCTTCCGGTACGGTGGATGAGGGACCAAGGAAGCGGCCTATGAGTGAAGCGCTAGGTCACCTGCGAAGGATCCTAGAGGGTGCTGACCATACGGTGCTCGGGCTCTGGGTCGCCCAGGATACCCACGCGTGCGTCGAGGAAGATATTGGAACAAGGAGTAAGAGTTGTTTTCTGGAACCGGGCATGGATCTGGTTGACTGACCTTGCTGGTCCTCAACGGATGAGTCCATGGCTCTTTTATATGGATCTATTGGTTGATCTTGCTGATCTTCAACGAGAGTCCATCTTGATAAGTGATTATATTGTTGAGTATTATGGGCTAGGAACTATTGAAACGGCCCCTGTGTGGACAGGTGGTGAGCGTTCTAGTTGCCAATGATGCCATAGATACTCTGATGAAGGAATGATGGGAAATTATGAATCAACTGGATAATTTGGGAGATTGTGATCAGTGGTACTATGGTTTCATTAAAGGATTGTTTTAAAGTTAGCTGATGCTAAGAAAAAGGCAATTTTCATATTGGGTGTGTAAGTGGTGTGGCTAGTTTTATGTTTGCATGAAATTCCGGCTAGGGGGCCTTGGAACTCTTTTCCTTGGTACCCGGGACAAAACCTAACCAAATTCCAAATTGGATCCCATCACTACAGTGGTTGGGCGGTTGGCTAACCCATGGGATCGGATGGGGTTAGGCTGGACTGATGGATCCGTAAATCGAGACTCAATTTCTGTTATTACGATAGATAAAGTAAATCCCGGATAGTAATTGTTCTATGGATAGGAATCAACGGCTGTGCCTCCTTGGTGGGGAAAAAAGCGTTGATCCCAATGATCCAAGTGCAAGTTTCTTCCTTGATCTGACCAAGTATCTTTATAGATGCAGTCGGATCTGTTTGATCAGTAAGAGTTTTGACTACGTTAGAGTAAAAATTATCCTGGTGGAATCGCCCGTGCTTTCCGGATAAGGGAAGTTTTTCCGGGTCTGGTTTTGGAAAAACCGACGGATTAGTCTTTTGTCCGGATATCCGTGGACGAGGCCCCGAGTGTGGGACCCTACCTCGCGCAAGAAGTGCTACTTCCGCTGCTAGTACCCCGAATCCGTTGCGCGGTGGGAACAGGGATCTCACACTAACAGTAGATGATTATGAGCAAATCATTATTACCAAGAATCCATTGCTTAAACCCCATCGCATGCGCCAAGCACTCTTATAGAAAAACCCTTTTAATCCCACAACTCTTATACAATCAAAAGCATATGCAACAATTTTCCAAGCCATAGGTTTACCATATCCGTTAGTTTTGGAGATAGACCAGAAGTAATAGAACTTGGATAGTTGGATCGACAAGAGTTATGTAGGAAAATGTCACAAGAAGTTCAAAACTCTGAAACCCATGCTTCCTCAAAATTTACATTATCACATTCATGATTGCCCTTTCTTACAAAAGATGGAAGCAGGAGCATTTAGTAGAGTCAAGAGGAGGTTATGATGAAATGTAGGTGGACGCTGATGGCCAAGTTGTCCAATGGATAATTTTGGTATCCAACGAGCCTAAAGAGTGCCATTCCTAGCCATAAAGCAATATGTTGACATCTATAAGGCATCCCAACAACACCATCCACCATTGTACATGCCAATTAAAAGAAGATTCACTATGACAAAGAGCTCAAGATTCACACTTCCTTTACAACTTTCCTTACTTTAAGCATAGCACGAGACTCTCAACAATGGTAGTTTATGCTCACCATAGTGCATGCATGGAGGGTAATTCCAAATCTAACTGTAGTCACCCCACTGTACAATTTTTTAGCTTATCATTCTTCTAATTGATATTGAAGATGACTATGTACATAGCTACAACCATCAACATAGGGCCTTCCAAGAGTGGTATCATGTAGTACTACCATAGGCTATGTTGTCTTCTACCATCCTATATGTATACTACTTTTGAAGATATAATCGATATCAACTTCTGGAGGGGTTACTTTCTTTCTCCCTGGAACTCTTCATGTCCTCCACATGGGAAAGATCCACTCTAAAGAATATCTAGGGCAACATGCCGTGTGATAATAGATTTCTAGAGGGGTTACTTTCTTTCTCCCTGGAACTCTTCATGTCCTCCACATGGGAAAGATCCACTCTAAAGAATATCTAGGGCAACATGCCGTGTGATAATAGATTTCAAGGAGGGAATCTCCACTAGGTAGAGGGGTTATGTAAGAGAGATAGCACAATAAGTGTCATGAAATGACACTATAAACATTAGAGAGATAGACAAAATGTGTCATGAAATGGTACTATAAATGTTGTAATTATGAGAATGGGTGGCCATGCCCAGCCTATGTACCTTGTAGCCATTTATGCCCAAGTGTGAAGAAGAACTAATTGTATAAATAGCAAATTTTCATAATGCAAATAAACAATCCCCCTTTGTGCCAATTGAGTTTAGTCTTATCTCCTTGCTCTCTTGACTCTATGGTGTGAGAGTGAGAGTTTAGAGAAAAGAGAACTTCATTCTTGGTGCATGTTCCTCTTATGATTATGTTCTTGTGTCCATGAGTGTGAAATTATAGAGGAGTGAGTGTCCTTGTATGAGGAGATACAACCTCAAGCCTCCAGAGATATGAGCTTGGATGTCGGCAAGTTCCCCACCACGATGTGTTAAGGCAAGTTCCCCACGATGTGTATCCTATAGAAACATGCACCTCACTTTATAAGGGAGAACGTTCTAGCATATGATTTGACATTAGGAAAAATTTGGACTCAAAAAGAACCCTCTATAATTAGTATTACCTTTTTTATCCCATATCTACTGATGACTATTCCTCTATTGGATCCCTATAATTGGTAAGAGGCCAAGAATTTGGTATTGCTTGCGGCGGCGTTCACTTTGTATTATACTACCCTTGCCAGACTCCTGAGCTTGTTTGGTTAAGCTTCTCCTTTACTTCAGCATCATTCATGAGTTACATACACCTAGGACAGTGGTACTAAAAGTATACCTTTTTTGTTCTCCGGTATCTTGATATGGTTGGGTATTATGCTATGGGACTGGTCCATGCATGGACCAAGGTATCTAGCCTTTTGGATAGGTTTGGCTGCCTTTCCCTTGGTATTTTTTTATGGGTTCTGCCATCTTCCCCTCCCCCCCTCAGGATAGTGGTGAACTCGGGTCTTGATACAAGAAAGCTTAATCAGTCCATTGGCTGGCATGAACAACTTCTTTACTTTTTAAAGTTCTCTATTATTAGCTTGAGATTGATGGTGTTAGGCACATAGCTATTTGAGGGCACTGGGGGATGAACTATAGCTCCTTGGAATGAAAGTCTCACGGTTGTGATTTAGAAAACTCCTGAGAAAACTCTAGAATCACGGTCTGACATACTCCATGATTTTGACATTTGGGAAGCCCTTGCACCATAGAAAGAGTGCAAGAACTAACCAAGGTTGTGGGACTTTTCCTAACCGCGCACACTCAAGAGCATAAAACAACTCAAACAAGGAATTTAATCTTCCATGGCCTAGCTTACAATTGCATGGGCAAGGTGTGTCACTCACTTGGTGAACACTTGTGCTAGGATTCTTGTCCACCATGACTGGCAACAAAGAGAACCTCCTTTCCTTTTTAGATTATTATTAGCCTGAGGCTGGTGGTGTAGGCACATAACTGTTTGAGGGAAATGAGGGGGGATGAACTACAGCTCCCTGGAATGAAAGTCTCATGATTGTGATTCAAAAACCTCCCGAGAAAACTCTAGATTCACGGTTTGACATACTCCATGATTTTGACATTTGGGAAGCCGTTGCACCATAAAAAGAGTGCAAGAACTAACCAAGGTTGTGGGGCTTTTCCCAATCGCACTCGGGAGCATAAAGCAGCTCAAATTGAGAAGCTAATATTCCATAGCCTAGCTCAAAATTGCATGAGCAACGTGTGTCACTCACCTCATGAACATTTGTAGTTGGATTCTTTTAGGAGACGATGTTACCGCGCAGCCACACTCCAAAGCTCCACTCCAATGTCTCACTGCTGCTACACTCCAATGGAAGCTCGACCCTCCTCTCACTAAATCTCCCTCTCTCACATGCACTCACACATACATAATGAGCATATAGTATCTTTAATTAAATTAGGCAAGCAAGCAAGACACACAAGAGAGCAAGAGAGTAGAGAAGAAGAGCACTCTATTAGTTGTATAAGAGAATGAATGGTGAGAATACAAATTGACTCTTATCTCCATACTTAAAATATAGGTTCATGGCTATCCAAGGCCACCTGAGCTTGTGCAAACACTTAATCTAAGAATGCAATGAAATGCCTTTCATAGAGAAGTGGCGATCACACCTGTAAAATATACAATGTCAACATTTTTAATGCTAACGGCCAAATGAAGTGATGGTTGCCAATGGATGGCGTCGACACTGTGGAGAGGTGTCCAATGAGGGTTAACATGCCCTCCTTCTTGTTGATGTAGATTTCATACTTGGAATATGTCGATGAAGATTTGGCGAGGCTTGCTGGATGCATGTTGGCATAAAAAATGTCATAAGTCTTGGAAGGTTTGCAAGGTAACATGGTACCACAAGTAAGATGCTCTTGTGGAAAATAAATGAATTTTAGAATACACCAATCAAGTAGTGAAGGAAAGATTTTTGCGAGACTGGTCAAATTTCCTAGTTAAGACAAGGGTAATATTAAGGGTGGTCCAAGTTCGATCTAAACTAAGATGGAGAAAAAAGCATGCCTCGGGTTATGACCTTAGTCTCGACACATTATCATTTTGGTGAAACCATCCCTAGCTATTGTCTAGCCTCATAAATGAAACTGCCAAGTGATTATTATAAGCGTTGCTTTTGATTCTAAAAATATAAAAGTAGGGCACCCTGCAAAGACCGAGGCAATGGTCTAGAGATCTCATTCAAGAGTATCTAAGAACCGCTAAGTAGCTCCATAGTGATGTTTTTTTTTAAATCCCTTTATCCACAATGTCCCATCCTATGGAGATCAAGGCTACGGTCCCAAGGATCCATCACTAAGAACCAAAAGTCCCAAGGCTCTATCACTTAGAGCCAAAAGTTCTACCTAGATCACACATGACGATGCTTATCTTCTTGTTGGGTTTTGTTTGTGTTTTGCTTTGTTTTGTTTTATTTTTTATTTTTTAAAATAAAATAGTTTCACTTTCACAATTCACTTAGAAGGCTCAATTCTAATTAAAGAGGTCACACTAAGGAAGGTGGAGTCCTTGGCATACTCTAAGGTCGATCTCAAGGAGGATTGAACTAAGATCAAAGCCTAAATGGCTATCCAAGTAATAACGAGAAAATTTATAGACCAGTAGCATAATGATGTAAGAAAGCACTCAAACAAACACTAAATGGAGAATCATAAAAAATATTGAAACAATAGCAAAAGGTGAGGATGGGTTAGAATATACCCGGGCAATGAGGAAAATCTTGTCCATTTCAAGATTGCGCATCCACTGCATGTTGTAAATCTAGATTTGGTCTACATGGCTGCACCTCAATAACCTGTAAATCAAACTCATCTAGAAATCTCATCGTTAGATAACCATAGTTCATAAGCATGCTCTGATTCTTTATCACTAGGTTGGTTTTCCTCCTCACTTGGGTGTGCTTCATATATATGTGTACTCTGGTATACTAGGCAATGGTCTGAGTGCATCCTCACTGTGATATGGCATGGGAACTATAAGTAAGTGAGCTAAGTAGCTACTCTGAGCTAAGATATCTAGGTAATTTCATGCACCATGCTCTAGAAGGGACAATGATTCGATAATGTTACTTTGAATGACAGTGTAAGTCCATAAGTTCTTGCCCTCCTGTGCCCTGCTCTACAAGCTATTCCTATATAGTTCTAGTTTGATAGGGTCCTCCCATTGGGTAATGTACACTCATGTGATCGTGTCGTTGTGCTGTCTCTCCTACCATGGACTGTAATGATCCTGTCCCCCATAGCGCCAAAATAAGTTCTACATTACCAACATAAGTAGGATGTTGCATATAATATACGATGCCTATAAGTAAGGCATGGTGCAGAACTGTAGGTAGAACAGGTCCACAACAAAGGTGGCTCCACAACATCCACTAGAATATCATCTAGAGCATCATAATACTCTATCTGGGACACCACATCATAAAAGATATCATCATCACGACTATGATCCACATAAGCAACACCACGAAGAACATGTGTATCATTAATCAAGGTGATATCCTCACTAAGAATAAGAGATATATGCTACATCCTCCCTATGCATCACTACTAGCACAAGGAGGGCTTTCGAGAAGCATATATGCTCCAAGCATGAGAATATCTTCATCAAAGAAAATGAACACATAAAACCATATGTGGAGCAAATCACCACTCCAAGAGCATATAAGAATGCACATCCACATCATAGTGCCATAAGGTATCCATAAGAATACCACATTCATGTGTGAGCTATACTCCACAAGATCTCTTCCTTTTGTAAGCCTTAGTATAATCAAGAATTGTATGCATAGCTTCCTTGAGAACACATCTCCCATCATAGCTTCCTTGAGAACACATCTCCCATCATAAACATAAGCATGGAAAGTATAGGCATCCCCATCATGCTTAGAATAAGAAACCATAGCATGGATCGGTAAACTAGCCCCATCATGCCTCATAAAAGAATGGGACAAACCCTCCATCACATGGAAAAATCCATCAACATGGATCCCATCATGCATGGAACACATATCATGAAGAGCAACAACTTGTGAATTATCGTCACATAAAACAACATCATGAAGAACAATATCATGTAATCTTGAAATGCCATCAAACCCAGTAAATAGACTCAAAGAGAGAGCTCATATGGGCATCCATGCTAGGGAAGGCATGCTCTGATGGATCATAATCAAGAATCAAAGCATCCATGTGAGAAACATCATCCTCATGTGAGAATCAAAGCATCCATGTGAGAAACATCATACTCATGAACCATGAGAGTAGCATCATCATGAAGCAATATAGCATCATGCATCACCATATCATGTGTAGTAAAAGCATCATCATAAACATGAGAAGAAACCTGGCTATCATCAACCATATCTGAAATTGCATCTTGTGGTGAAGTAGACTCCACTGAAAATGAATTACATCATTTTCTTCTCTCCGTGAGAATATCAGTAAGTAAGAGATCTACGCAAAAACTATGTGGTACTTGTAGCATTATATGGTAGTGATGTGTGTGAACGCACTTAGGACCGCCGGGGCATTTTTTCCCTCACTAGGAGGTTTTTTCCCCTGTGCATATGTACACTCTCTTATTTACTCATTTTGGGGTGTGTACTTATCTTTTGTATCTGGCACACATTTGTTCATTCTATTCTAGTGAGTTTGTGTGCTCTTAAGCTTCTCTATCTTGTGTGTGTGCATTGTTGAGACCCTAACCCAAATTCCAACAATTGGTATCCAAGCTAACTTCCTTGACACTTGATCTAGTAGTCTGCCTCCTTCCTCACGACCCTTATTTTCTATCTCTGATGATTGAGATACCCTCTTAGGAGAAGAAGGTGTATACTATAGTGTGCTGTATACAAAGTATACAAAATTTTCAGGGTCTACGGCATGATTTGGCCGCATTTCGGGCGTGTTTTGGGCACTGTAAGGTTTCTACATACGTTTTGGAGAGGCGTCATTTTGGATTGGTTCTGCTCGATTTTGGGTGTTTGGGTTGTGTAGCGGCAAAGATTTGGTGTGCAACAACATTTGTAGTGTCTTCAACAACATCGACCATCATACTTTTGCTAGTAACACTCTATTCTCTACTTTGTGTTATTTTTCATACACTTTGTAGGTGATTCAGTCAGTTGTTGGCAGCCATCCATCTAGTGTGTACTTTTGCTAGTAACACTCTATTCTCTACTTTGTGTTATTTTTCATACACTTTGTAGGTGATTCAGTCAATTGTTGCACAACTACCAGTGCAACCTGGTGTGCTGTAGGTACCTCTGAAGTAGAATCTGATACACAGATGTGGCTCCTCTACATGCACTTCCAGTATCTCCCACTGCTGCTCAAACGAGATGGGATGGAAGAGATGCATAGGCACATGCATTGCTTGCACTTTCTGTGAAGCAAAGCAGTATTCCTCATATTCGATCATGTAAGACTTCAAAACAGGCATGGGCTGCATTATACCAGGTGCGCAATGAAGCACGTGTTGCATATCTACGCAAACAACTGGAGTCTGAGCACATGAATGAGGGAGACTCAATGGATAGATTCTTGACCAAGATCAAAGAATTCAAGGAGCAGCTTGCTAGTGTGGATGAGATATATCCTGATAGTACATTGGTGCCCACAATTCTCTGTGCATTGTCGAATTCTTATCAGAGTTTTTCCTCTACCCTTAGACACATGATGAAGGAAAATCCAAATGCCCTTACATTTGATGAGTTGGTTTCAGTACTCTTGCAAGAAGAGCAGTCTAGGCAAAACAGATCTAATATGCGAGTTGGTGAGTGACCAAGCTTTTGTTGCCAATCACAAAGGCAAAGGTAAAGCTTCTTTGCATGGTGGCTCTATAAGCCAAAATGAGAATCCTCAGGTAAGGATGTAGAGAAAGAAGGTGATAAGCCTAAAAAGAAGGGTAAGTGTCACTATTGCAGGAAACCAGGGCACTACATACATAAGTGCAAGAAAAGGCTAGAGAAGGAGAAAAAGAAATAATTGGGCATGGCTATGGTGGTGGCTGATGCATCTACACTAAGTGCAAAGAAGAAGGAATCTATAAGTTTTTCTTAAGATTATTGGGCATGGATTGTACATTGCAGTTATGACCCTTCTGTTCATGATGTATGCATGTTAGTGGCAAAATCGGATGCTTGGTACTTTGACAGTGGTGCTGTAAGCACATTACTTCACAAGAAGGTTTGTTCTCATCTCTGAAATCTGTCCCAAGTGCAAGAACTGTCACATGTGCAAATGGTTCCTCATATCCTGTCAAAGGAGTTGGTAGAGTTGTGCTCATTGTTGCAAATGGGAGCACATTTACTCTTTCGAAAGTTTTATATGTGCCAGGCATTAAGAAGAATTTGTTTTGTTAGTTTCAGCCTTAGCCTTGTCAGGCTTGATGGGTGAAATTTGTGGATGACAGATGTACAATTCACGATAGAAATTATGGTTATTCTATTATTTCCTCTGGTACCTTTTTTCATGGCCTATATACGATGGATGTATTTGAGAAGTTGCAGCATGATGCTTACTCAGTCTCTATTACTAGTGCTATGAGTGATGTAGAATTATGGCATGCACAATTTGGCCTTTTAATTATGGCAGTTTGCTATGCCTTCAAAGGCATGATATGGTGTCTGAGTTGCCAACTCTTGAGACCCCTACTAGACATGTATGTGAGGGGTGTATTCTTGGTAAAATGCATTGGTTTGTGCAAGTTTTATCGCATCCATGTCGTGTGTTCTTGAAATACACTCCTCATGCATGGTAATGACGCTTCTCCATTCCTTGGGTACTCCACATGTCAAGGGAGCCATATGTGTTCATGAACCTCTTCTTCGTGTTATCCTCCATGCAGCATAGCTCCTGTCCTCCCTGCCCTCCACCATGGTGCTTCTTCCCCTTCCTTGTCCGCTTGGCAAGCTAGGTCAATTTGGACCTTTGACCCTCTCCCTTCAAATGTTTCTACCAAAGGTGTATGAAAGAACCAATCAAACATTTCCTTGAGATAGTTTGTGCAAGTTTTACCGCATCCATGTTGTGTGTTCTTGAAAGCCACTCCTCTTGCATGGTAATGACTCTTCTCCATTCCTTGGGTGCTCCACACATCAAGGGAGCCATATGTGTTCATGAACCATGCGCCATGAGCGTACAATATATGTTGTAGTCCGAGAACAAAACCACATTCCTGTAAAATGCATTAATAGAAGATATCTTTATTGCAAACCTTAGAAATCTATGGAATAACATGTAATGCATGATATTCAATTCACCCCATGTATTGACCACCGCTTTAGTGAAGCTTTGCAACTCCACTTGAAATTGTTTGTGTTGTTTCCTTAGTTGTGCTATTTAGATTCATCAACCGCACAACCTTGTTGAAATCTGCCCACACCTTATCACGCAAGACAATAATATTTGCATCTCGATGGATATTTTCATATTCTTTCTCAAATTTCTCAAGTGAAATATATTCAATATTCTTATTTTGAGTAAAATATTCATGGGATTTACAAAAATCAATTCTACCCATATTTCCCAATAATGCTCAAAATTTCACTTTTGATAAATACTCATAATTTGAAATATGCTAAAAATTCCTCTTTTTCCATTTAATTTCTTGGATCTCAAATATCATGGGAATTCCTCTTTTTGCATTTAAATGATTGAATTCCAAATGTCATGGGAATTCCTCTTTTATCATAAAATAAATTTATTTAAAATTCTTCTTTGCTTTAATAAAAATATCCATTATTTCAAATATATCAAGAATTCCACTTTTACCATTTAAATTATTGAATTCCATTTGTCATGGGAATTTCTCTTTTATCATTTAAATTTTCTCATGCATAAAATAAATTTATCAAAAATTTCTCTTTAAATTTAAATAAAAATATCCATTAATTCAAATATGCCAAGAATTCTACTTTTACCATTTAAATGATTGAATTCCAAATGTCATGGGAGTTCCTCTTTTATCATTTAAATTTTCTCATGCATAAAATAAATTTATGTGAAATTTCTCTTTAAATAAAAATATTCATTATTTTAATATACTAATACTCTCTTTTCCCATTTAATTACATAGATCTCCATTATCATGGGAATTCCTCTTTTTGCATAAAAATAAAATTACCAAAATTTTCTCTTTTCTTTAATTAATTATTTATGCATAAATACTAAAAATTAGTTTCCCATGAATTTGATGAAAATCATTCTTTTAGCATAGGATGTTCAATCCTAGAATATGGTAGGAAGTCCTCTTTTCACACTATGCATAAAAATGAGCTATGTATTAATTTTTAAAAATTTTACCATAGCTTCGCCTGTTATTATTGATAATTTTTAATATTTCTAGAAAGAATAAGACTTTGTAATATAATTATGATAGAATACTATCCTTAGACTTAAATCTAATTTATGGAATTAAATCATAAGTTTACCATAGTTTTATTAGCATAAAAGCATAAAAAAGCTATTTTTTTAACCTCTAGCTTAACTAGCATAGAGATTGATTTTGAATTAAGAATTTATCAATGAGAAGCATTCATTTGCTAAAGAGTTAGTCATAGGGATGACTATTCTTTTGGGAGAGAGAGATATACATAAAAAGCATATCCTTAAGCATAAAGATTAACTTTTTTGTAATTAATCATTATAATTCTTATACAAAGCTTGATTTACATTGAAAACAATTAATTTGAAACTTCTCAAGCTTGAGAGGGGTTAAGTGAAATCTTTTGAGAATATTAATGAAAACCATGAAATTACTTCTTACCTCTAGATTTGGCTTGCTTCTTTATCTTAGAAGGAAGGCCCCAACCAATCAATTGGTTTAGTATGTGTTAAGAAGAAAGCTCCAAGGATTGTTGAAGAGAGAGAGAAGCTCCAATCTCTCCAAAAGTAGAGGATGTTTAAGGGATAATAGAAAATATCATTATTTTAATGTAATACTGACATGGTATAGTTCACAGATATTTTTTATAAAAGACTAAGGATCTATTTATAGGTGAGGGAGGCCACTAACCAAGTCCAACTGGGTTCTAGAATTTTTCAGGTTATGTTGACTCAATTTGGACAAGATTTGGATCAGTTTGGCTCCCTTTTTTATTTGGTTTGATCCAGGAGAGAGGAGAGATAAAAATATCACAATTTTTTTGAATTAAAAATCATCCTTATGTGTGAATTAGGCACCTACCTCAAGAGTCCCCCTCTCCTTACCAAGGTGTCAAAAATGCATTATTATTCTCTAATATCTCATTTGTTTAGTAATATCTCATAATTTTTAACTAATAAACCTTGTACTGAGTCAACTCTTAATCTTATGTGAGCATTTACTCATTTTGGGTATTTTCTTTTATTCTTTGGATTTATCTCATCCCAACACTTGGATTAATCCAATTGGCCCATTAGAACCTTAATTGGACCATAATCCAAATTTTTTTGAAAATGTAGACCCTTAGGCTAAGGTCATTTATACACATTTTCAATTAATTCCAAATGCACATTAGAAAGTTCTTTTTGAGTTTTTGTTTCAAGGGAATCCATTTTAGACACTAGGAGGATTTTTATATCCAACGATATCTTAATTTAGGATTATCTCTCTCAAGGCCTAAACAGGATAAAACAAGATTTTTCTTCTATTTTAGAGACGGGAAACAACTCCATGCCTCTCTATACAAACATTACTGCATGTAATGGGGCCTCATTGCTCAATGCTCATATATATATATATATATATTCATACTGAAGTTAGGGCCACTTTTGTCAATAATTACAAGAACAAAAGGGGAGGTTTTTAACACCTTTACACCTCAAAAGCTGGAGGGAGGAATCTTACATCCTACTCCACTTAAAAAACGCGAGATATCCTCATCTCGCAAGTGGAGTATAATCTCTTTCATCTTCTTCTTCTTCAATTGCTTCCAACGTTAGTGCCTTGAAAGTGGACGGCCGATTTGGGAACATCTCTCTTTGACTTCCCCTATTCTAAGGCGGAGGTCTTGCATTACTTTGGATTGAAACTAAGGGTTGGTTAGAGGGTCTCCTCTAGGATTTCCCTGATTTTACGGAAAGGAACCTGATTACTCTAGAGGGAAGGAGCTGGAGTCTGGAATCTTGGTCCCTGACTTCCCTGCCCCGAAAACCTTGATCCAAAAGGAGTTGGGCAATCCATACTTCTGCAATGTCCAAATCCTTGACAGTTATAGCATTTCACTTCTTTGTTCAAGGATGGAACTACTGAAATCGAATTCCAAGGGATTGAGTTCCGGGAAAAGGACCTTTCTTCCATTTTGGAACTTTCCATTTCTTGAGCTTTACCTTGTAGTCTCTTAGGTGGTGGAAGGTTGGAATCACCTTCTGGAGCTAGAAATCTTTTGAAAGATGATGGTGCTGGCTTCGGCGGGATCTTGACATCAAAGGCCTTAGCGAAATCCTTCACCATCCGCACTGCTTTGGCCATGGAAACTGGCTTAGCATTCTTCACTAGGATATTCAAAGGTTTGTTCAGTCCCCGAATGAACCTGGCCATCAGAGCTGGCTTCATCCAGCAGTGGTGGAGTACTTGAGGAGGAGAGCGAACGGTTGGTGATACACTTCAATAGTTCTACTCCCCTGGGTTAACTCTAAGATTTCGTTCATCTTTGTTTTTAAAAACTAGGAGGACAAAATCTCTTCCTTAGGTAAATCTTTGTTTTTAAAAACTATTCTCCATGCCACTCTGGCTATTTCTACTATCTTCAGTCTTGGAAGAGCCAATTTACTCTTCTCATTGTACCCGGTGACATCGAAGTATTCTTCCATTGCTTCGATCCACTTCTCCCATACAGCCTCGCCCAAGTTTTTCCCTTCACCCTTGAAAGGCCCAGGCTGCGATCTATGAAGAGTTTTACAAACATCCAAGTTGAACTCTTCCTCATCGAGTTGGGGGTTATCATTTCTACCACGACAACCTTAATCCATGATCCTATCAATACGAAAATTCTTGTTAAGTCCCTTTATTTATAATTCAAATTCGACTTTAGATCCAACTGATTTTGGGGTTCTTTAGATTGGTCAGCCCCCCACAAAATCATGGGATAAAGATCCCTTCTAATAGAAGAACATATAGAACTCATTATCAGAGAATAATTCATTCATATTCTTAACACAGTAATGGTCCATCAGACCAAAAATTCCATCTGATCATTCCTCCATGGGAATTTCAGTTATGCAGGTTTTCAATTTGTCATCCCTTAATTAGATCCATTGGGTCAAGGGTTAATAGCAACAATCTATCAGCACAATCCACTAATCTCATAGTGATTTGCTAAAGTCATAATCGTCATTCCAGTTACCAATATCATCACTGGGATTTGTCCCATTCATCCTCATTGTGGCTTTATTCAACTTATCTTCTTTCAACTAGAATTCAGGAATCATTATCTTTCAATCAGAATCCAAATCAACTCATCAATTCTCAACCAGAATTCTAAAATCATATCAACCAGCATTTGAATTCATCATCTGGATAGCATTTTTGCTTATAATATTAAGGTCTTAGATTTACTCGTATATATTGTCAGTAAAGAGCTGCAGTTATACCCACGATATATACGGGTAGTCACGGTCCTTGGAATTATAAGGTAAATATCATCATATCTAGGCCTCAAGCAAGTCAAGGATTCCATACAATTGTGGTACTTCCATCTGAAGACTCAAATACCAATTTATGATTTTTATTTTTAATATTAATTTGTATGAATTTCATCACACAATTACAATCTTTTACTGGTACTTCATAAATTTTTGACATTTCTTGCTTCTTGGTTGATCCACTGTAGCCAATTTGCTCTGATACCAACTAAAAGATCCCTGCCCCCTCCGCGCAATGAAATTAGGGGTGCTAGCAGCAGCGGAAGTAGCACATCTTGCGTGCAGGGCAGAGCCTCTCACTCAAGGCCTCACCCACGGATATCCAGACAAGAGACTAATCCCTCGGTTCTTCTAAAATGAACTAATCCGACCAAACCCGTAAGTCACATGATTAGATCAAGGAAAAGACTTGCACTTGGATCATTGAGACCAATGCTTTTTTCCTCATCGAGAGGCACAACCGTTGATTCTTTTCCATAGAACAAGGACTATCCAGGATTTACTTCATCTATCGTACCATAACAGAATTGAGTCTCATTTTAGGAATCCATCAATCCAGCCTAACCCCATCTAGTCCCATGGGTTAGCCAACCAGTATAGTGATAGGATCCATTTAGGAAATTGGTTATGTTTTGCCCCGAGTACCAGGGAAAAGAGTTCCCAGGCTCCCTAGCCGGCGCTTCATGCAAACTTGGCCAATCAACCAGATCCATGCCCGAGTTCAAAAAACAACTCTAACTCTTTGTTCCATTTTCTTCCTCGACGCACGTGTGGGTATCTTTGCTCGGTGACCCAGAGTCCAAGCACCGTATGGTCAGCACCCTCTAGGCTCCTTCGTAGGTCACCTAGCGCTTCACTCATAGGCCACTTCCTTGGTCCCTCATCCACTGTACTGAAATCTCACCAGTCAAGACCTCGGTCGACCTTGCTACGCGAGACGTCCTCCGTTGACTCTCTGTCACAGCTGTTGCAACTTTTATCACTTAGGTCTCCACGACCTCATTCACAAGATGGTCAAAATGCTTCCCCAGCATTCTTGACATAAAATAGTCATTAAAAAAAGATCATAAATACATTTTCTAACAAACTCTCATCTTTCCTCATTGTTCCACATCATTTCTCATTATTCCACATTCTTCTACATCAATTCAAATTGCTTAATCCACATCCAATCATATGTATTTCCATCGTCCTTTATCCATTCTCATCTAGTTATATCATATTACATCTCATTACATCTATCCTCCATCACATCTCATCTGTTCACATCTATCCATATCCACATCACATCCATTCACATCACATCTATCCATATCTACATCACATCCATATCCACATCACATCCATTCACATTGCATCTCATCCATTCACATCTATCCCGATTCACATCATTAAAAAAAACCACAAACATTGCACAAAACATCAAAATTCAAAGGGACCAGAGGTGTGCGAAAATGCCATGTGCAAGCCTCCCGCACATAGGCCTTTTTCACACCCTTCTGACCAATCATGTGGATAGGTCTTCTTGCTAGTAAACGAAGTATAGTGATATTTGGTCACGTATTATAGCATTGATATGCACAAAAAAATCCACAAACATTGCACAAAATACCAAAATCCAAAGGGGATAGAGGGGTGCGCAAATGTCCTGTGTGAGGCCCCCGCACGGGCCTTTTTTGCACCCTTCTGGCCCATCTTCTTGTTAGTAAAAATAGTATAGAAATATTTGGACATGTACTATAGTATTGATATGCACAAAAAAAAAGCCACAAACATTGCACAAAACATCAAAATCCAAAGACGCCGAAGGGGTGCGAAAATGCCATCTGTGCAGGCCTCCCGCATAGGCCTTTTTCACACCCTTCTAGCCATCATGTGGATAGGTCTTCTTGCTAGTAAATGAAGTATAGTGATCTTTGGTCACGTATTATAGCATTGATATGCACAAAACAATACACAAACATTGCACAAAACATCAAAATCCAAAGGGGACAGAGGGGTACACAAATGTTCGGTGAGGCCCCCCTGCATAGGCCTTTTTCAAACCCTTCTGGCCCATCTTCTGCATATGTTGCTCTTCCATTTAAACAAGTGTAGTGAACTCATAGACTGAGAATCGCATAAATTTATTAATTGAGTGTAGGGTAAACTCATAGACCGACCATAGCTTAAATACATCAATCGAGTGTAGTGTAAATTCATAAACTGAGTATAGGAGACGTTCATCGCATCAAACACTCAATCGCAGACTATGAAACAAAGAAAAAAATTTATCTTGCATTGACAATTGTAGAAATATTACATTTGTACTTGATATGCCGATTACATTAAAAGTCCGACGATCTATTTTTGCGGCCCTTTTTCTCCGTGAATTTGCCACACAAATTGCATGTCCTTCATCATGATGGTCACTCACTTAGCATGAATTGCACAGAGATTAGTGTCTTCAAAAAGAGAGACCAGGTAAGCCGTCACCGCCTCCTACAACACTTCGAGGACAATGAACTGCATGCGATATTCCATCTTATAATCCCATAGAATTTCTTTGCATGTGCGTGCATATGGCGCCCTCCGAATTAGCAGCTCCCTTGACTTCTGGTAATGGCGTATCTCCTATAATACTTTGAAGCTGGAGCGTGTTTTCTGTCGTGGACCATGTGGAAGAGTTTTGGGGAGTCAGGCCATGCGTGCAGGGGCTTGAAAAACTTGCTCCTTCGGTGGTGGTGTTGTGGAGGTGACTCTGGCTGTTCGGGCTCGTTTGGGAGTCTCACTAGCCTCTGGCTATCTAGGAGGGGCAAGACCTCTGGGAAAAATCTTCAAGGCTACTTTGCTGTGGTGAAATCTCCATGCAAGCCCATGTGTGCTCCCCCATCGGCCTATCATCCTCCGACTCAATCCTCTTTGATTTGGAGTCACTCCTCTACATGGTGTCACTGTTGTTGTCAGTGTTGTGATAATCCACAAGCACCCTCCTTTTCTTTTTACTAATGCAGGCGTTAAATTCCTCCACAATGTCCTTGGCAACTGCTTCCCTCCTTTTCTTTTTACTAATGGAGGTGTTAAATTCCTCCACAATGTCCTTGGCAGCTAGTTCCCTCCTTCTCATCTCCTCTTCTGTGACTCTCTTCACAGTCTACGTAGTGCGCACCATTGCGTCGAATGTATGAAATGGCCCAAAGAGGAAAATCTCCTTATATAGAATTCAAAAGAATCTTTTTTCCCCATGCTGCAATGGAGAGGGTGTCATGGACGTGATAGTACTCACCAATCATGCATTTGACGTCTTCATTGCTCACTCCCTTAGCTAATGATACCCTCTTAGGTGGTGGAAAAAGGTTATGCGTGATACCTTTCTTGTGAAGGGTGTCTCTCACTGATGAAGTGTCTTATAGCCCTTGGTGCTAATGCCTACCTCATCGCACACATTAACAACTTCAGCACTGCTAATAGTTTGGGCTACCTTGCACATGATATCATTGGCCACCGCCAAACGTATCTTCTTGCCATGGGGATCCTTGATCGTTTTTAAGCACATGCTTCCTCATTTTGTGATCGAGCGCAAGAGTTCATTACAGTCCCCAAACTTATCGGCGCCTGTAACATTTTGGAGGAATACCGTACAAACCAAAAAGATAGCATTGACATTTTGAACTTGAAAGTGCACTGACAGTGCATCGACAGTACAAGTGGAATGGTTAAGAGCCACACCGTGCTACGTAAACTCTTCACTTATTACGAGACGACGAGTACCCCCTCCCACAGCAAGTGTTTCAATGTGGTTGAGTGGTCTCTTACGCTCCCTAGCTCCAACAAGGGTGATCTTCATGTGGTCGATGGTCTGCCTTGTTAAGATATCGAGCTCATCTAGTGAGGCGGTGGACACTGATTACCTGCCTGGGGGATAGGCCCCACACTTACACCACTGGCATGGTTGGTGAGATCATGGGAGATATGCGGCTGTTGAGATTCAAGCTCGATGTCAGTGTGAGCCAGCTATGCTATGTGCTGGCATGTTAGGTAGGAACATGTGTGAGACATAAATGACCGCATGTCCAGCTGGTCATAGTGTGTGGACATTAGCTAGGGTTAGAGGAGTGTGGACACAACTCATTTGTGTGTTGTGTGGATTATGGTTTATGGCATTATGCTTTGTGTGAGAGTGGACATGGCTTCCCTCTATGGTTAGGGTTTGCAATATACATTAGCGTTTGCTCCTGTGTGTGTGTCTCCTCCCCCTCTATCGTTCTTTCAACATGGTATCAGAGCCTTGTGTTGTTTATTAGGGTTTATGAGTGAGTGAGTGAAGAGGGAGAAGAAGCTGTGAAGAGAAGCTGTGAAGCTTGCCATTGGAGCTGTGAAGCTTGGAGCACACCAAATACTATCAGATCTGAGAGCTTGGCCTACCGGGTAAGGTCTTCTAAACATCCTTGAGCGGATTGCAGGTGATACAGGCAAAAGCAAAGCAAAATAGAGCAAATCAAAGCAAAGAAAAATTCTGGTTTTTGAAAGCTTTCCATTAAAGCTTGGCAACATTGATGTATGGTGGAAATACATGTAAATCTGGCAAAAGACACATGTATTTGACAAAGAGGGATGTATTGGCAACCCATATGCAAGCCTTGAACAAATTTTGGAGCAATTTACATGCATTTGATTGAGTGAAAAACTATGGTTTTTGAGCTCACAAAACAGAGAAAAAGGAGTCAAGAATTGAAGCATTTGGAGTATATTTTTAGTAAAAATCAAAGCATTGATGGGTCACACACTTGCCTAGGTGTGTTGAGGACTTCATTCTATCATCAATTAATATTATAAACCTTCCCAAACTACTGTAGAGCAGGCGGCGCAGCCAGCACAGAGAAACAGAGTATTTTTTTTCACTATTTTGGTACGAGGAGATCCATTACTCATTGGTTTCTTGGTTCCTTTCACAATTGCTTTAGCAATTGGTTGCTTTACACTTTGGAGAAGAGGGCTATGTGATTGGTTTGATGAATTATGCCTAATTGGGCTGAAAATGAGCTGATTAAAACAGGCTGTCCACTGGTTGCAGAGAAACAGAGCATTTTTAATTGAGCAATTAATCTTTGGTCTTATACAATTGGACAAATTTCTCTTACATGGAGTTGATGGACACTATTTCTAAGCTAATGAATGCATGGTTGCTCAATTTGGTCAAATATTGAAGAAATTAGAGCAAATTTTCTATTGGTTTTTCTGGTTTTTTTTTGGTTTTTCCCAAAATAGAGAAAGGGGTTTTCAAAAATTGATATGTACACATGTCAGATGGTCTTGATATTCTACATTGAGGTTGTTTAGGTGTCAATGCAAGTTGCCCATACTTGATTGCACCACTACATTGTGGTTTGGAGCCGTGGAAGCGCATCAAATCAGGGTATCTCGGACTGCGTGAGTCAGTTCATCTTGGATGCATACAGGTTGATTTTCTACATCAAATTTGGAGTTTGTTGGCTACCTTGGAGTATCTCGAACATTCATTGGAGTGTGGTTGAGCTGAGGAAGGCTCATTTACAGATTTGAAGTGTGCGGAAGGTGTATGCATTGAGCCAACATGTCGGATAATCCAGTTCAGATTGTTGGTGAAAAGCTGGATAGGAAGAACTTCCAGGCATGGAAGTACAGGATAAAAAGTTTCTTGAAAGGAAAAGGATTTTGGAATCTCATTATAGGTGCTAAGCCAGAGCCTGAGCTACCTCGACAACCTACATAGCAGTAGCTTATTGCTCATAAGAAGCAATGGTCAGAGAGAGCATTCAAAGTGCTGCATTATCTGTCTATATGTATTTCTGATGCTATGCTCATACACATACAGGATGCTGAGAATCCCAAAGATGCATGGGATACTTTGGTAAAGATGTTTGATACAGACACGAGTGCTCACAAGTCTCAGTTGTTGCGACAGCAGATACATAATGTGAAAAGGAATAAAAGGAGCATACATGATTATGTGCAAGAAATCAAGAAGTTTGCAGATGTATTGGCCACAATAAATGCCCCCATGCCTGATGATGATTTGGTGGATATTACCTTGCGTGGTCTTGGCAAGGAATATAAATCTTTTGATACATCTATCTCAGTTCAGAGTACAGATCTACCCGACTTTGATGAGTTGGTTTCACTCTTGCTCGTTGAGGAAATCAAGCTCACTGATTCATTTCTGGATGCATCTACTAGCCATGATGATGGCAGAAATCAGGCTTTCTATTCTCAGAGAGGCTTTAGAAGCAAGGGGAGATTCGCATCACGTGGACGTGGTGGTAATGGTCGTGGATGGCAGGACAGGTCACCACAACAAAGTTTTTAGCCTTCATATGGTGCTCGAGGTGGTCGTGGATATGCACCTCAGAGAGGCAGAGGTAACCCCCGTGGTGGTAGAGGACGTTGGCAAGGCCAACAAAATTCTATGCAAGATGTGGAATGCCATTATTGTGGCAAATTTGGTCATATGGCGAGAGATTGTTTCCGCAAACAGAATGATTTGAGAGGGGATAGAGCACAACGTGGTGGTCATTATGGTGGAAATTATGTACAACATGGTGGAAACTATGCATCAAGCAGTAATGATGGCACTGCAAATCATTTGTTTGCCATGAAGCTTGTTGTGGGATCGATGACGACAAATGCTGAGAATGATGACACATGGTATATGGACTCAGGAGCATCAAACCATATGACATGTCATGGTGAATGGTTTGAGCATATGAAGCCTATGGATGTAAAAGGCTATGTGGAAACAGGTGATGATACCCAGCATGTCATTGCACATGTTGGAAGTGTACCATTGGTCATGCACAATGGTCAAACAAAATCTATGTCTGATGTATTGTACGTGCCTTCTATCACAAAGAGCTTGGCCTCAGTTGGTCAAATGGTGGAACAGGGATTACAGGTTCGTTTCAATGAGCATGGTTGCTTCGTTGTTGAGGACTTTAAACATGGATGTAGAGTCATTGCTAAAGGAAAGAAAGAAGGCAGATTGTTTAAGCTGGATGCTGGAATTCCTGAGCTAAAATCAGACATGTTCTCAAAAAGCAAGAATGTGGTACAGGACATTGATATGTGGCATAAGAGGATTGGACATGTCAATATACAGAGATTAAAGAACATGCAAACAAGAGGCATTGTCAGTGGATTGCCTAGATTCAAATATGATGGACATATGCATGTTTGTGAAGCCTATCAGTTTGGAAAGCAGGCAAGGTTGAGGTTTCCTAGAGAAGGAAATATGAGTAGCAGGCCACTTGAGATCGTACATAGTGATGTATGGGGTCCTGCACAAAACCCATCTATCAAAGGCAATTTATACTATGTTACATTCATAGATGATTTCAGCAGGATGACATGGATATACTTTCTCAGAGAGAAGAGTGAAGTATTGGAAAAGTTCATGGATTTCAAAGCTTTTGCAGAAAAGCAATATGGCTATTGGATTAAATGTCTGAGGACAGATGGAGGTGGTGAATATACCTCAAAGGCTTTTGAGCATTTCTTGAGAAAGCATGGAATAAGAAGACAATTGACTTGCAGGTATACACCTCAGCAGAATGGTGTGGCTGAGAGAAAGAATAGAGTCATATGTGAAGTGGCTAGGGCAATGCTTAATGAAAAGAGCATGCCAGATTACTATTGGACAGAAGCATGTGCTACTGCAGTGTATATATTGAACAAAACACCTACAGCAGCCATTCATGGAAGCATGCCAGAGATGCAGCTTACAGGTTATAGGCCAGACATTGGACACCTCAAAGTTTTTGGATGCATAGCTTATGTACATGTGCCTGATGAAAGAAGAAGGAAGTTGAATCCTAAGGCAGAGAAATGTGTATTTGTTGGATATGCACAGGATCGAAAGGCATACAAATGTTATAATCCACAAACTAGACAAGTGGTCATCTCACGTGATGTGGTGTTTGATGAGCTTGCTAGTTGGTACAAAGCAAAAGATGAAGGTGTCATTGAGTCACTTGAAGCTGATGTGCCTCTGAACTTGCCACAAGCAAGTTCTAGTTCTACTTCTATGTCTGGGCCAGCACAGCAGAAGCTGAGAGTAGCAGTGTACGTCCATGGTCAGGATGTTTGAGGCATGAGAGTGTGAGCACTGGGAGTAGTGCTATGGATAAAGGAAAGAAGAAAGTCAAAGGAATTGGAATCACAGGTTATGAGTCATCTAGTTCAGAGAGTTTGGATGAGGAGCTTGGCATACCTGTTTTACGCACACCTGGTGCTAGGCAGGACAGATATGTGCCACCACATGCTAGAGTTACAGGTGTACAGAGTGACCCGCATGCATTGCGGAGATCCCAGAGAGTCAGATATCTAGTTGATGACTTATTGACATATCAAGATTTTGCTATGCACTATGTATATATGACATCTATGGTGAAGCATATGGAACCTACATGCTATATAGAGGCTATTGGAGAGCATGTATGGGAGAAAGCAATGGATATTGAGATGGACGCATTGGTCCATAATGATACATGGGATTTGGTTGCATTACCAAAGGACAAGAATGTTATTGGATGTAAATGGGTTTACAAAGTGAAGTGCAAATCTGATGGTTCTATTGAGAGACATAAAGCAAGATTGGTGGCAAAGGGTTATGCACAAACCCAAGGTTTGGACTATGATGAAACCTTTAGTCCAGTGGCTAAGATGGGCACAGTGAGAGCAGTCATTGCTATGGCTGCAGCTAATGGCTAGGAAATGCATCAAATTGATGTCAAGAATGCATTTCTAAATGGAGATCTACAAGAGGAAGTGTATATGGCACAGCCAGAAGGGTATGTACACCCAAGATATCCCACTCACGTATGCAAATTGAAAAAGGCATTATATGGTTTGAAGCAAGCACCTCGTGCTTGGAGTGATAAGATGAGCAGATATCTTATCTCACTTGGTTTTCAGATTTCTACAGCAGATTCTTCACGCTATGTGAAGAAGACAGAGCATGGGATTGTTTTACTCGTCATCTATGTGGATGACTTGATTATCACAGGTGATCATGGTGCAGATGTGATGCATGTCAAGAAAGCTTTGAGTGGGCAATTTGACATGAAAGACCTTGGTCAGTTGAGATACTTTCTTGGAATAGAAGTGGTCAAAGATCATGCAGGTACTTGGTTAGTACAGCGCCAATATGCATTGGATATGTTGGCAAAGTATGGCATGACAGGGTGTAAGCCTATGAGTACACCATTGGAGCAAAATGTGAAGTTGCGGGCTGATTATGGCGAGGAATCAGATGATCCTTCTATGTACAGGAAGATGGTTGGTAGTCTCATATACATGACTATCACACGCCCGGATTTGTTGGCAAAGTATGGCATGACAGGGTGTAAGCCTATGAGTACACCATTGGAGCAAAGTGTGAAGTTGCGGGCTGATTATGGCGAGGAATTGGCTGATCCTTCTATGTACAGGAAGATGGTTGGTAGTCTCATATACATGACTATCACATGCCCGGATATGAGTTATGCTGTGGGGCTAGTGAGTCAGTTTATGCAGAGCCCCAGAAAGCCTCATTTGGATGCAGTGAGACGCATCATGAGATATGTGAAGACCACAGCACATTATGGTTTACTTTATGAGAGTGGTAAAAGCTTGGACATACATGGCTACACAGATGCTGATTGGGCAGGTAGCGCCTATGACAAGAGGTCTACTAGTGGATATGCTTTTACACTTGGAAGTGCCGTGGTGAGTTGGAGTAGCATATTGGCGCTATATCAAATGGTGTACTAGGAGCCACCTATTAAAGGTGAGGTTGCAGCATGGTTTGCAAAGGCGTTTGCTTTTGAAAATTGTCGGTTGGCACAATTGGCAACTGACAAGACTGCACACCAGGTTTCTTGGGCGAGAACTCAGTTAATCATGTGCAAAAACACAAGGGGCTTCCAAACAAACCGGCAAGAGTGTCATCACATATCATTGCGGGTGAAATAGTTACCATGTCAAAGTTTTTAGGTGGTTCATCTAAGGCACTTAAGGACACATTTAATTCTTAGCATGTTGAGTTGGCACAAGCTATGTTGGCCAGTGTGCAAATCAAAATGAAGGAAGTAGCATGTGAAATACCGGATATCTCCAAGGATTTGGAGCAAGCACAAGTGGATCTAAAGGTTTCTTCAAAGGCCAACACCCTTTTTTGCAACACCTCATATGTATTCCTATTCTCATCCAATCACATCATTTTCATCTCATCACATCTTTCCTCAATTTATCCTCATCAGATCTCATCCACTCGCATCTACCCATATCCACATCTCATCACATCATAATTGTTCACATCACACATCACATCTATCTCCATTTACATCACATCACATTCATTCATATCCATCACATTCATTCGTTCATATCCACCACATACATTCTCATAACCATCCCATCGTATACATTTTATCCACATTATATCACATCACTTCTATCCACATCATATCTCATTCATACACATCTCATCTCATTCACATTCATCCATCCAATCGTTCACATGTACGACTTCTCACATCTATCCATACATTCATATCTATCACTTCACATCCACATATATTCATGTCACATCACATCTCTTTACATCACATCACATTCTTTCACATACACATCTATATCCATTCTTTCACATACATCCACATCCATTCTTTCACATACTCATTCACATCCATTTTCATCACATACATTCACATCCATTCTTTCACATACTCATTCACATCCATTCTTCATATATACATTCACATCCATTCTTTTATATACATCCACTCACATCCCATCTCATTCATTTACATCCTGATTCACATGACATGACATCTCATCCATTCATTCACATCTATCTGATTCACATCACATCTATTCACCTCACATCTCATCACCTCTATTCACATCACATCCATTCATCCATTCATTCACATCCACCATTTGATTTGCATCACATCTATTCACCTCACATCTCATCACCTCTATTCATATCACATCCATCCATCCATTCATTCACATCCATCTGATTCACATGACATCTCATCGCATCTATTCACCTCACATCTCATCACCTCTATTCACATCACATCTCATCACCTCTATTCACATCTCATCACATCTATTCACATCACATCTCATCACATCTATTCACCTCACATCTCATCACGTCTATTCACATCACATCTCATCACGTCTATTCACATCACATCCATCCATCCATCCATTCATTCACATCCATCTGATTCACATCACATCTCATCACATCTATTCACCTCACATCTCATCACCTCTATTCACATCACATCACATCCATCCATTCATTCACATCTATCTGATTCACATCATATCTCATCACATCTATTCACCTCACATCTCATCACCTCTAGTCACATAACATCCATCCATTCATCCACACCTATTTGATTCTCATCACATCTCATTACATCTATTCATAGAATTTAAACATAGAATTTAAGAGAATTCCAATTTTGATATAAAGATTCTTTACGCATCTATTTATGCATAAAAATCAACCTCAGTGGGAATAACACTTTTATAAAAATCCTTTTATGCATCTATTTATGCATCAAAATCAGCTTTAACGAGAATAACACTTTTGAAATAAAAATAAATCCTTTATGCATCTTTCTATGCGTAAAATCAATTTTAATGAGAATAACACTTTTGAAATAAAAATAAATCCTTTATGCATCTTTCTATGCATAAAATCAATTTTAATGAGAATAACACTTTTGAAATAAAAATAAATCCTTTATGCATCTTTCTATGCATAAAATCAAATTTAATGATTAATATCAGTGATATCCATGCATATTCATAGGTGAATATGTACATGGACTAAATTAGAATATTTCTTTTAGAATGCACAAACGGTAGGAATTACTCTTTTAGAATAATTTGTAAGGTCCCTCCCAAGCCATGTATGTGTCTCTCTTAATATAGATTTCAATAAAGAAAGAGAGTGCACTTAGAGAAGAGTGAGACAATAAGACTAGAAACATTAGGAAAGTGTTAAAATAAAAATATTAGCTCCAATCCTAAAAGAAATAAGAAGACAAGAATAGTTTTATTAAGAGATAAGTATATCCAAAAATAGAAATTTGAATTTAGGTGATAAGAGGTCATGAATATTTAGAGTACTTTTACATATTTAGAGTCCATGCATACTAAAAATGTGAAAAAGCAACGTGTTTCTAAAGATGGCACGTTTGCAGCTATATATAGACGTTTATGCCTATTCTACCTGCGTAAGCTTGTAGATTAGATGCCTTCCAGTTCTTTTGATTGGTTATACTGCTATATTCTGAGTTCTTATCAGAGAGTTATGGGCTGAAACAATTTGCTGCTTCTATCAGGGTCTCTACACAAGGAAAACTATAAGAATGCAACAAGTATCCTCAAGGTAATCCTAGAGCTTGAGATGTATATATCCCTTCATTCTTATCTAATATCTTAGAAGAGAAGGTTAGATTGCTATGGTCTTTCGGAAGAAGAGACCAAAACTCCATAGCTTTTCTTTTCAATAAAGAATAGTATGTCGTAGCCCTGCAAGAGAAGGCTATTTTGCCATAGACCTTCGAAAGAGAGAAAAGTCACAGTACGAGTAAGAGGAGATAAAGCTTGGGGTTGATCGGATGATTTCAATCATAAGAGAAGGTATAAGAAGACTCTATTCTCATATGTCAAGTTCCAAAGCGAGCAAAGGCAACGATAAACGACAAATTTCTATAAGGTATATACATATTTTGTTTTTCAATTATATAACATTCTTAGGGGTTGAGGTATGGCCCCGACTTCTCTATTAATTGTTAGTAGTGATCTATTTGTTTGATTTACTAGTTAAAGTTTGTATTCTTTTAAACAACAGCATATGCCTTAATAAAGAATGTATTATCGCAATCTCAAGTTGAAATGCTAAAATCTTTGTGAAAAGGATTGTTTTCTTAAGAAGGTAACATGGATTCTAGTCCTATGGTTTAGTTGAGTAAATGGATTGTTATCTTAGTTAAATTACGGTACAGGTATAACTCTCCCCGCCTTGACGCTGTGCCGTTCTTGTGCTTGTATAGCCGGACGATGGACATTTTAGTAAGGCCCGGAGTTGGCCCATGGTATCCCTCATACCATTGGGAGAATGAGGTTTGCCGATTGAGGTGAGTGATTGTGATGCTGCCTAGTTTTGAGGGCCCATGCTAATGCGGTGAATTAGCCCACCCTAGTGCATAGACATCCCTCTGAGGGGCGGGAGGATTGAGCGACGGAGCCTGAGAGGGCGACAGGGGCTTGAGTCCTCGCTAGCCGCCCGATGATGAGGTGTATGGTTTCGTAGGGTTTTGCCCAGCATGTAGAGGCTGGAAGGCCGAATTCTAGATCATCAGCAGTATAAAGGAAAAGAATAAGAGAGCCAGTTTGGCTTGTATGGAATTGATTCTTGTATAGAATTTTTCTTAAATAAGTCTTATCTTTGGAATTATTGTATTGTGGAAAGAGGCTATTTTAAAATGAACCTTGTGAAAGGGCCTTAATTAAAGAACATGTTTATTTATGTCAAACAGTGTGGTAGGATTAATTAGAAAATAAATTGATGCGTGAGTAGGGTGGAAAGTGGGAGGATGGAATGCCCCGATGGCACCATCCTATAGACGGGTGGACCTGATTAGTTAGGTAGCTTTCCAACATATTAAGTGAAAGCCCTACGCTAGATAAATAGGTTCTCGGTCAATTCTATTCTAGAAGACTAGGCCAGCAGCTGTGCCTTACATGGATGAGGAGAAAAGCGTTGTCTCTAGGAATCAAGACTTGTAGTTGCCCAAATTATGATCAATTACCCTATGGGTGATTTGATTTTTAGAAGACCATGCTCCCCCTGCAAGATAGAACTAGGTCTTACTTATGAATCGTATCCTTGAATCTCTGCATGGTCAAGGTGTCGATGAGTAGGAAATTTTCTCCAAGATAAGACTTAGTGGACTATCTTAAATGTTTCCCCTATTTTGGAAGGGGGAAAACCTTACAAGTGGTATCAGAGCCAATCTTAGTTCCTAGGATTTGTTTTTCAACTGTTATAACTACTGTCAAGGGATTAAAACAAGTGATTGTTTATCATATGAGGATGAATCAATCATCTCTACTGGCCATAGAAGTGGTTTGAATATCCTCACATGTTGAGACAATCATCCTATGAAATTGTTCTTGTATCTTGGGGGTGCACATGCAAGATGAAGGATAGACCGAAACTTTGTTTAGAGAAATTTTCAAGATATATCTCATTAAAGTGCATATTATAAATTATTAAGATTATAACTCCATTAAGGTTTGAATAGTTGACGCGTGAATGCCATCCATCGGATGCGTTACACTAGGACGATCATCCAAGATCTTGAACCCATCTTAGACAAACATGGGTCTAACTTTGGTTGTGTGATTCCTAGAGGATCATGCTATTAGATGTGTTAATTCCCAAGATACTAGATGTGTAATTTTCAAAAAACTAATCATCTCAGACGTGTTAATCCTAATAATCTTTGGATGTGTCAATCCCAAGGCACCAGATGTGTAATTCTTAAAAAATGAAGATCTCGGATATATTAATCCAGAGTGCCTTTAGATGTGGTGCTATGATAAGTATTTGATAGTTTCTGAACTTTTCATGGATACAATGAAAGAAGCGGATTCACCCTTGCTCGTCTAAAAATCATAAGAAATGCCAAATTAGTTGGAAGTATTGTTGTCAATCTAACTACAAGAACGAGAATTAGTTATGGGATGCCATGAAAGTACACCTTCGAGAAAGGTTTTATCCTCCAGGATTTTGAGAGGATAAAATGAATGAATTTTTGGAGCTAACCCAAGAAAGGAAGACCCTAAAAGAATACCACCAATCTTTTGTTAAACTTCTCCAATTTGCTCTAGAGATGGATGAGGTAACTCTTCTCCATCAATTCATTTCGAAGCTTAATCTACCATTGAATAACCTCGTCAAGAATATCCAGTACAGAGGCTGAATATAGAGGTGCAGCCATTCCTACTTGTGAGGCTATATGGTTAAAGAGTTTCTTGGTAGATTTATGTGAGCCTATTGATGGCAAAGTTGTCATTCATTGTGACAACATGAGCAGTATACAGTTGGCTAAGAATCCAGTGTTTCATGCGAGGACCAAACACATAGAGGTCCATTATCACTTTGTCAGAGAAAAGGTGCTGGATGGTACAGTTGATCTTCAGTATGTGAAGACTGATATCTCAAGCTCATCTACATCTTCATCGAGAGTACATCATGAGCTTGAGAGGGACTATTGAGATTCAAGCTCGATGTCAGTGTGAGCCAGCTATGCTATGTGCTGGCATGTTAGGTAGGAACATGTGTGAGACATAAATGACCGCGTCTCCAGCTGGTCATAGTGTGTGGACATTAGCTAGGGTTAGAGGAGTGTGGACACAACTCATTTGTGTGTTGTGTGGATTATGGTTTCTGGCATTATGCTTTGTGTGAGAGTGGACATGGCTTCCCTCTATGGTTAGGGTTTGCAATATACATTAGGGTTTGCTCCTGTGTGTGTGTCTCCTCCTCCTCTACCGTTCTTTCAACAGCGGCCACCAGTGGGATGACAGGCTATGTAGTGACAGCCATTTTAAAGGCTGGCATAGTTATAGCGCCAGCTCATTTAGTTGGGTTCACACTATAGAGAACCCTAGTATGTATTTGGTTGAGTACCTTTTCATTGTGTGGACTCTTATCTTTGTATATGGTGTGTTAAGTGTTGTGTGAAGAAGAAGAAGATTTTTAGCCTCTCACCTTGTGTGTTCTCTTTTAGGGTTTTGTGAGTGTGTGTGTGCTTGCAAGAGCTCAAGCTCTCTTCTCCCTTTCATCTTTTCATGGTATCAAAGCCTGGTTCATGCTAAGGGCTGAGCTGTAAGCAAGAGAAGCACAGGAAGCGGTACGAGGGTAATAGCTTCATCTACTCTTCCCTATTTGTGTTGGCGACTACACCCTTGTCGGGAGCTCTACGGGAGGCACCGGCAAACGATCTCTAATTGAGGAGCTTTCTTCGCGGGAGTAAAGCTATAGGGCAACTATACTTTCCTATTGGACTGAATTTTCCACGCCGAAAATGCATTTCAGGCATGTTAGGACCTTCGTTTTTTCAGAAAGCAGGCGATTTCGAGCAGTGCGGGTAAGTCATCAATTCTCTGCAGAACTCTGTTTTAGAAACTGCAAGAAGACAGATTGGTTGTGCAGACATTGTATGTGCTGCAAGGAGGTCAACAGTTGCCATTGGGTAGTTGCCATTTGGGTGTATGTATGCACATTGAGGTCACTAGTTGTGACATTTAAGTGTAGTACAGTACCGCTGCAGAAAATACAGCAGTTTGTGTTGCAGGACAAACCAGAGTGCTGTTTCTGGTAAATTTGTGTGTGTGACAAGATGTCAAATGATGGCATAAACCAGATTATTGCTGAGAAAATTGATAAGAACAACTTCCATGCTTACAGGTTCAGCCTGACAAATTTCTTGATGGGAAAGTGTTACTGGGACTATATAGAAGGTGAGCATGAAGAGGCACCGGAGATACCGAAAATCAATCCGACTGCTGCAGATGTGAAAGAGTTCAAGGATTCGAACCAAGGAACCAGAAAAGTTATGTATTGGCTCTCTACTACTATCAATACACAAGACACCATGATTGGGCACATAGAGGATGCCAAGTCCCCCAAGGAGGCGTGGGACACCTTGGTGAAACGAATACCAAGGCACAAAAGATACAGTTGAAGAATGAACTTCATACTATGGAGAAAAAGAGTGGAGAAAAAGAGTATGTCTGTGAATGACTATGCATTGAAGATCAAGGGTATTGTGGAATCCCTTGCATCTATTAGCGTTTCAGTACATGATGATGATAAGGTGGAAGTCTGTCTACGTGGTCTCGGGCCACAATACAAGGCGTTCAAGATGTCTATTGATACTCGGGGAAAACATTACCAATTTCATAGATTTGGTGTCTATGTTGATTATAGAAGAGAAGAGCTTGGGTGAAGACCAACAGCCTTCACAAAACAAAAATAGTTCAAAGCAACAGGCCTTCTACACAAGTTCAGGAAGAGGATGAGGTAGATGAAAAGATGCAAGGGAGAAGAGAGCTTTAGCTCTTGCAAGCACACACACACTCACAAAATCCTAATAGAGAACACACAACGTGAGAGGCTAAAAATATTCTTCTTCTTCACACAACACTCAACACACCATATACAAAGATAAGAGTACACAATATGAAAGGTACTCAACCAAATACATATTAGGGTTCTCTATAGTGTGAACCCAACTAAATGAGCTGGCGCTATAACTATGCCAGTCTCTAGAATGGCTGTCACCACACAGCCTGTCATCCCACTGGCCGCATATCACCCATGATCTCACCAACCATGCCAGTGGTATAAGTGTGGGGCCTATCCCCCAGGTGGGTCATCAGTGTCCACCGCCTCACTAGATGAGCTCGATACTGGGTTCGTAGCCAGCTGTATACTGCTAATGTTATCACAGAAAATGACAACTTATCTATCCACTAATAGACCCAAATCTCCAAGTAGCTTTCTCAACCAAGCTACCTCACATGCTGCCATAGTAGCACCTCTGTACTCGGCCTCTGTAGTACTAGATAGAGCAATTGTAGGGTGCTTCTTGCTGCTCCAAAGTCACAGCACCACTCCCTAAAGAAAACATGAAGCCATGAGTAGATCTTCTATCTGAGATACTACCAGCCCAATCAGCATCTGTGTACTCATGTACACATATCTCTATCCCAGTTTTATAAAATAGTCCACAATGCAGAGTAGACCTCACATACCTCAGTTTGCATCTCAATGCATCCAAATACGGCCGAGGAACCTGCATAAACTGACTCACCAACCTAATAGCATGGCTCAAATCTGGCCTTGTGATTGTCATGTAGATCAAGATTCCTACTATGCACCTATACATAGTAGGATCCTCCAAAATCTCTCCTGAATCTGCACTCAACTTGCCATTCTGATCCAATGGCACTGAGATAGGCTTACAGCCTATCATACCATACTTGGACAACATGTCCAAGCCATACTGTCTCTGCAGTAATCCAATACCATGTGGTGACCTAATCACCTCAATGCCCAAGAAATATCTAAGCTCCCCCAGATCCTTCATTACAAACTTCTCTCTAAGCAAGATCTTTACATCAAAGTTCTCTACATCATGGTCCCCCCCATAATGATCAAGTCATCTACATAGATGACAACAAGCACAACCCCTCTATCACCGTGTCTCACATACATCGAGAAATCTGCATTGGCTACATGAAAACCAATAGTGACAAGATATTCAGAAATATTATCAGACCATGCTCTTGGTGCTTGTTTTAAGCCATACAAGGCTTTCTTCAACCTGCAAACATGCTCGGGGTGACTCACATCCTCATAACCAGGTGGCTACAACATATACACCTCTTCCTGCAAATCCCCATGCAAGAATGCATTCTTTACAAGCACAACCCCTCTATCACTATGTCTCACATACAGCGAGAAATCTGCATTGGCTACATGAAAGCCAATAGTGACAAGATATTCAGAAATCTTATCAGACCATGCTCTTGGTGCTTGTTTTAAGCCATACAAGGCTTTCTTCCCCTGCAAATATGCTCGGGGTGACTCACATCCTCATAACTAGGTGGCTGCAACATATACACCTCTTGTTCCTGCAAATCCCCATGCAAGAATGCATTGTTTACATCCATCTGATGTAAAGACCATTTCTTTGACGCAGCCACTGCTATCACAACTCTCACTGTTGCCATCTTGGCAACTAGGCTAAAAGTTTTCTCATAATCAATGCCATACGTTTGCGCATATCCTTTGGCTACCAATCTAGCCTTGTACCTGCTTATGCTTCCATCACTGTTATGTTTCACTTTGTACACCCACTTGCATCCAATGGCTTTCTTGACTTCAGGCAATTGCACTAAATTCCAAGTCTCATTTCCATATAGTACATCCATCTCCTCATCCATAGCTTTCTCCCAACACATATTTCCAATAGCCTCATCAATGCATGTGGGCTCTACAACACCTGCACAACTTCTGCCATGTATGCATAGTGATGTGCCACATAACCATCATAGGTAAACCTCTACACAGGATTCTTCACTCTCCCAGATCTTTGCAGCTTTGCATTTATGGCTTCCATAGCCTTCTTTACACTAGGTGTTCTCATAGTAGCTGGTATCCCAAGCTCCTCATCAAGGCTCATCTCTCAGCCACTAGACTCTCCATCAACATGAGAATGCCCTGCAGAAATGTCAAGCATACTAAGGGGCTCAACCACTTTCTCTTTGCCTTTATGTGATGTACTAATCACATTTGCAGGACTGGTATTATGACGTAGCCTCTGCCACTCCATGGTCTATCAACTGAACCACTAGATGAGGACTCTTCTAGTCCACTCAAAGACTGTGATTGCTGACTTGCATTCTGTGCAACCACATTTCCACTCACATCAGCCCCAACAGCTTCTTTTCTAGTAGCATACCAGCTGCTCATCTCATCAAAAACAACATCCGTGTTGACCCTCAACTCACGTGTAGTAGGGTTATAACACTTGTATCCCTTTTGCTCAAGGGAATATCCAATAAACACATTTTTCAGCTTTTGGATCCAGCTTAGTTCTCAGCTCATCTGGCACATGCACATATGCAATGCATCCAAAGACTTTCAGATGAGACAAATCAAGTTTTTGCCAATAAACTTCTCCTCTGGAGTTACATCATATATGGCTGCAGTTGGAGTCCTGTTATGATGTAAACTGCTGTAGAAATAGCCTCAGTCCAATAACTACGCGGCATATTCTTGTCTCCCATCAATGCTCACACAATCTCAGCAATGTGCCTGTTTTTTCACTCAGCAACTCCATTTTGTTGCCGAGTGTATCTGCATGTAAACGGTCTCTCCAAATACTATTCTTCTTCAAAAATTCAAAGAACTCATTGGAGAAGTACTCTCCCCCTCCATCTGACATTAGGCACTTTACATATTTCCCTGTTTGCTTTTGAACCATAACTCTGAAATTCTGAAAATGATGAGTGAACACATCACCCTTCTCCTTCATGAAGTATATCCACACTTTCCTTGTGTGGTCATCAATAAATGTCATATAGTACCTGCAGCCTCCCACACAGACATGGTCTTCGTAGGACCCCATACATCTGAATGCACAATATCTAGTGCATTTCTGCTCACATTTTTGTTACGTGGAAATACATGCTTTTTTTGCTTTCCAAATTGGCATGCTTCACATATTTTATGTACACCTTCAACTTTAAACTTTGGCAGCCCTGTCACAATTTCCTTAGTCTGCATAGACTTCATTCTCTGCACATTCACATGTCCAATTCTTTTATGCCAAATGTCTGTGTCTGCAATAATTCCTGAACCATTTGCAAACATCGTAGCACTCACTTCAGGCATGTTTACATTCAATGTAAATATTCTGCCCACTCTGTTGCCTTTTGCACAACCAACCTGCACTTGTCTTTAAATTCTTCAACATAACAACCATCAGGGTTAAACCAAACCTGCAAACCCTGCTCAATCATCTAGCCAACTGAAACCAGATTCTTTGTTATGTTCGGAACATGAAGTAGATCTGCAAGGTACTTCACTTTGCCATCCTGCATAGACAATGGCACATCTCCAACATGGGCAATTGGATAAGCAGTGTCATTCCTTGTTTCCACAAAACCTGGTCTTTTCAAGGTTTTTCATCTCCTTGAACCACTCCCCATGACTTGTCATGTGGTTCGAAGCACCTGAATCAACGTACCATACATCATCTTTATGTGCTGCTTCAACATTTTCAGACATGGCATTAACGACATGCTGCATAACAAACAACCTTTTATTATCCTCATTGTTTCTGCTCAAGGATGCATAGTTATTTTGCTGCGATTTTCCATTTTGCATGTCAGCCTATTTCTTATAACAATCTGCCTGCACATGTCTAAGCTTACAACAATAAAACCATCCACGTGTATCATTATACTACTTTTGTCAATTTCCATGACCTCTTTGACTCCCCCTGCCTCTAAATTGGCCTCTTCCACCTGCATGTTGTTGTGAATTCTGGGACTGTTGTGAATTTTGGGACTGTTGTTGTTGCTGTTATTGTTGCTCATAATTCTGGGACTATTGTTGCTGCTGCCCATAATTCTGATTACCTGTTCAGCCACCTCCTTGACCGCATCCATGGCCTCCATTACCTCGTCCTCTTCCTGAACTTGTGTAGAAGGCCTATTGCTCTGAACTGTTTTTGTTTGTGAAGACTGTTGGTCTTCACCCAAGCTCTTCTCTTCTATAATCAACATAGACACCAAACCTGTGAAATTGGGAATGTTTTCCCGAGTCTGAATAGACGTCTTAAACGCCTTGTATTGTAGCCCAAGAGACCACGTAGACAGACTTCCAACTTATCATCATCATCTACTACTGAAACGCCAATAGATGCAAGGGATTCCACAATACCCTTGATCTTCAATGCATAGTCATTCACATACATACTCTTTTTCTCCACACTATGAAGTTCATTCTTCAACTATATCTTTCGTGTCTTAGTATTTGTTTCATAGAGTTTTACCAAGGTGTCCCATGCCTCCTTGGGGGACTTGGCATCCTGTATGTGCCCAATCATGGTGTCCTGTATACTGATAGAGAGCCAATACATAACTTTTCTGGCTCCTTGGTTCCAATCCTTGAACTCTTTCACATCTGCAGGCAGTCAGATTGATCTCCGGTATCTCCGGTGCCTCTTCATGCTTGCCTTCTATATAGTCCCAATAACCCTTTCCCATCAGGAAATTTGTCAGCCTGAACCTCCAAGCATGGAAGTTGTTCTTGTCAAGCTTCTCAACCAACAATCTGGTCTATGCCATCATTTGACATCTTGCCACACAAACAAATTTACCAGAAACAGCACTCTGGTTTGTCTTGCACAAACCGATGTATTTTCTGCAGCGGTACTATACGACACTCAAATGTCACAAACCAATGACCTCAGTGTGCATACATACACCCAATGGGAACTGTTGACCTCCTTGCAGCACACACAATGTCTGCACAACCAATCTCTCTTCCTGCAGTTCTTAAAACAGAGTTCTGTAGAGAATCGATGACTTACCCACAGTGCTCGAAATCGCCTGATTTCTGAAAAATGGAGGTCGTAATGCACTCGCAACGCATTTTTGGCCCGAAAAATTTCATCCCATAGGATAGTATAGTTTCCCTATAGCTTTATTCCCGCGAAGAAAGCTCCTCAATCAGAGATCGTTTGCCAGTGCCCCCCATAGAGCTCCCGACAAGGGTGTAGTCATCAACACAAATAGGAAAGAGTAGTTAAAGCTCTTACCCTCGTACCGCTTCCTGTGCTTCTCTTGCTTGCAGCTCAGCCCTTAGCATGAACTAGGCTCTGATACCATGAAAAGATGAAAGGGAGAAGAGAGCTTGAGCTCTTGCAAGCACACACACTCTCATAAAACCCTAAAAGAGAACACACAAGGTGAGAGGCTAAAAATCTTCTTCTTCTTCACACAACACTCAACACACCATATACAAAGTTAAGAGTACACACAATATGAAAGGTACTCAACCAATTACATACTAAGGTTCTCTATAGTGTAAACCCAACTAAATGAGCTGGCGCTATAACTATTCCAGTCTCTAGAATGGTTGTCACACAACCTGTCATCCCACTGGCCGCATATCACCCATGATCTCACCAACCATGCCAGTGGTGTAAGTGTGGGGCCTATCCCCCAAGCGGGTCATCAGTGTCCACCAACTCACTAGATGAGCTTTATATCTCAACAGTAGAGGAGGCCGTGGATGCGGCCAAGGAGGTGACCGAACAAGTAATCAGAATCATGGCCAATAGCAGTAACAACAACAGTCCCAGAATTCACAATAACAACAACACGTAGGTGGAAGAGGGCAATTCAGAGGCGAGGGGAAGTCAAAGAGGTCGTGGAAATTGGCAAAGGCAGTATAATGATACACGTGGATGCTTTTATTGTGGTAAGCCTGGACATGTGCAGGCAGATTGTTATAAGAAGCACGCTGACAATCTGGTTTCAGTTGACCAGATGATTGAGCAGGGTTTGCAAGTTCGGTTTAACCCTGATGGTTGTTATGTTGAATACTTTAAAGACAAGTGCAGGTTGGTTGCAAAAGGCAACAAAGTGGGCAGAATGTTTACATTGAATGTAAACATGCCTGAAGTGAGTGCTACGATGTTTGCAAATGGTTCAGGAATTGTTGCAGACACAGACATGTGGAATAAAAGAATTGGACATATGAATGTGCAGAGAATGAAGTCTATGCAGACTAAGGAAATTGTGATAGGGCTGCCAAAGTTTAAAGTTGAAGGTATGCAAAAAATATGTGAAGCATGCCAATTTGGAAAGCAAACAAAGCATGTATTTCCACGTAACAGAAATGTGAGCAGAAATGGACTAGATGTTGTGCATTCATATGTATGGGGTCCTACGAAGACCATGTCTATGGGAGGCTGCAGGTATTATGTAACATTCATTGATGACGACACATAGAAAGTGTGGATATACTTCATGAAGAAGAAGGGTGAGGTGTTCACTCATTTTTAAAGTTTCAGAGTTATGGTTGAAAAGCAAACAGGGAAATATGTAAAGTGCCTAAGGTCAGATGGAGGGGGAGAGTACTTCTCCAATGAGTTCTTCGAATTTTTGAAGAAGAATGGTATTCGGAGGAGACAGTTTATATGCAGATACACTCCGCAGCAAAATGGAGTTGCTGAGTGAAAAAAGAGGCACATTGCTGAGATTGTGCGAGCATTGATGGGAGAGAAGAATATGTTGCATAGCTATTGGGCTGAGACTGTTTCTATAGTAGTTTACATCATGAACAGGACTCCAACTGCACCCATACATGATGTAACTCGAGAGAAGAGGTTCACTGGCAAAAAACCTAATTTGTCTCATCTGAAAGTCTTTGGATGCATTGCATATGTGTATGTTCCAGATGAGCTGAGAACTAAGCTGGATCCAAAAGCTGAAAAATGTGTGTTTATTGGGTATTCCCTTGAGCAAAAGGGATACAGGTGTTATAACCCTGCTACATGACGTGAGTTGAGGGTAAGTAGGGATGTTGTTTTTTATGAGATGAGCAGCTGGTATGCTGTTGAGAGAAAGAAGTTGTTGGGGTTGATGTGAGTGGAAATGTGGTTGCACAGAATGCAAGTCACCAATCACAGTCTTTGAGTGGACCAGGAGAGTCCTCATCTAGTGGTTTAGTTGTTGATAGGCCATGGAGTGGCAAACTGCGTCATAATACCAGTCCTGAAAATGTGATTAGTACATCACATAAAGGCAAAGAAAAAGTGGTTGAGCCCCTTAGTATGCCGTACATTTTTGCAGGGCATTCTCATGTTGATGGAGAGTCTAGTGGCTCAAAGAAGATGAGCCTTGATGAGGATCTTGGGATACCAGCTACTATGAGAACACCTCGTAAGGCTATGGAAGCCATGAATGCAAAGCTGCGAAGAATGCTCAAAATTAGCCTCACAAGGCCCAAAAGATGTCCAAAGGCTACCTAATGTACTAGAAAGACTCTCTCTCTCTCTCTCTCTCTCTCTCTCTCTCTATATATATATATATATATATATATATATATATAGGATTTTTCTAGAATCCAAATAGAGTACAACCAAAACTTATCCTTTAAAATTATCAAATTAATTCTCAAATCATGGGATTCCCTTAAAAATATACCTCTCTAAGCTTCCATTCTAGAAAAAGGATTTTAGAGTGACTATATATGGCATCCTACTTACAATTTATAAGGTCAATTCTAGGGGTTTCAATCCTCAACATTAATACACTTTATGGGGCTAAAGTCTTACTTGGATTAATCAAATCATCCCCTATATGAAAGGGTCATACGCTCATGGTAGTCAACTTTATACGATCTAGCATCGTCTTAGAAAAGATAGGTGCTTGTTCGGGCAGATAAGAAGGCAAAGCACCTTATGGTAGGTCGAGCAGGTGAAACTATGTTAATCATGCAGGGTGTGTGGATCACAAGTTGTAAGTAAAGGAGAAATTGGACTCAAAAAGTAACACAATCTTGTGTGAAAATATAAAATTTTATACCACATTAGTCAAAAGTTTATACTAATACAAGTAATATAAGCACTAAAACATAGGTGAATGTAAACACACTCACAAAAACGATTTGGGGACTGATTTGACTCCCTCTCTTTCACTCCATTGTGCCACTCAAATGAAGTAACAATAAAGAAAAATCAAACTCCATAATGGACTTCACTAAGCAAGAAAAACCCCAAACTATCCACACACAAAGGTGCTTTATCTCATATAAAGAAGGAGCACTCCCAAGGAAGGTACTCTATCTCATATAAAGAGGGAGCACTCCCAAGAAAGGTGCCTAGATCCACAATCTCCTCCACCTCTCCTACATTTACTCCACCTCCCATACATCAATGGGAGGTGACTCACACTAAGGATTTATGAATGCTAAACAGTTATCGACACATTGGCTACCATAGTTCTCATTAGAGAACCTTGCAAGCAATTACATCACCAGCAACATGTCCTCTTGCTATTCCATTGTGTTTTGGAGTGCGCTTCTCTCTCCACACACAAACAGCAACTATAGGAAAAGATACTTGCGTAAAGAAGCATAGACCTAAAAAGAGTGAAGCAAGCAAGAATGCTTCTCAACAAGGTGCTAAAAATGATATGGCCTATTTTTGTCCCCTCTAGAACTCAACCATTCACATAGAAATGTACAAACAAGCAACAATAGTCATTGGGTACCTACCTTGCTTCGAAGCTTGGGTCTCTTGAAGCCATCCCGATGGTTACCATCTTCTCTCCTTCAAGCCCTATTTTCCTCTCTGTCATAGAGGAAGCTACTTCACTTTACTACAAGGACTCACACACCTCTCAAGGAACATGTGCTAAGCAACACTAGTCTAATTTCTACTCTCAACTCTCTCTCTCTCTCTCTCTCTCCACATAAAGAGCAAGTAGAGAATTAGAGAATATGTTTAGCAAACAGAGAGAGATTGGGTATATTCATTATGAGATAATGTATTATATACAATTGGCCCTTATTCACACTTGGATGCCAAAACTTTTAACTAAATGAGCATATGTGTAGCCAAATTTCTCATGATTGTTATAACTTTTATAATGCCTTTGTGTGACACTTATTCTTCACTGTCATATGTGTGGGAGACCGTCAAGTTAACCCAAAATGGAGTTAACAAAGACATGTATGTGAGGCCACTAAGGTGCACATGTATGTGAGGCCACTAAGGTGCACATGGGAAGTCACTAGTTATGTGTGTGTGCTTGAGGGTTGAGTTCTAGGATTAGGGTTTGAACACTTACTCTTGGTGAGAAGAAAGCTTTTATCACATGCTTTTGATTGATGGTCTGATGGCCCCTATTTGGCCAACATCAGTAGACCAGCTGGCGCCATAGCACCCAAACACTGCAACCCAAGACAAGGCGTGATAGTATCTATCGCCACCATCACACATACATCCATGTCGTCAGGATAACACTTCTTGTGCAAAGGAGAAGGCGGGGGTGTGTGGACCTAACTCTTAATGCATGAGATTCTTCAATGATTGTTCCTATGCAATAGTTCAAGGACATTTGCTGGGCAATATGAATAATATATGCATACATAAGTTTATATGACTTTGTATACAATTAGACATCGCATGCGATTCAAATATCTTATATCTACAACACATATATGATTATTATTTTTTAATGATAATTCAATTATGTATTTATTTAAAGAGTCAATGTGTAATCACACTTCCTCACATCCATCTCTTGCCCAAGACTATCTCGTAGTGTGAGCATAATGTAATTCTCCTAATTAAGTTTGGTATATTAAGCCTTGCTAGCAAGAAAATGTCAATAAGATTCCTTAATTTATGTCAAACAACATTAACATTGAGGAATACTTTAATGTAATTACTCTCAATGTGCATTGTTATTGTTAAGGTGGGGAAGTGTGTCCCATATGACTTGGTATTGTGAGTGACCTATCGATGATATGCAGGTGATACTTTGATAAAAGACCACAAGTTGCAATAACATATATACAAAAAAAGCTTCTAAAACACTTATGCAAGGTGTATATGAATTCTAGCAAAAAGGTTGTAGTCAAGTGGATTTTGTAAAGCCAAGCAAGCTATTTAGGACGAAATCACCAAGAAGGTGCAAACATGCATAATACAATTCGTTTATTCCTTATTCTCAGGTGGAAAAGACTTAAGTTATTTTGAGACACAAAACCCCTAGAGACATGGAAGTGATTGGAACTAAGAGTCCACTGGTTTTGGAATAGATCAAGCTAACTATGCCATCCCAAGGTTTCTTGCTTTTTGGGAGTAAATTTGAGGGTTAAATTCTAGGGTTAAGATTTGGGCCCTTACAATACGAGTGCACACTCATACATGCACATAGAGATAAATGTACACATGTGTGACATGAGGGTGTGCACGCATATGTGTGTGTGTGTGTGTGTGTGTGTGTGTGTGTGAGAGAGAGAGAGAGAGAGAGAGAGAGAGAGACACACAAAGAGAGAGAGAGAGAGAGAGGAGGGTAAATACAACAAGAGAACACCCAAGCAACAATTACTACATGGCTTTCGAAAGAGTCCACTCCCTAATGGATCTAAGCTTGATTGGAAAAAGAAGTAAACAACGAACAATAAAAACAATGTTAGTGAAGCAAACAAAATCACTGTAAGTTCAAACAAGCCTTCTCACGAGATTACAACATGACAAGAGTGAGGAACAAAACCTCTACAATGTGTTTCAAGAGATTGCACTATTTTTGTGATTGACATAACAATGCATTTTTCAATCTTTCAAGAATTTGAAGCTAGAAGAGCCAAGCATAGGATGAGTGAAACCTTTTGATCCCACTCAACTTAGTCCAATTAATGTGCACTCTCCATTTTACAAGTGCCAAGGATATTGTCCTCACTCAAAACAAGAATTGTTGGATTACTCTCTAAGTACCTAGACTCAAAGACAAAGACCATATGGATTACTCTCTAAGTACCTAGACTCAAAGACAAAGACCATATGGAAGAGATCTTCACAATAAGACTACATTAATATGGCTTTGGGGGAAACTTCACAAACGTATCTTCTTGCCACGGGGATCCTTGATCATTTTAAGCACATGCTTCCTTGTTGTGATCGAGCCCAAGAGTTCATTACACTCCACAAACTTATGGGCAGCTGTAACATTTTGGAGGAATACCGTACAAACCAAAAAGATAGCATTGACATTTCGAACTTGAAAGTGCATTGATAGTGCATCGACATTACAAGTGGAATGGTAAAGAGCCATACCATGCATCGACATTACAAGTGGAATGGTTAAGAGCCATACCATGCTACGTAAACTCTTCACTTACGACGAGTACTCCCTCCCACACAGCAAGTGTTTCAATGTGGTTGAGTGGTCTCTTACGCTCCCTAGCTCCAAGAAGGGTGATCTTCATGTGGTCGATGGTCTGCCTTGTTGAGATATCGAGCTCATCTAGTGAGGCGGTGGACACTGTGATGACCTGCCTGGGAGATAGGCCCCACACTTACACCACTGACATGGTTGGTGAGATCATGGGTGATATGTGGCCACTGGGATGACAGGTTGTGTGGTGACAGCCATTTTAGAGACTGGCAAAGTTATAGCGCCAGCTCATTTAGTTGGCTTCACACTATAGAGAACCCTAGTATGTATTTGGTTGAGTACTTTTTCATTGTGTGGACTCTTATCTTTGTATATGGTGTGTTGAGTGTTGTGTGAAGAAGAAGAAGATTTTCAGCCTCTCACCTTGTGTGTTCTCTTTTAGGGTTTTGTGAGTGTGTGTGTGCTTGCAAGAGCTCAAGCTCTCTTCTCCCCTGCATCTTTTCATGGTGTCAGAGCCTGGTTCATGCTAAGGGCTGAGCTGCAAGTAAGAGAAGCACAGGAAGCGGTACGAGGGTAAGAGCTTCATCTACTCTCCCCTATTTGTGTTGGCGACTACACCCTTGTTCGAGAGCTCTATGGGAGGCACCGACAAACGATCTCTGATTGAGGAGCTTTCTTCGTGGGAGTAAAGCTATAGGGAAACTATACTTTCCTATTGGACTGAATTTTCCAGGCCAAAAACGCATTTTGGGCTCGTTAGGACCTCCATTTTTTCAGAAAGTAGGCGATTTCGAGCACTGCGGGTAAGTCATCGCTTCTCTGCAGAACTCTTTTTTAAGAACTGCAAGAAGACAGATTGGTTGTGTAGACATTGTATGTGCTGCAAGGAGGTCAACAGTTACCATTGGGTGTATGTATGCACATTGAGGTCACTGGCTGTGACATTTGAGTGTAGTACAGTACCGCTCTGCAGAAAATACAACAGTTTGTGCAGGACAAACCAGAGTGCTGTTTCTAGTAAATTTGTGTGTCTGGCAAGATGTCAAATGATGGCATAAACCAGATTGTTGCTGAGAAGCTTGATAAGAACAACTTCCATGCTTGGAGGTTCAGGCTGACAAATTTCCTGATGGGAAAGGGTTACTGGGACTATATAGAAGGTGAGCATGAAGAGGCACCGGAGATCAATCCGCCGACTGCTGCAGATGTGAAAGTGTTCAAGGATTGGAACCAAGGAACCAGAAAAGTTATGTATTGGCTCTCTACTATCAGTATACAAGACACCATGATTGGGTACATACAGGATGCCAAGTCCCCCAAGGAGGCATGGGACACCTTGGTAAAACTCTATGAAACGAATACCAAGGCACGAAAGATACAGTTGAAGAATGAACTTCATACTGTGGAGAAAAAGAGTATGTCTGTGAATGACTATGCATTGAAGATCAAGGGTATTGTGGAATCCCTTGTATCTATTGGCATTTCAATAGATGATGATGATAAGGTGGAAGTCTGTCTACGTGGTCTCGGGCCACAATACAAGGCATTCAAGACGTCTATTCAGACTCGAGGAAAACATTCCCAATTTCACAGATTTGGTGTCTATGTTGATTATAGAAGAGAAGAGCTTGGGTGAAGACCAACAGTTTTCACAAAACAAAAATAGTTCAGAGCAATAGGCCTTCTACACAAGTTCAAGAAGAGGACGAGGTAGATGAAAAGATGCAAGGGAGAAGAGAGCTTGAGCACACACACACTCACAAAACCCTAAAAGAGAACACACAACGTGAGAGACTGAAAATCTTCTTCTTCTTCACACAACACTCAACACACCATATACAAAGATAAGAGTACACACAATATGAAAGGTACTCAACCAAATACATACTAGGATTCTCTATAGTGTGAATTCAACTAAATGAGCTGGAGCTATAACTATGCCAGTCTCTAGAATGGCTATCACCACACAGCGTTGTCGTGCCATGGCACGTCTATGATGTGAAACCGTGCATGTGAGGCCATCAAATACACATCCAGATGCATGGGGTTAAGTGCCATGACGAGTCATTATATGATGCCATGTACATATGTTCATATTGTAAATGAGGTTCAATAAGACGAGCTGAGGCTGAGTCAGATCTAGGAGTTTTTGTATATGAGTATGGAGGATGATGGTTTTGCTGTTACTCAGAGCTCATGGGCAAGTTAGAAGCATCCAGTTATATATGATGGCATGAGGGCATATCAATGCACAAAGGAATGCATTTATGAAGACATGGAGAAATACTTGAATGAACAATTGGGGATTCTATAAATCACATGGGCCGATATGATGATTTATAAACTATGAAGGCGTCAAGAGTAATGGAGATTTAATGGACTTCACAGTGCCGAAGAGTTTATTGAATGTGGGGGAATTAAAATAGATGAACCGCTTTGCATTGAGGACCTTACCTTAATGTTAAGGTTAAGGATACCACATTAAAGGGATAAGGGGCAGCATACGTGGAAGAGTGAGGGATTTCCTTTTAATTAGAATATTCTGGATATTAAAAAAGAAAGGCATGCGCAGTCTTTTTGGTGGGCAAGGCTGACTATTATGCTGCAAAAGGCGAGCAACGCCGCATCTCTTGCGGGAATCAGAGAAATATAACCAGTTCGTGGGGGGGCGAAAGAAGAGAGTCTGCAGAAAACATAACCAGAGGGGGAAATGACCAGCGCTCCCAAGTTCATGACGGCGGCGTCTGTACCTGATGTCCTGGGTCTCAAATTGAAGAGGAAATGATGGGTAATAAGAGGATACAACTCTTAGAAAAATCTTCAAGCTACGTGTAATACTGCCCTCACGCTTACAGCGAGGTGGCGAATAAAGAAAAAGAAGCGAAACCAGAAATTCGTTCTTTTCTTTACAAGAGATAAGCGAATTTTTTTTTAATGGTTTCCCTCCAAAAAGCTTTGGAATGAAGTCTTGTATAGTTTTTTTTTAAATACTTTGGAGAACCTTAAAGCTTGGATTTCAAATTCTATTTAGCTGGGCTTTAGAGTGCAAGATAGGGAACTTTCAAAAATTACAAAATTATGTGGTACATATGCCATGCTATTTTGCTTGTGAGATGTTAGAATATTAAGGCAAGTTTTCAGGTGATAAAGTGCATCTCGAAATAATGGTTTTGATGGCACTGGATGTAAAGGATGTAACTAGTCACATGTATATTGGAAAAATTGGAAGGCCTTGTTATGCCCACATGTGAATGGTTCAAAGGATTTCATGCAATTTTGTGCAATCATCGAGATGAATTCAAGGATGTATTGAGGTGAATCGACACATGTATTTGTCATTGGAAATAGTGATGTTCAATAATCCTTGGGAAATTTTATGCGTGAGTTTCCTTGCTAGATTTGACATTCACTCTCACAGCTAGAAGTCTCGTACTTTCCTGGCTGTACCGCACACTTCACGACATCTTTGGTGAACCCGACGTGAAACTGCTGGGGTGAGAGTGTGGTGAAATATACAGGGAAGCTATGGCTGAGAATTCTGAGGGTCAGGGGGTTCATTTTGACCTCGGAGTTATGCAGATGTTTCAGATGTTTACCATGTACATGCAACAGCAACAAGCTGCTGAGAGGGGACAAATTTCCACGACCAAAGCATTACAATCAATTGTGAAAAAGGTGGATCAATTTGATGGGAAGGACATTACAAAGTATCTGCGCAATTATATAAAGGAGATGGAGCTAAACAGGGTGACTGAGGAGGATATGGTTCGAAGTTTCGAGCTGGTATGTGTTCCTGAGATAAGAGAGCGCATAAGAGGATTGCAGACAGCACATGGTGGCAGAAATTGGGAGGAGTTCAAGCTTGCTTTAAAGGATGAATACTTCATGGAGGATTCTGAGCGAGTGACCAAACGAACTTTCTTGGAATGGGTCACAAAACCTAAAATGGGAATTTCTGCCACAGAATTGCTAAGAGAGTTTGAGAAGCGCTATGCCCAGCTGTCAAGGATAGAGCGTGCAACTTTGGACAGAGAAAAAACAGAGCTCTTCTTGCAAGCAGCTGGGAAAGATCTCCAGGAGAAATTGGAAATCCTCCTTGAGGATAAGGATACAGAGCAGGGATTAAAGAGTGATTGGAATGATGTTGAGGATGCAGTCACTATGTTAGCAAAGCGGCAGCGGAGGAGGGATAAAATGGTGATGGGCTCTGCACCCCCCATAACTGCTGTCACCCCTGAGAATCTATCCAAACCAGCTGCTGCAATTCCAAAGATAGATGGGCCGATGAATGAGCTTATCAAGGGTATGCGTGACTTAAAATTGAAGATGTCCAAGATTGAAGAAAAAGGTCTACCATTGGGGCAGGCTTCTATGCAAAGGCCTCAAAGCAAAGAAGGGTTTACATATAGATGCATATGGTGTGATGACCCAGAGCATGCAAAGAAGGATTGTGCTAGCTATAAAGAAGCTCTTAAAAATCAACTTGTGTTTTTCAAAGATGGGAAAATCCATCTTACAGAGACTGGTCTTCCATTGAGTACAAACTTTGGGAAAGGAGGGATGAAAAAGCTAGTAGAGGATATGGCTGCTAGTCATGCCATTTCTATGGTTGAGGCAGCAACCTATGGATTAAAGGTTGGTCAACTAAAGCAGGGATTTGAGAATGATGAGGATTATGAGAATGAGGATTTTTGGCCATCAACAATGGAATTAATTGCGTCAAAGAAAGTGTCAAAGCAAGCTTTGCATGAGGCAGGTGATTGTATACGTCTTGAGACTGGCTGGGAGGAGCCTGTGGATTCTTTATCCATTCATGCCTATATTGCCAAATGCCAAAATAATGAGGCACAGGTAGAGGAGAAATGTAAAAGGGAAAATGAGGAAGGAGGGCCATCAAAAAGAGTTATACGTGGAAGTGAAAAGAAGGATCCTGGGCCATCACATATGCCTCCACAGCATAGCAGACCTCCACAGGATGTTTCAATGGAAGAAGTGCCAGCAAAAATGAAGGAGAAGGGTAAAGGGAAAAGTCCACTCTATAAGCTTCAATCTGATATTGAAGTTGCAACAGGTCTCAAAAAGGTACTTGAAGAAAGGATTCTAAACAGCAGGGTGGAATTCACACTAGGGGAAGTCTTGGGGATTGCAAAGAAAGAATTTCATGATGAGATAATTGATATTACACGAAGAAAAAGGCAGTCCATAATTGAATCTATTCCATCACAAGGGGAGGCAAGCACTTCCAAGACTCATGGAGTACAGGTACAGAAAAAGGAAGAGAGAGAAAATGTGGTGGAATGTAATCACTCTACTGATGGGGCACGACAAGTGCGCTTTGTGGAAGAGGATGATGAAAAAGAAGTTCTTACAAAGAGTCATTACTCTAGGAGCCATTGGGCAAGAGCAACCACTGAAACCCTTGTCAAGATAGGTGATTTGGAAGAGCCATATGTCGCTCTAATTGATCATGGGTCTGAAATAAATCTTATGGCTAAAAATCTCTACAACAAATGTAAATGGCCAATGGATGTGGATCATGGGTGGATGATTAAAGCAGCTAATAACTCATCTGGAGAGCTTTATGCAGCATGTCCAAATGTAAGGGTAACTATAGGGGATGTGAAGGATGATCAGAATTTCTTTGTTCAGGAGATGTCATCGTATCCCCTTATCCTTGGGCAACCCTACATTACAGCTGTAAGGATGGAAACAAAGGTTTTGGATGATGGTTCAGCATATGCAAGAATAAGGAGTAAAGATGGCAAAAAAGCTGTTCAGTTTTTGACAGTTTGCATTAATCATGAAAGGAATCGTGAGTCTCTTCGGGCACAGTCACTCCCAAAGATAAACAGAGAGTTCATGAATTACAGGGAGATGAGGGATTTTGGCCAGGTGCCATTGTAAAGCGGGATTCCAATGTTACAAGGGGAAATGAGTTCTCGCAGGACTCAATCAATGTAAATAGCTTTTCAACAAATTTTCAGGGATTCTCCAGCTATGGGTCACTGGTTTTTGTAAAAAGTAAGGATTTGAAGCGTGGCATGCAAAAACATATACAAAATGAACAAAAAAGTTTTGAGCAGTGTGGTCTTTTGGAGAAGAATGAGTTTATTTCAGGGGTGCTTGATGAGGTGTCATTTGTAGATACTATGGATGTGCTTTTTGATATGGGAAGAGCATGCTTACAGGGTGGAAATGAAATGATAAAGGTGTCATCTGTGGAGATGTATGATATAATCCAGGAATTTGAGGGGGTGGAATGTAAAAACATGAATTGTGAGATGGATGCTCATGTTGATACAAAGTACAAAACGGTTGCAAAGAAGGTGAAACCAGTTGCCTTGCCCTTGCCACCAGGAAGCAAGGAGAAGATAGATGAAGCTTCTATGCAACCAAATCTTAGAGATCCGAAGAAAATTGGGCATAAATTTACTCAAGAAACTCTAAAAGAGCTGAAGATTGGTGAGAAGGATTTTCTGTTGCCAGTTGAAAGGGAATGCTTTGAGGAGATGCTTGTAAAACATGGGAAAGCTTTTGCCTTTCAGCCGCATGAGATAGGCTGTGTTGATCCAAGTGTAACAGCACCAATGGTGATCTTTACTGTTCCACATGTGCCCTGGAACCTGCGGTAATTCCAGTACCAAAGGCTCTCTTGCCAAAGTTGATGGAATTACTAAAGGAAAAGATCAGGATGGGAATCTTGGAGCCTTCATGTGCCCCATATTCTAACAGATGGTTTACTGTACCAAAGAAAATGGGACATTGCGCTTTATTCAAGACATGCAACCTGTAAACAAAGTCACAATCAGGAATGTGGGAGCAGGTCCAATTGTGGATGAGTTTGCAGAAGTATTTGCAGGGAAAGCTATATACTCTATGGGTGATCTGTATTCGGGATATGATCAGTTCCAGTTGGATATACAAAGCAGGGACTTGACCACAATGAGAACTCCTTTGGGATTAGTAAGGATGTGTACCTTACCACAGGGAGCCACTAACTCAGTGGCACATATGATGAATGGAATGAATAAAGTCTTACGAGACTTCATACCACAAAAAACTATGCCATTTCTGGATGATGTGCCAATAAAGGGCTGTGATGAGAAAGACAAAGATGGGGATTTGGATTCAAAAGGGTGCCGCAAGTTTGTGGCAAATCATATAAAGGATTGTGACATGATTCTATCCAGGCTTGAAGAAGTGAATCTTACTTTATCTGGGCTGAAATCAGTGTTTGGAGTTGGTGAAGTGCTAATAGTGGGACATCTTTGTAGTACTAGTGGACGCCGACCTTGTCCAGCCAAAATAGATGCAATACAAAGAATGAAAGAGACATGCATTAATGTTACAGAGCTGAGGAGATTTCTTGGAGCATGTGTCTTTTATGTTATTTGGATCCCACATTATGCACATGTAGCAGATCCTCTTTATCAACTTTTGAGGAAAAATCAAAAATTTCTGTGGAGTGCAGTACATATTAAAGCTATGCGGAAGCTGAAATATTTGCTCCAATCATCACCCACCTTGAGAAAGGCAAATTATTAGTGTGGCAGGCCTGTGATTGTTACAGTTGATACTAGTCCTACTGGGATAGGATGGGCAGTAGGGCAAGATGATGAGGATGATCATAGGTATGTAATTAGATTTGGAGCAAAGGTGTTAAGCTTTCGGCAACGAAAGTATCCACAGATCAAGAGAGAGTTATGGGGGATAGTCACTTCTCTAAAATGTGAAAAATAATATCTTATTGGGGCATCTGTACTTGTGGAAACTGATTGCTTGCCACTTATTGGGATGATAGCAAGTTGTACCACTCCAGATATTGCTATGCTTAGGTGGATTGCTTATATCAAGTCACTAAATCCTGAGTTTGAGCATATTGCGGGAAAAGATAATCCAGTTGCAGATATGCTATCAAGAGCCAGGTATGAAGATGAGAAAGAGATGATTAGTGACATTGATGATGTGGGTACAAAGTTCTATACTATAGCATATGCAAAAGGGGATCGTATTTGCCTATCAAATGCACTTGAGTCTTTTATTGAGGAAATATATGAAGGAGATTGGTTGCTTATTGGTCAATATTTGAGTACTCTGACAAGGCAAGAAAATTGGTCTGACTCAGAATTTAAGAGGATCCACAAAAAAGCATATGGTTATTTCCTAAAGGATGGGTATCTCTGGAAGCATCCTAAGCAGAGGAATGCTATGCCACAGAGAGTCATATGTGATAAAGAGACTCAAGGAAAGCTTGTGAAAGAATTCCATGAGAGTCTCTGGGCTGGACATAGAAGTGTGTGGGCCACCTTTACCAAAATAAAGGAAAAATATTGGTGGAGAGGAATGTATAAGGATATTTCCCAATATGTGGAAACATGCATAGTATGCCAAATGTACTCAAATGTGCGGCATCGTGATGGCTTGCAACCAACCTACCCACCTACCATGCACTACAAATGGGTAGTGGATCTAGTTACAATGCCTTTGGGAATTTGGCAGATGCGGTATTTAGCACTTGCAAGAGAAGATTTGACAAATCAGGTAGAAGGGCGTGCTCTTAGAACAAAGAGTACGGAAACAGTATGCAAATTTCTCTTGGAAGATGTGATCTGCCGATATGGTTGTGTTGGGAAAATAACAGCTGATAGGGGTGAGCTAGATGTTGAAGAAGCAAGGGAATTCTTCTCTAGAATTGGTATCAAACTGTCCCTAACATGTGCTTACAATCCTGAGGGCAATGGAAAAAGTGAGCGAGGACATCCTCCAATCATTAAAGCTTTGGCTAAGGCATGTAGAGAAAGAATGAGAGAGTGGCCAAAGCTGCTACCATATGCCTTGTGGGCTGACCGTACAACTCATAGCTCAGTGTGACAGGATACATGCCTGCAGAATTAATGTATGGTGAGAAGCCAGTGATGCCAATTGAAGAAGTAATTCTAACTTGGAATGTATTGCCCTGGGTGGAAGGATTGAGCAGAGATGACCTCCTTGCATTGCGAATAAGACAGTTGGAGAGGAGGCTTGAAGATGTAGAGCTTGCTAAAGCTCGCTTGAAAGATGCAAGGCTGAAAAATAAAGAAAGATTTGATAGTAGACACAGACTCCGGCCAAAACCTATTGAAGAAGGTGATTGGGTTCTAATGTATGATAGTAGCCTTGACAACCAATTCACTGTTCAAAGAAAATTTGCAAAAAGATGGTTTGGCCCTTACATTGTCAAGCATGTGCATGGAAATGCCACGTATACTCTGTGTGAGCTTGATGGAACAGAAGTAAAGAATCTTGTGGTGGCTGGCAAAAGAATCAAGATATTTAAAAGAAGGTATGATGGTGATCCTTTTGATTCACAAGAGATTCAGGATGAGAAGCTTGACAGTGGTAGTATGGATATGGTTGTAGAGGAAGAGGATGATCTTCCTGGAACTGCAGAAGATGAAGACGACATCCAGTTATATGTGGACCTTGATGATGATTTGGCACATACCAGAGGATGTGCAGGTTTAGAGGGGGTGGATGTCGTGCCATGGCACGTCTATGATGTGAAACCGTGCATGTGAGGCCATCAAATACACATCCAGATGCATGGGGTTAAGTGCCATGACGAGTCATTATATGATGCCATGTACATATGTTCATATTGTAAATGAGGTTCAATAAGACGAGCTGAGGCTGAGTCAGATCTAGGAGTTTTTGTATATGAGTATGGAGGATGATGGTTTTGCTGTTACTCAGAGCTCATGGGCAAGTTAGAAGCATCCAGTTATATATGATGGCATGAGGGCATATCAATGCACAAAGGAATGCATTTATGAAGACATGGAGAAATACTTGAATGAACAATTGGGGATTCTATAAATCACATGGGCCGATATGATGATTTATAAACTATGAAGGCGTCAAGAGTAATGGAGATTTAATGGACTTCACAGTGCCGAAGAGTTTATTGAATGTGGGGGAATTAAATTAGATGAACCGCTTTGCATTGAGGACCTTACCTTAATGTTAAGGTTAAGGATACCACATTAAAGGGATAAGGGGTAGCATACGTGGAAGAGTGAGGGATTTCCTTTTAATTAGAATATTCTGGATATTAAAAAAGAAAGGCATGCGCAGTCTTTTTGGTGGGCAAGGCTGACTATTATGCTGCAAAAGGCGAGCAACGCCGCATCTCTTGCGGGAATCAGAGAAATATAACCAGTTCGTGGGGGGGCGAAAGAAGAGAGTCTGCAGAAAACATAACCAGAGGGGGAGATGACCAGCGCTCCCAAGTTCATGACGGCGGCGTCTGTACCTGATGTCCTGGGTCTCAAATTGAAGAGGAAATGATGGGTAATAAGAGGATACAACTCTTAGAAAAATCTTCAAGCTACGTGTAATACTGCCCTCACGCCTACAGCGAGGTGGCGAATAAAGAAAAAGAAGCGAAACCAGAAATTCATTCTTTTCTTTACAAGAGATAAGCAAAATTTTTTTTAATGGTTTCCCTCCAAAAAGCTTTGGAATGAAGTCTTGTATAGTTTTTTTTAAATACTTTGGAGAACCTTAAAGCTTGGATTTCAAATTCTATTTAGCTGGGCTTTAGAGTGCAAGATAGGGAACTTTCAAAAATTACAAAATTATGTGGTACATATGCCATGCTATTTTGCTTGTGAGATGTTAGAATATTAAGGCAGGTTTTCAGGTGATAAAGTGCATCTCGAAATAATGGTTTTGATGGCACTGGATGTAAAGGATGTAACTGGTCACATGTATATTGGAAAAATTGGAAGGCCTTGTTATGCCCACATGTGAATGGTTCAAAGGATTTCATGCAATTTTGTGCAATCATCGGGATGAATTCAAGGATGTATTGAGGTGAATCGACACATGTATTTGTCATTGGAAATAGTGATGTTCAATAATCCTTGGGAAATTTTATGCGTGAGTTTCCTTGCTAGATTTGACATTCACTCTCACAGCTAGAAGTCTCGTACTTTCCTGGCTGTACCGCACACTTCACGACAGCGTGTCATCCCATTGGCCGCATATCACCCATGATCTCACCAACCATGCCAGTGGTGTAAGTGTGGGGCCTATCCCCCATGTGGGTCATCAGTGTCCACCGCCTCACTAGATGAGCTCGATATCTCAACACTCCCCCTCGAGCTCAACTCCCATCTCATGTACACCAAGCGAAGCCCTGAATCTGTGGAGCTTCTTTGTACCCAATGCTTTGGTGAAGATGTCAGCGACCTGATCCTGTGTGCTGACATAAACAAGGTCAATGTCTCCTGCCAAAACCTTCTCTCTGACAAAATGGTAGTGGACCTCTATATGCTTCATGCGAGCATGAAAAACTGGATTCCTCGCCAGCTGCTGCTAATGTTGTCACAAAAAATGATAACTTGTCTATCCACTGATAGACCCAAATCTGCAAAGTAGCTTTCTCAACCAAGCTACCTCACATGCTGCCATAGCAACATCTCTACCAACCCAACAGCATAGCTCAAATCTGGCCCGATGATCATCATGTAGATCAAGGTTCCTACTATGCACCTATACATAGTAGGATCCTCCAAAATCTCTCCTGAATCTGCACTAAACTTGCCACTGATAGGCTTACAGCCTGTCATACCATACTTGGACAACATGTCCAAGCCATACTGTCTCTGCAGTAATCCAATACCATGTGGTGACCTAATCACCTCAATGCCCAACAAATATCTAAGCTCCCCTAGATCCTTTATCTCAAACTTCTGTCTAAGCAAGATCTTTACATCAAAGATCTCTGCATCATGGTCCCCCCCCATAATGATCAAGTCATCTACATAGATGACAACAAGCACAACCCCTCTATCATCGTGTCTCACATACAACAAGAAATCTGCATGGGCTACATGAAAGCCAATAGTGACAAGATATTCAAAAATCTTGTCAGACCATGCTCTCGGTGCTTATTTTAAGCCATACAAGGCTTTCTTCGACCTGCAAACATGCTCGGGGTGACTCACATCCTCATAACCAGGTGGCCGCAACATATACACCTCTTCTATCACAACTCTCACTGTAGCCATCTTGGCAACTGGGCTAAAAGTTTCCTCATAAGCAATGCCATATGTTTGCGCATATCCTTTGGCTACCAATCTAGCCTTGTACCTGCTTATCCTTCCATCACTGTTATGTTTTACTTTGTACACCCACTTGCATCCAATGGCTTTCTTGCCTTCAGGCAATTGCACTAAATCCCAAGTCTCATTTCCATATAGTACATCCATCTCCTCATCCATAGCTTTCTCCCAACACACATTTCCAACAACCTCATCAATGCATGTGGGCTCTACAACCTGCATAACTTTTGCCATGTATGCATAGTGATGTGCCACATAACCATCATAGGTAAACCTCTGCACAGGATTCTTTACTCTCCCAGATCTTCGTAGCTTTGCATTCATGGCTTCCATAGCCTTCTTTACACCAGGTGTTCTCATAGTAGCTGGTATCCCAAGATCCTGATCAAGGCTCATCTCTCCATCGAGCCACTAGACTCTCCATCAACATGAGAATGCCCTGCAAAAATGTAAGGCATACTAAGGGACTGGTATTATGACGCAAGCTCTGCCACTCCATGGTCTATCAACTGAACCACTACATGAGGACTCTCCTGGTCCACTCACAGACTGTGATTACTGACTTGCATGCTGTGCAACCACATTTCCACTCACATCAACCCGAACAGCTTCTTTTCCAGCAGCATATCAGCTACTCATCTCATCAAAAACAATATCCTTGCTTACCCTCAACTCATGTGTAGAGCAGGGTTATAACACCTGTATCCCTATTGCTCAAGGGAATTTCCAATAAACACATTTTTTAACTTTTGGATCCAGCTTAGTTCTCAGCTCATCTGGCACATGCACATATGCAATGCATCCAAAGTCTTTCAGATGAGACAAATCAGGTTTTCTGCCAGTAAACCTCTCCTCTAGAGTTACATCATGTATGGTTGCAGTTGGAGTCCTGCTCATGATGTAAACTGCTGTAGAAACAGCCTCAGCCCAATAGCTATGCGGCATATTCTTGTCTCCCATCAATGCTCGCGCAATCTCAGCAATGTGCTTGTTTTTTCGCTCAGCAACTCCATTTTGCTACGGAGTGTATCTGCATGTAAACTGTCTTCGAATACCATTCTTCTTCAAAAATTCAAAGCTCATCATTGGAGAAGTACTCTCCCCCTCCATCTGACCTTAGGCACTTTACATATTTCCCTATTTGCTTTTCAACCATAACTCTGAAATTTTGAAAATGAGTGAACCCCTCACTCTTCTTCTTCATGAAGTATACCCACACTTTCCTTGTGTGGTCATCAATAAATGTCATATAGTACCTGTAGCCTCCCATAGACATGGTCTTCGTAGGACCCCATACATCTGAATGCAGAACATCTAGTGCATTTCTGCTCACATTTCTGTTACGTGGAAATACATGCTTTGTTTGCTTTCCAAATTGGCATGCTTCACATATTTTCTGCATACCTTCAACTTTAAACTTTGGTAGCCCTGTCACAATTTCCTTAGTCTATATAGACTTCATTCTCTGCACATTCACATGTTCAATTCTTTTATGCCAAATGTCTGTGTCTGCAACAATTCCCGAATCATTTGCAAACATCGCAGCACTCACTTCAGGCATGTTTACATTCAATGTAAACATTCTGCCCACTCTGTTGCCTTTTGCAACCAACCTGGTACTTGTCTTTAAAGTCTTCAACATAACAACCATCAGGGTTAACCGAATCTGCAAACCCTGCTCAATCATCTGGCCAACTGAAACCAGATTCTTTGTTATGTTCGGAACATGAAGTACATCTGCAAGGTACTTCACTTTGCCATCTTGCATAGACAACGGCACATCTCCAACATGGGCAATTGGATGAGCAGTGTCATCCCCCCTGTTTCCACAAAACCTGGTCTTTCAAGGTTTTTCATCTCCTTGAACCACTCCCCATGACTTGTCATGTGGTTTGAAGCACCTGAATCAACGTACCATACAACATTAATATGTGCTGCTTCAACATTTTTAGACATGGCATTAACGACATGTTGCATAACAAACAACCTTTTATTATCCTCATTGTTTCTGCTCGAGGATGCATAGTTGTTTTGCTGTAATTTTTCATTTTGCATGTCAGCCTGCTTCTTATAAAACAATATGCCTGCACATGCCCAGGCTTACCACAATAAAAGCATCCACGTGTATCGTTATACTGTCTTTGCCAATTTCCATGACCTCTTTGACTCCCCCTGCCTCCGAATTGGCCTCTTCCACCTACGTGTTGTTGTTGTTGTTGTGAATTCTGGGACTGTTGTTGTTGCTGCTTTTGCTTATAATTCTGATTACCTGTTCGGCCACCTCCTTAACCGCGTCCACGGCCTCCTCTACCTCGTCCTCTTCCTGAACTTGTGTAGAAGGTCTGTTGCTCTGAACTGTTTTTGTTTTGTGAAGATTGTTGGTCTTCACCCAAGCTCTTCTCTTCTATAATCAACATAGACACCAATTCTGTGAAATTGGGAATGTTTTCCCGAGTCTGAATAGACATCTTGAACGCCTTTGAACGCCTTGTATTGTAGCGCGAGACCACGTAGACAGACTTCCAACTTATCATCATCTACTCTACTGAAACGCCAATAGATGCAAGGGATTCCACAATACCCTTGATATTCAATGCATAGTCATTCACAGACATACTCTTTTTCTCCACAATATGAAGTTCATTCTTCAATTGTATCTTTTGTGCCTTGGTATTTGTTTCATAGTGTTTTACCAAGGTGTCCCATGCCTCCTTGGGGGGCTTGGCATCCTGTATGTGCCCAATCATGGTGTCCTGTATGTGCCCAATCATGGTGTCCTGTATACTGATAGAGAGAGCTAATACATAACTTTTCTGGCTCCTTGGTTCCAATCCTTGAACTCTTTCACATCTGCAGCAATTGGATTGAAGTCTAGTATCTCCGGTGCCTCTTCATGCTCACCTTCTATATAGTCCCAGTAATCCTTTCCCATCAGGAAATTTGTCAGCATGAACCTCCAAGCATGGAAGCTATTCTTATCAAGCTTCTCAGCAACAATCTGGTCTATGCCATCATTTGACATCTTGCCAGACACACAAATTTACTAGAAACAGCACTCGGGTTTGTCTTGCACAAACTGCTCTATTTCTGTAGCGGTACTGGTATGACACTCAAATGTCACAACCAGTGACCTCAATGTGCATACATACACCCAATGGCAACAACTGTTGACCTCCTTGCAGCACACACAATGTCTGCACAACCAATCTATCTTCTTGCAGTTCTTAAAACAGAGTTCTGCTCTGCAGAGAATAGATGACTTACCCGCAGTGCTCGAAATCGCCTGCTTTCTGAAAAACGGAGGTCGTAACGCACTCGCAACGCGTTTTTGGCCCAAAAAATTTTATCCCATAGAACAGTATAGTTGCCCTATAGCTTTACTCCCACGAACAAAGCTCCTCAATCAGAGATCGTTTACCGGTGCCTCCCGTAGAGCTCCCGACAAAAGGGTGTAGTCCTCAACACACCATATACAAAGATAAGAGTACACACAATATGAAAGGTACTCAACCAAATACATACTAGGATTCTCTATAGTGTGAACCCAACTAAATGAGCTGGTGTTATAACTATGCAAGTCTCTAGAATGGCTGTCACACAGCCTGTCATCCCACTGGCCGCATATCACCAATGATCTCACCAACCATGCCAGTGGTGGTGTAAGTGCGGGGCCTATCCCCCCCAGGCGGGTCATCAATTTCCACTGACTCACTAGTTGAGCTTGATATCTCAACATTAGAGGAGGCCGTGGATGCGGCCAAGGAGGTGGCCGAACAAGTAATCAGAATTATGGCCAACAGCAGCAACAACAACAGTCCCAAAATTCACAACAACAACAACACGTAGGTGGAAGAGGGCAATTCAGAGGCAAGGGGAGTCAAAGAGGTCATGGAAATTGACAAAGGCAGTATAATGATACACGTGGATGCTTTTATTGTGGTAAGCCTGGACATGTGCACGCAGATTGTTATAAGAAGCACGCTGACATGCAAAATGGGAAATTGCAGCAAAACAACTATGCATCCTTGAGCAGAAACAATGAGGATAATGAAAGGTTATTTGTTATGCAGCATGTCGTTTAATGCCATGTTTGAAAATATTGAAGCAGCACATAAAGATGATTTATGGTACGTTAATTCAAGTGCTTCGAACCACATGACAAGTCATGGTGGGGAGTGGTTCAAGGAGATGAAAAACCTTGAAAGACCAGGTTTTGTGGAAACAGGGGATGACACTACTCATCCAATTACCCATGTTGGAGATGTGCCATTGTCTATGCAGGATGGCAAAGTGAAGTACCTTGCAAATGTACTTCATGTTCCAAACATAACAAAGAATCTAGTTTCAGTTGGTGGCCAGATGATTGAGCAGGGTTTGCAGGTTTGGTTTTAACCCTGATGGTGGTTGTTATGTTGAATACTTTAAAGACAAGTGCAGGTTGGTTGTAAAAGGCAACAGAGTGGGCAGAATGTTTACATTGAATATAAACATGCCTGAATTGAGTGCTGCGATGTTTGCAAATGGTTCAGGAATTGTTACAGACACAGACATTTGGCATAAAAGAATTGGACATGTGAATGTTTACATTGAATATAAACATGCCTGAATTGAGTGCTGCGATGTTTGCAAATGGTTCAGGAATTGTTACAGACACAGACATTTGGCATAAAAGAATTGGACATGTGAATGTGCAGAGAATGAAGTCTATGAATTCAGACTAAGGAAATTGTGACAGGACTGCCAAAGTTTAAAGTTGAAGGTATACAAAAAATATGTGAAGCATGCCAATTTGGAAAGCAAACAAAGCATGTATTTCCACGTAACAGAAATATGAGCAGAAATGCACTAGATGTTGTGCATTCAGATGTATGGGGTTCTACGAAGACCATGTCTATGGGAGGCTGCAGGTATTATGTGACATTCATTGTTGATGACCACACAAGGAAAGTGTGGATATACTTCATGAAGGAGAAGGGTGAGGCGTTCACTCATTTTCAAAATTTCAGAGTTATGTTGAAAAGCAAACAGGGAAATATGTAAAGTGCCTAAGTTCAGATGGAGGGGGAGAGTACTTCTCCAATGAGTTCTCTGAATTTTTGAAGAAGAATGGTATTCGGAGGAGACAATTTACATGCAGATACACTCCGCAGCAAAATGGAGTTGCTGAGCGAAAAAACAGGCACATTGCTAAGATTGTGCGAGCATTGATGGGAGACAAGAATATGCCGCATAGCTATTGGGCTGAGGCTGTTTCTACAGCAGTTTACATCATGAACAGGACTCCAACTCTACAACCATACATGATGTAACTCCAGAGGAGAGGTTTACTGGCAGAAAACTTGATTTGTCTCATCTGAAAGTCTTTGGATGCATTGCATATGTGCATGTGCCAGATGAGCTGAGAACTAAGCTGGATCCAAAAGCTGAAAAATGTGTTTATTGGATATTTCCTTGAGCAAAAGGGATACAGGTGTTATAACCCTGCTACACATGAGTTGAGGGTAAGCAGGGATGTTGTTTTTGATAAGATGAGCACCTGGTATGCTGCTGGAAAAGAAGCTGTTGGGGCTGATGTGAGTGAAAATGTGGTTGCACAGAATGTAAGTCAGCAATCACAGTCTTTGAGTGGACTAGGAGAGTCCTCATCTAATGGTTCAGTTGATAGACCATGGAGTGGCAGAGCCTGCGTCATAATACCAGTCCTGCAAAATGTGATTAGTATATCACATAAAGGCAAAGAGAAAGTGGTTGAGCCCCTTAGTATGCCTGACATTTCTGCAGGGCGTTCTCATGTTGATGGAGAGTCTAGTTGCTCGATGGAGAGATGAGATTTGATCAGGATCTTAGGATACCAGCTACTATGAGAACACCTAGTGTAAAGAAAGCTATGGAAGCCATGAATGCAAAGCTGCGAAGATCTGGGAGAGTGAAGAATCCTATGCAGAGGTTTACCTATGATGGTTATGTGGCACATCACTATGCATACATGGCAAAAGTTGTACAGGTTGTAGAGCCCACATGCATTGATGAGGCTGTTGAAAATGTGTGTTGGGAGAAAGCTATGGATGAGGAGATGGATGCACTATATGGAAATGAGACTTGGGATTTAGTGAAATTGCCTAAAGGCAAGAAAGCCATTAGATGCACGTGGGTGTACAAAGTAAAACATAATAGTGATGGAAGCATAAGCAAGTACAAGGCTATATTGGGAGCCAAAGGATGTGCGCAGACATATGGCATTGATTATGAGGAAACTTTCGGCCCAGTTGCCAAGATGCCAACAGTGAGAGTTGTGATAGCAATGGCTGCGTCAAAGCAATGGTCTTTACATCATATGAATGTAAAGAATGTAGGAAGAGGTTTATATTTTGCAGTCCCCTGGTTATGGGGATGTGACTCACCCCGAGCATGTTTTTAGGTTGAAGAAGGCCCTGTATGGCTTAAAACAAGCACCAAGAGCATGGTCTGACAAGATTTTTGAATATCTTGTCACTATTGGCTTTCATGTAGCCAATGCAAATTTCTCGTTGTATATGAGACACAGTGATAGAGGGGTTGTGCTTGTTGTCATCTATGTAGATGACCTGATCATTTACGGGGGGAGGGGAGACCATGATGCAGAGATTTTTTATGTAAAGATCTTGCTTAGATAGAAGTTTGAGATGAAGGATCTGGGGGAGCTCAGATATTTCTTGGGCATTGAGGTGATTAAGTCACCACATGGTATTGGATTACTGTAGAGATAGTATGGCTTGGACATGTTGTCCAAGTATGGTATGACAGAGGCTGTAAGCCTATCTCAGTGCCATTAGATCAGAATGGCAAGTTGAGTGCAGATTCAGGAGAGACTTTGGAGGATCCTACTATGTATAGGCGCATGGTAGGAAGCTTGATCTACATGACAATCACCAGGCCAGATTTGAGTTATGCTGTTGGGTTGGTGAGTCAATTTATGCAGGTTCCTCGGAAGCCGCATTTGGATGCATTGAGACGCATACTGAGATGTGTGAGGTCTACTTTGAATTGTGGACTATTTTATGAAACTGGGACAAAGATATGTGTACATGGGTACACAGATCTGATTGGGCTGGTAGTATCTTGGATATAGAAGATCTACTAGTGGCTTCATGTTTTCTCTGGTTGGGGAGTGCTGCTATGACTTGGAGCAGCAAGAAGCAGCCTACGGTTGCTCTATCCAGTAGTACTACAGAGGCTGAGTATAGAGGTGCTGCTATGGTAGCATGTGAGGTAGCTTGGTTGAGAAAGCTACTTGCAGATTTGGGTCTATCAGCAGTGGATAGACAAGTTGTCATTTTCTGTGACAACATTAGCAGTATACAGTTGGCAAGGAACCCAGTTTTTCATGCTCGCACAAAGCATATAGAGGTCCACTACCATTTTGTCAGAGAGAAGGTTTTGGCAGGAGACATTGACCTTGTTTATGTCAGCACACAGGATCATGTCGCTAACATCTTCACCAAAGCATTGGGTACAGAGAAGCTCCGCAGATTCAGGGCTTCGCTTGTTGGTGTACATGAGATGGAGTTGAGCTCAAGGGGGAGTGTTGAGATATCGAGCTCATCTAGTAAGGCGGTGGACACTGATGACCCGCCTGAGGGATAGGCCCCACACTTACACCATTGGCATGGTTGGTGAGATCATGGGTGATATGCGGCCCAGTGGAATGACAGGCTGTGTGGTGACAACCATTCTAGAGACTAGCATAGTTATAGCGCCAGCTCATTTAGTTGGGTTCACACTATAGAGAACCCTAGTATGTATTTGGTTGAGTACCTTTTCATTGTGTGGACTCTTATCTTTGTATATGGTGTGTTGAGTGTTGTGTGAAGAAGAAGAAGATTTTCAGCCTCTCACGTTATGTGTCCTCTTTTAGGGTCTTGTGAGTGTGTGTGTGCTTGCAAGAGCTCAAGCTCTCTTCTCCCTTCTTGCATCTTTTCATGCCTTAGATTTTCAATGCATGTTGCACCCTCTCAATTTTCATCCTCGAGCTCCTTAACCTTGGCATGAGACTGAAGTAGGGCTTGGTGAAAACCACCTAACGTACCTAGGACAAGTAGAATACTCTACCAACATCACTTGTTGTTGATAATCTCTTGCAATACCCAAGCATCCCATTGTTACCATCTCCCATTTACTGAATAAGTGAGGTCAAGTCTCTGAAAGTTGGTGGGTATCCCGCAAAAGGGTCCACTGGGTATAGATTTTCATGAGCCCACAGATCCACATTTGTGTAACCACCTTGTCTCCGTGCAATCTTCTCTTGTTCTGTACGATGACCCTTTCCCAAAGATGCATACTCTTCCAACACTCGAATATGCAAATCCACCTTGCATCATTGCAATGGCACATTCGCATTGGTGATTTCGTGCAAGGCCATGATTCTACTTAGGTGACAAGTCACACAACCAAATGAGCTCCAATGAAGAAAAGAATTAATATCCCAAGTAATGTTGGATTAACAGCTCTATGTTGATGTTAAGCCATGAAATCACAGTAGAGAGACAGAGAGTGACAATGGCATGAAAGCACAGTAGAGAGAGGGAGAGAGAGAAAGTGACTATGCAGGACATAAGCTCATAGTAGAGAGAGAGAGAGAGAGAAAGAGAGAGAAGAGAGAGAGAGAGAGAGAGAGAGAGAGAGAGAGAGAGAGAGGGGGGGGGGGAAGGAAGGGAGGGAGTTGATAGTAGAGAGAGGGATTGTGTGGCCATTAGCTCACAATAAAGAGAGAGAGAGAGAGAGAGAGAGAGAGAGAGAGAGAGAGAGAGAGAGAGAGAGAGGAGGGAGGGAGGGAGGGAGTTGATAGTAGAGAGAGGGACTATGTATGTAGGCCATTAGCTCACAACAGAGAGAGAGAGAGAGAGAGAGAGGAGCTGATTTGGAGAGAAAATATTTACTATAAAAAGAGTACAATGTGTTTTAATTATAATAAATCGAATATATATATATAAAGGTATTTATGTATATGTGTGTGTGTGTGTGTGTATAAGAGGAATTTATGTATACATATATACATACATACATACATACACACATACATACATATATTTATACATAAATTCCTCTTTATATATATATATATATATAATGTATATATATATGTGTGTGTGTGTATAAGAGGAATTTACGTATAAATATATGAATTTGATATGTGAGCCCCTATGCTACTTGCGCGCGCGCTGTCGTGAAGTGTGCGGTACAGCCAGGAAAGTACGAAACTTCTAGCTGTGAGAGTGAATGTCAAATCCAACAAGGAATTTCACGTACAAGATTTCCCAAGGAGTATTGAACATCATTATTTCCATTGACAAATACATGTGTCCTCTTCCCTCAATACATCCTTGAATTCATCCAGATAATTGCACAGAATTGCATGAAATCCTTTGAACCATTCACATGTGGGCATAATAAAGCTTTCTAATTTTTCCAGTATACATGTGTTACATCCAGTGCCCTCAAAACCATTATTTCGAGATGTCCTTTATCACCTGAAAACCTGCCTTAATATCCTAACATCTCACAAGCAAAATATTGCATTTGGCATAGCTTTGACATACTCATAATTTTCAAAATCCATATGAGAAGAAAGTAAGGCAAATTTCCCTCAGCTTCAATGTATTTTTCACCAATCACCGAGCTCCAAATTCCTTAGCCTTTTTCCCATGCTCTCTCTATTCATTTCCAATTTCTTTTTGGTGTATCAAATATTCGATTTTCTCCATTCATATATAGTGAGAATAATTTTTAAGGAAAATAAAACAAACAAACACTTAGCTGGCGATTTACAAACGTGCATCTCTTTATTTGCTTCACCAACCACAAGCTATGCGCCGGTCATACGAAGGTGAAAATTCTGGAGCAGCATCGCTGTGTATTGTCCTTCCAAAAATGGATTTTTCCCAGAATTGTATCATTATATAGTACTAGAATTCCTCTCTAATTCTAGCACCTACAAAGCATAAGCAGTTAATATATTCAAAGGATTAAATGCTCTGGTAGATTCGACGCTGAACTTCAACGCTGCATAATAATTTTTCCCCACTCTGCCATCGCCGTCTCTCTCCGATCGTTTTTCCTCTTTCCCGCGGCGATCTCGGTGCCCCTACCCGCCACCTTCTGCCAGCTGTACATACCATTAAAAAGCTGCGCTCTTTCTAGAAATCCCCCAATGTTTTGTTAACCTTAGCACTAAGGTTATAAAACATAACCTTAGCATTAAGGTTAAAGTCCTCAATGCACCTATTATTTCCCTTTTTTTCATTGTTATGGAGTGTTGACCATATATATATATATATATATATATATAATCAACTCTTTTTCACCTTTACACCATAACCTTTCTAAAGGTTTTTCTCACGCCTTAGCTCCATTTAGCATCCTTATTGTGCATATGATTTTGCCATTTAAAGCATACGATCAAGATCCCGACCAATATGCACCATTAGGTTCTCTGTCTCAGTGCTAATGTCACAAGCAAAATCCAGTCCTATCAAGGCACAAGATATCTGCTAGCTCCAAAATTCTCCATAAGCATTAAAAAAAATCCTCCACAATTCACACCACACTGTCAAAGGCTTCAAAACCTGGCTCAGCCTCAGCTCATCTTATTGAACCTTATCTACAATATGAACATATATACTCAGGCATCATATAATGATTCGTCATGGCACTTATCCCCATGCATCTGGATGTGTATTTGATGAACTCACATGCACGGTTTCACATCATAGACGTGCCATGGCACGACATCCACCCCCTCTAAACCTGCACATCCTCTGGTATGTGCCAAATCATCATCAAGATCTACATATAGCTGGATGTCGTTTTCATCTTTTGCATTGTCAGGAAAATCATTCTCTTCCTCTCCAACCATATCCATACTACCACTGTCAAGCCTCTCATCCTGAATCTCTTGTGAATCAAAAGGATCACCATCATGCCTTCTTTTAAATATCTTGACTCTTTTGCCAGCCACAAGATTCTTTACTTCTGTTCCATCAAGTTCACACAGAGTATACGTAGCATTCCCATGCACATGCTTAACAATGTAAGGGCCAAACCATCTTTTTGCAAATTTTCTTTGAACAGTGAATTGGTTGTCAAGGCTACTATCATACATTAGAACCCAATCACCTTCTTTAATAGGTTTTGGCCGTAGTCTGTGTCTACTATCAAATCTTTCTTTATTTTTCAGCCTTGCATCTTTCAAGCGAGCTTTAGCAAGCTCTACATCTTCAGGCCTCCTCTCTAACTGTCTTATTCGCAATGCAAGGAGGTCATCTCTGCTCAATCCTTCCACCCATGGCAATACATTCCAAGTTAGAATTACTTCTTCAACTGGAATCACTGGCTTCTGACCATACATTAATTCTGTAGGCATGTATCCTGTCACTGAGCTATGAGTTGTACGGTCAGCCCACAAGGCATATGGTAACAACTTTGGCCACTCTCTCATCTTTTCTCTGCATGCCTTAGCCAAAGCTTTAATGATTGGAGGATGTCCTCGCTCACTTTTCCCATTGCCTTCAGGATTGTAAGCACATGTTAGAGACAGTTTGATACCAATTCTAGAGAAGAATTCCCTTGCTTCTTCAACATCTAGCTCACCCCTATCAGCTGTTATTTTCCCAACACAACCATATCGGCAGATCACATCTTCCAAGAGAAATTTGCATACTGTTTCCGTACTCTTTGTTCTAAGAGCACGCCCTTCTACCTGATTTGTCAAATCTTCTCTTGCAAGTGCTATATACCGCATCTGCCAAATTCCCAAAGGCATTGTAACTAGATCCACTACCCATTTGTAGTGCATAGCAGGTGGGTAGGTTGGTTGCAAGCCATCACGATGCCGCACATTTGAGTACATTTGGCATACTATGCATGTTTCCACATATTGGGAAATATCCTTGTACATTCCTCTCTACCAATATTTTTCCTTTATTTTGGTAAAGGTGGCCCACACACTTCTATGCCCAGCCCAGAGACTCTCATGGAATTCTTTCACAAGCTTTCCTTGAGTCTCTTTATCACATATGACTCTCTGTGGCATAGCATTTCTCTGTTTAGGATGCTTCCAGAGATATCCATCCTTTAGAAAGTAACCATATGCTTTTCTGCGGATCCTCTTAAATTCTGAGTCAGACCAATTCTCTTGCCTTGTCAGAGTGCTCAAATATTGACCAATAAGCAACCAATCCCCTTCATATATTTCCTCAATAAAAGACTCAAGTGCATTTGATAGGCAAATATGATCCCCCATTGCATATGCTGTAGTATAGAACTTTGTACCCACATCATCAATGTCACTAACCATCTCTTCCTCTTCTTCATACCTGGCTCGTGATAGCATATCTGCAACTGGATTATCTTTTCCTGCAATATGCTCAAACTCAGGATTTAGTGACTTGATATAAGCAATCCACCTAAGCATAGCAATATCTGGAGTGGTACAACTTGCTATCATCCCAAGAAGTGGCAAGCAATCAGTCTCCACAAGTACAGATGCCCCAATAAGATATTCTTTTTCACATTTTAGAGCAGTGACAATCCCCCATAATTCTCTCTTGATCTGTGGATACTTTCGCTGCCGAAAGCTTAATACCTTTGCTCCAAATCTAATTACATACCTATGATCATCCTCATCATCTTGCCCTACTGCCCATCCAATCCCAGTAGGACTAGTATCAACTGTAACAATCACAGGCCTGCCACACTCATAATCTGCCTTTCTCAAAATGGGTGATGATTGGAGCAAATATTTCAGCTTCCGCATAGCTTTAATATGTACTGCACTCCACAAAAAATTTTGATTTTTCCTCAAAAGCTGATAAAGAGGATCTGCTACATGTACATAATGTGGGATCCAAATAACATAAAAGACACATGCTCCAAGAAATCTCCTCAGCTCTGTAACATTAATGCATATTTCCTTCATTCTTTGTATTGCATCTATCTTGGCTGGACAAGGACGGCGTCCACTAGTACTACAAAGATGTCCCACTATTAGCACTTCACCAACCCCAAACACTGATTTCTACCCAGATAAAGTAAGATTCACTTCTTCAAGCCTGGATAGAATCATGTCACAATCCTTTATATGATCTGCCACAAACTTGCGGCACCCTTTTGAATCCAAATTCCCATCTTTGTCTTTCTCATCACAGCCCTTTATTGGCACATCATCCAAAAATGGCATAGTTTTTTGTGGTATGAAGTCCCGTAAGACTTTATTCATTCCATTCATCATATGTGCCACTGAGTTAGTGGCTCCCTGTGGTAAGGTACACATCCTTACTAATCCCAAAGGAGTTCTCATTGTGGTCAAGTCCCTGCTTTGTATATCCAGCTGGAACTGATCATATCCCGAATAAAGATCACCCATAGAGTATATAGCTTTCCCTGCAAATGCTTCTGCAAACTCATCCACAATTGGACCTGCTCCCACATTCCTGATTGTGACTTTGTTTACAGGTTGCATGTCTTGAATAAAGCGCAATGTCCCATTTTTCTTTGGTACAGTAAACCATCTGTTGGAATATGGGGCACATGAAGGCTCCAAGATTCCCATCCTGATCTTTTCCTTTAGCAATTCCATCAACTTTGGCAAGAGAGCCTTTGGTACTGGAATTGGCCGCAGGTTCCAAGGCACATGTGGAACAGTAAAGATCACCATTGGTGCTGTTATACTTGGATCAACACAACCTATCTCATGCGGCTGAAAGGCAAAAGCTTTTCCATGTTTTACAAGCATCTCCTCAAAGCATTCCCTTTCAACTGGCAACAGAAAATCCTTCTCACCAATCTTCAGCTCTTTCAGAGTTTCTTGAGTAAATTTATGCCCAATTTTCTTCGGATCTCTAAGATTTGGCTGCATAGAAGCTTCATCTATCTTCTCCTTGCTTCCTGGTGGCAAGGGCAAGGCAACTGGCTTCACCTTCTTTGCAACCGTTTTGTACTTTGTATCAACATGAGCATCCATCTCACAATTCATGTTTTTACATTCCACCCCCTCAAATTCCTGGATTATATCATACATCTCCACAGATGACACCTTAATCATTTCATTTCCACCCTGTAAGCATGCTCTTCCCATATCAAAAAGCACATCCATAGTATCTATAAATGACACCTCATCAAGCACCCCTGAAATAAACTCATTCTTCTCCAAAAGACCACACTGCTCAAAACTTTTTTGTTCATTTTGTATATGTTTTTGCATGCCACGCTTTAAATCCTTGCTTTTTACAAAAACCAGTGACCCATAGCTGGAGAATCCCTGAAAATTTGCTGAAAAACTATTTACATTGATTGAGTCCTGCGAGAACTCATTTCCCCTTGTACCATTGGAATCCCGCTTTACAATGGCACCTGGCCAAAATCCCTCATCTCCCTGTAATTCATAAACTCTCTGTTTATCTTTGGGAGTGACTGTGCCCGAAGAGATTCACGATTCCTTTCATGATTAATGCAAACTGTCAAAAACTGAACAGCCTTTTTGCCATCTTTACTCCTTATTCTTGCATATGCTGAGCCATCATCCAAAACCTTTGTTTCCATCCTTACAGCTGTAATGTAGGGTTGCCCAAGAATGAGGGGATACGATGACATCTCCTGAACAAAGAAATTCTGATCATCCTTCACATCCCCTATAGTTACCCTTACATTTGGACATGCTGCATAAAGCTCTCCAGATGAATTATTAGCTGCTTTAATCATCCACCCATGATCCACATCCATTGGCCACTTACATTTGTTGTAGAGATTTTTAGCCATAAGATTTATTTCAGACCCATGATCAATTAGAGCGACATATGGCTCTTCCAAATCACCTATCTTGACAAGGGTTTCAGTGGTTGCTCTTGCCCAATGACTCCTGGAGTAATGACTCTTTGTAAGAACTTCTTTTTCATCATCCTCTTCCACAAAACGCACTTGTCATGCCCCATCAGCAGAGTGATTACATTCCACCACATTTTCTCTCTCTTCCTTTTTCTGTACCTGTACACCATGAGTCTTGGAAGTGCTTGCTTCCCCTTGTGATGGAATAGATTCAATTATGGACTGCCTTTTTCTTCGTATAATATCAATTATCTCATCATGAAATTCTTTCTTTACAATCCCCAAGACTTCCCCTAGTGTGAATTCCACCCTGCTGTTTAGAATTCTCTCTTCAAGCACCTTTTTGAGATCTGTTGCAACTTCAATATCAGATTGAAGCTTGTAGAGTGGACTTTTCCCTTTACCCTTCTCCTTCATTTTTGCTGGCACTTCTTCCATTGAAACATCATGTGGAGGTCTGCTTTGCTGTGGAGGCATATGTGATGGCCCAGGATCCTTCTTTTCACTTCCACGTGTAACTCTCTTTGATGGCCCTCCTTCCTCATTTTCCCTTTTACGTTTCTCCTCTACCTGTGCTTCATTATTTTGGCATTTGGCAATATAGGCATGAATGGATAAAGAATCCACAGGCTCCTCCCAGCCAGTCTCAAGACGTATACAATCACCTGCCTCATGCAAAGCTTGCTTTGACACTTTCTTTGATGCAATTAATTCCATTGTTGACGGCCAAAAATTCTCATTCTCATAATCCTCATCATTCTCAAATCCCTGCTTTTGTTGACCAACCTTTAATCCATAGGTTGCTGCCTCAACCATAGAAATGGCATGACTAGCAGCCATATCCTCTACCAGCTTTTTCATCCCTCCTTTCCCAAAGTTTGTACTCAGCGGAAGACCAGTCTCTGTAAGATGAATTTTCCCATCTTTAAAGAACACAAGTTGATTTTTAAGAGCTTCTTTATAGCTGGTACAATCCTTCTTTGCATGCTCTGGGTCATCACACCATATGCATCTATATGTAAACCCTTCTTTGCTTTGAGGCCTTTGCATAGAAGCCTGCCCCAATGGTAGACCTTTTTCTTCGATCCTGGACATCTTCAATTTTAAATCACGCATACCCTTGATAAGCTCATCCATCGGCCCATCTATCTTAGGAATTGTGGCAGCTGGCTTGGATAAATTCTCAGGGGTAACAGCAGCTATGGGGGTTGCAGAGCCCATCACCATTTTATCCCTCCTCCGCTGCCGCTTTGCTAACATAGTGACTGCATCCTCAACATCATTCCAATCACTCTTTAATCCTTGCTCTGTATTTTTATCCTCAAGGAGGATTTCTAATTTCTCCTGGAGATCTTTCCCAGCTGCTTGCAAGAAGAGCTCTGTCTTTTCTCTGTCCAAAGTTGCACGCTCTATTCTTGACAACTGGGCATAACGCTTCTCAAACTCCCTTAGCAATTCTGTGGCAGAAATTCCCATTTTAGGTTTTGTGACCCATTCCAAAAAAGTTCGTTTAGTCACTCGCTCAGAATCCTCCATGAAGTATTCATCTTTTAAAGCAAGCTTGAATTCTTCCCAATTTCTGCCACCCTGTGCTGTCTGCAATCCTTTTATGCGCTCTCTTATTTCAGGAACGCATACCAACTCGAAACTTCGAACCATATCCTCCTCGGTCACCCTGTTTAGCTCCATCTCCTTTATATAATTGCGCAGATACTTTGTAATGTCCTTCCCATCAAATTGATCCACCTTTTTCACAATTGATTGTAAGGCTTTGGTCGTGGAAATCTCTCCCCTCTCAGCAGCTTGTTGCTGTTGCATGTACATGGAAAACATTTGGAACATCTGCATAACTCCAGGGTCAAAATGAACCCCCTGGCCCTCAGAATTCTCAGCCATAGCTTCCCTGTATGTTTCACCACACTCTCACCCCAGCAGTTTCACGTCGGGTTCACCAAAAGATGTCGTGAAGTGTGCGGTACAGCCAGGAAAGTACGAAACTTCTAGCTGTGAGAGTGAATGTCAAATCCAACAAGGAATTTCACGTACAAGATTTCCCAAGGAGTATTGAACATCATTATTTCCATTGACAAATACATGTGTCCTCTTCCCTCAATACATCCTTGAATTCATCCAGATAATTGCACAGAATTGCATGAAATCCTTTGAACCATTCACATGTGGGCAATATAATAAAGCTTTCTAATTTTTCCAGTATACATGTGTTACATCCAGTGCCCTCAAAACCATTATTTCGAGATGTCCTTTATCACCTGAAAACCTGCCTTAATATCCTAACATCTCACAAGCAAAATATTGCATTTGGCATAGCTTTGACATACTCATAATTTTCAAAATCCATATGAGAAGAAAGTAAGGCAAATTTCCCTCAACTTCAATGTATTTTTCACCAATCACCGAGCTCCAAATTCCTTAGCCTTTTTCCCATGCTCTCTCTATTCATTTCCAATTTCTTTTTGGTGTATCAAATATTCGATTTTCTCCATTCATATATAGTGAGAATAATTTTTAAGGGAAATAAAACAAACAAACACTTAGCTGGCGATTTACAAACGTGCATCTCTTTATTTGCTTCACCAACCACAAGCTATGCGCCGGTCATACGAAGGTGAAAATTCTGGAGCAGCATCGCTGTGTATTGTCCTTCCAAAAATGGATTTTTCCCAGAATTGTATCATTATATAGTACTAGAATTCCTCTCTAATTCTAGCACCTACAAAGCATAAGCAGTTAATATATTCAAAGGATTAAATGCTCTGGTAGATTCGACGCTGAACTTCAACGCTGCATAATAATTTTTCCCCACTCTGCCATCGCCGTCTCTCTCCGGTCGTTTTTCCTCTTTCCCGCGGCGATCTCGGTGCCCCTACCCGCCACCTTCTGCCAGCTGTACATACCATTAAAAAGCTGCGCTCTTTCTAGAAATCCCCCAATGTTTTGTTAACCTTAGCACTAAGGTTATAAAACATAACCTTAGCATTAAGGTTAAAGTCCTCAATGCACCTATTATTTCCCTTTTTTTCATTGTTATGGAGTGTTGACCATATATATATATATATATATATATATATATAATCAACTCTTTTTCACCTTTACACCATAACCTTTCTAAAGGTTTTTCTCACGCCTTAGCTCCATTTAGCATCCTTATTGTGCATATGATTTTGCCATTTAAAGCATACGATCAAGATCCCGACCAATATGCACCATTAGGTTCTCTGTCTCAGTGCTAATGTCACAAGCAAAATCCAGTCCTATCAAGGCACAAGATATCTGCTAGCTCCAAAATTCTCCATAAGCATTAAAAAAAATCCTCCACAATTCACACCACACTGTCAAAGGCTTCAAAACCTGGCTCAGCCTCAGCTCATCTTATTGAACCTTATCTACAATATGAACATATATACTCAGGCATCATATAATGATTCGTCATGGCACTTATCCCCATGCATCTGGATGTGTATTTGATGAACTCACATGCACGGTTTCACATCATAGACGTGCCATGGCACGACAGCGCGCGCGTGTGTGTGTGTGTGAGAGAGAGAGAGAGAGAGAGAGAGAGAGAGACAGAGAGAGAGAGAGAGAGAGAGAGATGAGCTCGTGCTTTGAATTGAGGAGAGGTTCCTAAGGCCAAGCTGGCAAGGCCCAAAAACTACATTTCTTTTAAAGCCTTAAAAATGTTGACATAAAGGCCTTCAATCGCCCAATATAAAGCTCAAATGCATATCCATACTAATGAATAAGATAATCCAAAAACTTTCTTGGAGTTTCTTGGTCTTCATCACACCTCTTATTGTTGCCTTGTCATATACTTATCAATCAATTTATCCATATCTCAATGTAAGGTCATTTTCTTATGAGTTGTTTTAAGAATTTTCTAGGCAAGTAAATGTAGTAAACCTTTAAAAAAGCACTCAAGAGAAGGTTAAATGACAATAGAAACAACATGGGATTTTTTAACCCAATTACCTTTTAGGAAATGGAATTTTGGGTTTACTTGTTTGCTTAAGTAGTAGAGAGTGAAATGGGCTTACATGAGTCATGATAGTCAATTAAATGCTTTGCAAGTTGAGAAGGCAACAACAAGAGGAGATGAAGACTAAGAAACTCTAAGAAAGCTTTTGGATTATCTTATTCATTAGTAAGGATATGCATTTAAGCTCTATATTGGGCACTTGAAGGCCTTTATGTTAACCTTTATAAGGCTTTTAAAGAAATGTAGTTTTTGGGCCTTGCCTCCTCCCCTTCTCGCGTGGCCCAAACCCGGCCTTCGCGGGTTGATTTCCATTCCAATTAACATTGTTTCACGTATGTGACACACATATATGAAATAAAATCATATCTTTTGTAAGACTAAGTTGGAATATGTGAAGCATCCTTACCTTGTGCCGCTTGACTCCAAAGTCATAGACTTTGTGTATATACTTGCTTAAGGCTAGGAATAGTGGATATGGACCATTTTTAAGTTACGGTCGGCTAAGTGTGAACACTAACTATACAAGGTAATAGGAAGGGCTACTTGGGTGGCTTTGCATGTGAATTTATTATAACTATTTATTTATTTGTATATAAAAGAATGTGTATATATATGTGTGTGTGGGTACACACACACACACACACACACACATATATACATATATTTATTTATATATAAAAGAATGTGTATATATATGTGTGTGTGCGTACACACACACACACACATATATACATATTTAACATACACACACACACATATATGTGTGTGTGCGTACACACACACACACACACACACACACACACACACACACATATACATATTTAACATAGAATAAGTTTAGATGTTTATGAGTAAATAAATAAATATTATATTATATTTTTAATTATTTAAAATGGAGCCAACCAACCCTATATATGCATGTAAACCGTATGAATTTTTATGTGCTGTTATTACACCTCCATTGACAAAACCAAGTAAAGATCTCAAAAAGGCACTAGATTGTGGAAACGAGATTCAATAGGTCACTTTGAGGAAGAAATTGTGTGTGTTTCATGTATTAAATTGGTTATGAAGAAGGTAGAAACCCTCCACAATTGCATTTTATTCTTGAAATTTTACTACTATTTTTGTGCATGTGCCACGTGGATAGCTTGAGCTTTCAAATTTTATATGTGAGCCCCTATGCTACTTGTGTGTGTGTGTGTGTGTGTGTGTGTGAGAGAGAGAGAGAGAGAGAGAGATGAGATGAGCTCGTGCTTTGAATTGAGGAGAGGTTCCTAAGGCCAAGCTAGCAAGGGCCAAAAACTACATTTCTTTTAAAGCCTTAAAAATGTTGACATAAAGGCCTTCAATCGCCCAATATAGAGCTCAAATGCATATCCATACTAATGAATCCAAAAACTTTCTTGGAGTTTCTTGGTCTTCATCACCTCTTATTGTTACCTTGTCATATATTTATCAATCAATTTATCCATATCTCAATGTAAGGTCATTTTCTTATGAGTTGTTTTAAGAATTTTCTAGGCAAGTAAATGTAGTAAACCTTAAAAAAAGCACTCAACAAGAGAAGGCTTAATGACAATATAAAAAACATGGGATTTTTTAAACCCAATTACATTTTAGGAAATGGAATTTTGGGTTTACTTGTTTTCTTAAGTAGTAGAGAACGAAATGGGCTTACATGAGTCATGATAGTCAATTAAATGCTTTGCAAGTTGAGAAGGCAACAACAAGAGGAGATGAAGACCAAGAAACTCTAAGAAAGCTTTTGGATTATCTTATTCATTAGTAAGGATATGCATTTAAGCTCTATATTGGGCACTTGAAGGCCTTTATGTTAACCTTTATAAGGCTTTTAAAGAAATGTAGTTTTTGGGCCTTGCCTCCTCCCCTTCTCGCGTGGCCCAAACCCGGCCTTCGCGGGTTGATTTCCATTCCAATTAACATTGTTTCACGTATGTGACACACATATATGAAATAAAATCATATCTTTTGTAAGACTAAGTTGGAATATGTGAAGCATCCTTACCTTGTGCCGCTTGACTCCAAAGTCATAGACTTTGTGTATATACTTGCTTAAGGCTAGGAATAGTGGACATGGACCATTTTTAAGTTATGGTCGGCTAAGTGTGAACACTAACTATACAAGGTAATAGGAAGGGCTACTTGGGTGGCTTTGCATGTGAATTTATTATAACTATTTATTTATTTGTATATAAAAGAATGTGTATATATATGTGTGTGTGGGTACACACACACACACACACACATATATACATATATTTATTTGTATATAAAAGAATGTGTATATATATGTGTGTGTGCGTACACACACACACACATATACATATTTAACATAGAATAAGTTTATATGTTTATGAGTAAATAAATAAATATTATATTATATTTTTAATTATTTAAAATGGAGCCAACCAACCCTATATATGCATGTAAACCATATGAATTTTTATGTGCTATTATTACACCTCCGTTGACAAAACCAAGTAAAGATCTCAAAAAGGCACTAGATTGTGGAAACGAGATTCAATAGGTCACTTGAGGAAGAAATTGTGTGTGTTTCATGTATTAAATTGGTTATGAAGAAGGTAGAAACCCTCCACAATTGCATTTTATTCTTGAAATTTTACTACTATTTTTGTGCATGTGCCACGTGGATAGCTTGAGCTTTCAAATTTTATATGTGAGCCCCTATGCTACTTGTGTGTGTGTGTGTGTGTGTGTGTGAGAGAGAGAGAGAGAGAGAGAGAGAGAGAGATGAGATGAGCTCGTGCTTTGAATTGAGGAGAGGTTCCTAAGGCCAAGCTAGCAAGGGCCAAAAACTACATTTCTTTTAAAGCCTTAAAAATGTTGACATAAAGGCCTTCAATCGCCCAATATAGAGCTCAAATGCATATCCATACTAATGAATAAGATAATCCAAAAACTTTCTTGGAGTTTCTTGGTCTTCATCACCTCTTATTGTTGCCTTGTCATATATTTATCAATCAATTTATCCATATCTCAATGTAAGGTCATTTTCTTATGAGTTGTTTTAAGAAATTTCTAGGCAAGTAAATGTAGTAAACCTTAAAAAAAGCACTCAACAAGAGAAGGCTTAATGACAATAGAAACAACATGGGATTTTTTTAACCCAATTACATTTTAGGAAATGGAATTTTGGGTTTACTTGTTTGCTTAAGTAGTAGAGAACTAAATGGGCTTACATGAGTCATGATAGTCAATTAAATGCTTTGCAAGTTGAGAAGGCAACAACAAGAGGAGATGAAGACCAAGAAACTCTAAGAAAGCTTTTGGATTATCTTATTCATTAGTAAGGATATGCATTTAAGCTCTATATTGGGCACTTGAAGGCCTTTATGTTAACCTTTATAAGGCTTTTAAAGAAATGTAGTTTTTGGGCCTTGCCTCCTCCCCTTCTCGCGTGGCCCAGACCCGACCTTCGCGGGTTGATTTCCATTCCAATTAACATTGTTTCACGTATGTGACACACATATATGAAATAAAATCATATCTTTTGTAAGATGAAGTTGGAATATGTGAAGCATCCTTACCTTGTGCCCCTTGACTCCAAAGTCATAGACTTTGTGTATATACTTGCTTAAGGCTAGGAATAGTGGACATGGACCATTTTTAAGTTATGGTCTGCTAAGTGTGAACAATAACTATACAAGGTAATAGGAAGGGCTACCTGGGTGGCTTTGCAAAAAAGTGTGTGAAAAAATTGCATGTGAATTTATTATAATTATATATTTATTTGTATATAAAAGAATGTGTATGTATATGTGTGTGTGGGTACACACACACACACACACACACACACATATATACATATTTAACATAGAATAAGTTTATATGTTTATGAGTAAATAAATAAATATTATATTAAATTTTTAATTATTTAAAAATTAAAAAATACTTTTATTTATTATATAATAAATATATATTTATATACTAAATACATATTGAAAGAAAGTAACATCTTGCTTAGCTTTGCATTAGTCTAGATTAGCCTTGGATTAATCTAGATTAAGGAGATTAACCTATGTTTAGAGAGAAAAGAGAGTAATGTCTTATATTTCAATTAGTATCAAAGTTTTCCCCAATTATGGTCAATGTTGGTATATATATATATATATATATGTGACCACCCCTTTCTCAGGTCCACTCGGGTACCACCCACATTTGTTTAATTATTTATCAACTTTAACTAAATCTAATAGGATCAGCCTAGGCCCTTCCAATCCCATGGGTCTAACCTATCACCCTCTCCACAAGGCCTATGGAGCTAGTGTGAACTCACACAACCATAATTGAAATCCCCTTTTTCATTACTCACACACCCAAGAGAATATTGAGTTCACACATGTACTCCACAATTTATAAACCATAATGAAACTATTGAAATCTCAATAAATATTATGTTCAAATATGTCAACATAGAATCACTATAGTACTCTATAAAAATCCATCAATATCTCCATACACTATGATCGTGATGCTCAAACTAAGGAGGTATGCACTAATGAGCCCAAACACTCCCGAAAACTATGTTGACCGAGGACCCCACAAGTCTCACATCTAAATCCAATAGTCATAGGGAGATTTTTCTAATAGCTATACCACTCCTGACGTAAGAAGCCTCTAGTCATAAGAGCTAGCCCCCAGACCTACTTTGCCCAATACACTCGGAGTCGCTTCTTATCCATCACATCAATCACTTTGGGAGCACACCTACATTGCTTCACTCACTATGGGAGCACACCTACATCCTACCAAGATGGCTCAAGGTCTTGGAAAATTGTCTTAACGATACAAGACTCACTCACCTCTTGGGTGACATCCACACGGTAATAAACCATGCACCTGTGTGGTACCTTCATAGGCATCCACAAAAGCAAATCTCTAATGAATACATTGTCAACAAAGAAGTAAAACATGATTAAACAATCATGCACCACACATGCATTCTGATATACAGGTAAAACTTTGCAAGTTAATGATACATCCATTTTCCTTGAGTCATAACTATGATTATAGATCCTTCAACCATGTAGCTCAAGATCCTTGAACAGTGTAGTCTAAACGTCTAAACCACATATCATCACAAGGAATTCTTCTCAAGATCTTTCTTAATCCTATTGTCTATTTATCAAGAGTCTTTTTTCTTGTAAGAGTGATTAATTCTCTTCTTTTGATAAGGTCAAGACCATATCTTAGATTTCCTGGTTTCTTTCTATCATCTTAATGTCTCTTATCTCTCTAGAAATAAGGTTGTTTCACCAACTTTCCCATTTCATTTTAGAGAATTCTAATTCCCTAATTCTAATTTTCTTAGGAACTTTTTAATACTAAAAAATAGGGGACTATTTGAGGTTAATCTTGAAATCAATGTAGACTTTGCATTTTTAAGTGTATTTTTGTAAACACTTTAGGACGCAACAGAATATTCTTTATAAAAGTTTCTCTCTACACGCAACAGAATATTCTTTATAAAAGTTTCTCTCTACACACAACTTCCTTATTTTATCCCTTCAATTGAAATGAATTCTCTATTATTCTCCTAAGTTCTCTTAGCCTCTATGGACTATTTATCTTCCAAATTTTCACAATTTTGTCTCTCTTGATTTGATCAGGAGTAAAACTTCATTTTTCAAAGCTTAATTTAAAGAAAAATACAAGCTATGGTCTATGAGTAAGGCTTTACTCATATTCTTAGGTCTATATATATTTCCTTCATTGAGACATGGTCCCACATAATCATTAGAAAGCCTTTGGAAATATTTTGGGCCCTTTGTTAATGACCCTCATTAGCAATGGACCAATGGGAAGAGAGCAGTGTGCACATTTGGTCTCCTCCAAAAGTAGGGGGCAACTAGGCTTGTCTTCCTCATTAATACAAATGTGGGGCTCAAATAGTAGGGGCTAGCCTTCATAAATGGTGGGTGGGGGGGTGGCTCCATAAAGTAAGAGTAGGTAACTAAAATTAGGGGGGCTCCATCATTTTTCAGTCCCCCCATCAATCTCGTGGGTCAAAAAACCCTAAAAATGGATTTTTTTCAAAAAATTCTCGAAAGTAATCCCCCCCCTAAAAACCCAAACCAAACCATATTGTATCAAAAAATAGCTTTTTTCACCTCCATCTTCTCTCTCTACACTCCATTCTCCCCTCCAACATCACCCTACACTCCATTCTCCCCTCCAACATCACCCTACACTCCATTCCCCCCAAAACCAACAACTCAAATCTCCATAGCTCTCTCTCTCTCTCTCTCTCTCTCTCTCTCTCTCTCTCTCTCTCCAGTTATTATTCCAACATAAGCAACCATGGAGGGTAGTGCATCTTCGTCAAGGAGAAGGCCAAAAGAAACAATAGAATCTATGCTCTTGCACAATGTGAGGGATGAGCATGATGCTTGGCTTGGGATGCAATTTAAGAAGGGATATTAGGTCTATTTGCAATTGGACCCCATCGAGTTTGATGTCAAGATGTGGTTGAGCACCATTGGAAGGGGTGTCTACTAGTTTCATAGAATCAAGGCATGATGGGTTGGTGGCCCTTGTACAACATGTGTACTCAACAAACGGATATTTCATTTTGGCCCCAATGGCACACTCCTCTTTTTCCTTGTAACTGTATGGATTTCTCTCTAGTAGGTTGGTTTACATGGGCTCTTGTTTTCAAACTCATTTGATGGGTTTGTTTGTTTCTAGATATTTTCCCTTCCAACTTCATTGAGGAGCAGCCTGTACAAAGCCTAACAGAGACATTCTACGTCATTCATGCTCATATAGGGGATGGAATACTCTCCAACATTTTCCCCTCTAACCTTGCTCGTTAGAAAGTTTTCTTCTACACACACAACTCTGTAGTGCCCACACAAGCTAACAGGTTTGGTAAGCTTGAAGAAATCCCTCCCCTCCTCTCTCTAGCACATTGAATGACCAACGCCTAATGTTTGGACTACGATTGCTCTTAAGGCAAAGATGGCTAGTGATATACAATCCTCTTTGAAGTACACCAAGGCCTCAAGATCAGTGGATCTTACTTAGGCATGCCCTATACATGTGCTTACCGACATGTTTCACGCCTCTGAGTGCACACAAATGCCCACCATGTACATGTGCAAGGTTGTGGTTGTCGAAGAGATGGCCAAGGGTGGGACCTTATGGAGGGGGAGCACAAAGGGGAGAATTTCAAGTGCAATGTAGTACAGTCTAGTGTCTCCTTTCAATTCTTGTGAGCACGTGCCACTTTATGCATTCAATTTTGTTATGATCGGTGGATGAGGAAGAAGGGATCATGGATTCCCTTACAAGCTCGAGAGGAGGTTACAGAGCCCATAACTCTCTCGATATGCTTACCAAGTGAGGGGTAGAGATTTTCCAAGAAAGCAAGCATTGAAACCTATTGAATGTTCATGATCACCTACGCATCTTGGTGTACGAGGGAATTAGCAATGCTTGCTTCAAATTGCAAGGTACGAAGGTAAGGGTTTTTTTCTCTTTAAACAAATGTATTTGCTCATAACTTTCGCAGTTCACCTCACTTACAATGAGGTGTGTTTGGATAGGCTGCTGGAAGGTGGCTAGAAGCAAGCACCAAGGTGTCCTCAGATTGGGGGCAAGATGCCATCACTTCGTCTCAAGGGACCTAAGCTAAAAGTGTCCATTTTGGAGTTGTTCTGTAATCTCACTTTGTTGCAGAGTTTTATAAATATATTTATTTTCTACAGTACTTTGGTTTGTTGAATAGGCATTTTAGTTTATTGAAATTGTGGTTTTGTGGTATGGTTGGTTTATTTTCATACTTGGTTTTTTTGTGTGCTTGGTCTCGCTCAACCTAGTTTTCAACTCATGCAATTTTGGAAAATATGGTTCTGCATTTTCTTTTTTGGTCTAGTGTGATAGGACACAAACCTTTTTTAAATACACAAGGCCCCTTTTATGTGTCATTTTTTTCTTCACACTCTCCAAAGCACCAAAGCACCTAAACATCCCTCCTCATCATGACGCCCCTAGTGTGCAATTCATGGACTTTCTACGTGAGAGTGACTCCCTTGAGGCCACGTAAAAAAAATGTGGGGGAGAGGGAGAGCTTCAAACCCTATAGCAAGAAAACACACACACACACAAGAGAGAGCAAGACACAAGAGAGAGATGGATAGGTGAATTTCCTTCTATCTTCTTCTTCTCTTTTCAACCAACATAACATAAAGATAAGAGTACACACTATATGGGTTAGTACTCAATTACTACAACATACAAGGGTCGGTCCATAATGTGAACCCGACTAAATGAGCTGCCGAACAAGAGACTAATCCCTCGGTTCTTCCAAAACCGAACCCGGAAAAACTTCCCTCATCTCAGCAGACATAGGCGATTCCATTCTAATGTAGTCAAGGTCATCACTAACCAAACTGATTTGACTGAACCCGTAAGTCTCATGGTCAAATCAAGGAAAAGACTTGCACTTGGATCATAAAGTCCAACGCATTTTTCCTCACAACTATCAAGGACAATCAACGAGATCCATGCCCGAGTTCAGAAAACAACTCTAACACCTTGTTCCATTTTCTTCCTCAATGCACGTGTGGGTATCTTCCTCAATGCACGTGTGGGTATCTTCGGCGACCCAGAGCCCAAGCACCGTATGGTTAGCACCCTCTAGGCTCCTTTGCAGGTCACCTAACGCTTCACTCATAAGCCGCTTCCTTGGTCCCTCATCCACCGTACCGAAAGCTCACCATTTAAATCGAACCAAGGCTAGTCAAGACCTCGCCCGACCTTGCTACGCGAGACGTCCTCCATTGACTCTCCGTCAGCTCTGTTGCAACTTTATCAATTAGGTCTCCACAGCCTCATTCACCACAAGATTGTCAAAATGCTTTCCTAGCATTCTTGACATAAAACAGTCATTGAAAAATAGGTTTCATAAATATAGTTTCTATGACGAACTCTCATCTTTCCACATCATTTCTCGTTATTCCACATTCTTCTACATCAATTCACATTGCTTATTCCACATCCAATCATATGTATTCCCATTGTCCTTCATCCATTCTCATCCAATCACATCATATTACATCTCATCCATTCACATCTACCCATATCCACATCACATCCATTCACGTCACATCTCATACATTCACATCTACCTAGATCCACATTCATCCACATCTACCTAGATCCACATTCATCCACCTTACATCTCATCCATCCATTCACATTACATCACATTCATTTATATTCATTCAGATCCACATCTCATCACATCACATCCATCCACATTACATCTCATCCATTCACATCACATCCATCCACATCACATCTCATCCATTCACGTCACATCACATCATATCATCCATTTACATCTCATCATATCATATTCACATTGCATGACATCCATTTAGATATCATCACATCACACACATCCATTCACATCTCATCTCATCCATTCACATCACATCTCATCCATTCACATCTCATCACATCCATCACACCCATTCATATCCATCACACCCATTCACATCCATCACATTCATTGCATGCATCACATTCATTGCATCCACATCACATCACATTCATTCCATCCACATTACATCACATCCACATCTCATTCTCATCCATTTACATCACATCACATCCTTTCACATATCATCACATCTCAATCTCATCTCATCACATTCACATCCACATCCATCTACATCATATCACATCCCATCCACATCTCTTCACATCCACATCCACATCCATTTACATCACATCACATCACATCCCACCCACATCTCTTCACATCCACATCCACATCCATTTACATCACATCACATCACATCCCACCCACATCTCATCACATCCACATCCACATCCATTTACATCACATCCCACCCACATCTCTTCACATCCACATCCATTTACATCACCTCCTATCCACATCCCTTCACATCCACATCCACATCCACATCCATTTACATCACATCACATTCACATCTTATCACATCCACTCACATCTTATCACATCTTATCACATCCACTCACATCCACTCACATCTTATCACATCCTATCACATCACATTTACATCTTATCACATCCACTCACATCTTATTACATCGCATTCACATCTTATCACATCATATTCACATCTATTCATATTTAGTAACATTTTCTACTTTCAATACCGATGATGGGACTTTTCTAAATTTCTGCCAATTGCTTGGCCTAGTTAAAGGTACTTTTTCTCGATGGATATTTTCATATTCTTTCTCAAATTTCTCAAGTGAAATATATTCAATATTCTTCTTTTGAGTAAAAGATTCATGGGATTTACAAAAATCAATTCTACCCATATTTTCCAATAAAATTAATAATTCTTAAAATTTCACTTCTGATAAATACTCATAATTTGAATTATGTTAAAAATTCCTCTTTTACCATTTAATTTCTTGGATCTCAATTATCATGACAATTTCTCTTTTTATATAAAAATAAATTTATCAAAATTTTCTCTTTTTCCATTTAAATACTTGACTCTCAAATATCATGGAAATTCCTCTTTTTGCATAAAAATAAATTTACCAAAAAATTCTCTTTTTCCATTTAATTACTTGATCCTCAAATATCATGGGAATTCCTCTTTTTGCATAAAAATAAATTTACCAAAAATTTCTCTTTTTCTCTTAATCAAATAATTAATCATAATTATAAAAATATTTATTCTCATGAATATGATAAAAATCATTCTTTTTGTATAGGATGTCCAATCCTAGAATATGGTAGGAAGTCTTCTTTTAGCATTATGCATAAAAATAAGATATGTGTTAATTTTTAAAAATTTTACCATAGCTTCATTGCTATTACAGATAATTTTTAATTTTTATAGAAAAGAATAAGACTTTGTAATACAATTATGATAGAAGAACTATTCTTAAACTTAAATCCAAATTATGGAATTCAATCATAAATTTACCATAGTTTAATTAACATAAAACCATAAAAATACTATTTTTTAACCTCTAGCTTAACAAGCTTAGAGTTTGGTTTTGAATTAAGAATTTATCAATGAGAAGCAATCTTTTTCTAAAGAATTAGCCACAGGAATGACTATTCTTTTGGGAGGGAGAGATATACATAAAAAGCATTCAAAATAAGCATAAAGATTAACTTTTTTGTGATTAATCATTAAAGTTCTTAGAGAAAGCTTGATTTGCATTAAAAACAACTCATTAGAAACTTCTCAAGCTTGAGAGGGGTGAGAAGTGAAATCATTTGAGAAAATTAACAAAAACCATGAAATTCCTTCTTACCTCTAGGTTTGGCTTGCTTCTTTATCTAGAAGTGAAGCCCCCAACCAATCAATTAGTTTAGTGAGTTGAGATAAAAGCTCCAAGAGTTGTTTGAAGAGAGAGAGAAGCTTCAATGTCTCCAAAAGTAGAGGATTTTTAAGGAATAATAGAAAATATAATTATTTTAATGTAATACTGGCATGGTATAGCTCACAGATGTTTTTTATAAAGACTAAGGATCTATTTATAGGTGAGGGAGGCCACTAACCAAGTCCAACTGGGTTCTAGAATTTTCTAGGTTCAGTTTGACTCAATTTGGACAAGATTTGGACCAGTTTGGCTCCCTTTTTTATTTGGTTTGATCCACGAGAGATAAAAATATCATAATTTTTTTGAATTAAAAACCCTTCCACATGTGTGAAATAGACGCCTACCTCAAGAGTCCCCCTCTCCTTACCAAGGTGTCAAAAATGCATCATTATTCTAAAATATCTCATTAATTTAGTAATATCTCTTAATTTTTAACTAATAAACCTTGTACTCAGTCAACTCTTCATCTTATGTGAGCATTTACTCATTTTTGGGCAATTTCTTTTATTCTTTGGATTTATCTCATCCCAACACTTGGATTAATCCTAATGTCCCCATAGGAACCTTAATTGGACCATAATCCAAATTTTTTTGAAAATGTAGACCCTTGGGCTAAGGTCCTTTGTACACATTTTCAATTAAGGTCCTTAGACCCTTAGGTCCTTTATACACATTTTCAATTAATTCCAAATGTACCTTGGAAAGTTCACTTTGAATTTTTGTTTCAAGGGAATCCATTTTAGACACTAGGAGGATTTTTATATCCAAAGATATCTTAATTTTGGATTATCTCTCTCTATATATTTTGTCTCTCTAGGCCAAAATAGGGTAAAACAAGATCTTTCTTTTATTTCAGAGAGGGGAATAATTACAAGAACAGAAGGGGAAGTTCTACACCTTTACACCTTAAAAGCTGGAGGGAGGAATCTTACACACGATACATGTGTACCTGCATCATTCCTCAACCTGCCTGACCATGGGCTAACATTGGATCCACTTCTCGAGGACTCCCTAGGTCCACACTCAGCACTTGTGAGTGATTGTTGCTCTACATGTGGTGCAACATCAGCACTTCTTACATCTGCATCTTCTGTTGCCTTTACTGGTGCATACCAGCTCTCATCTCATCGAAGACAACATCTCTGCTTACTCGCATCTCACGAGTGGTAGGGTTATAGCATCTATAACCTTTTTGCTCCATAGCATAACTAATGAAGATACATTTCTCTGCCTTTGGATCCAACTTTGTTCTCAATTCATCAGGAATATGTACATATGTAATAATACACCCAAACACTTTCAAGTGAGACACATCCGGTCTTATGCCTGTAAACTTCTGTTCAAGAGAGGAGTCATACCATAAACAGCTACAGTGAGTGTCCTGTTCATAATGTACACAACAGCTACTTCTTCTACCCCAAAAAGTAATGTGGCATATTCTTTTCAGCCATCAAGGCACATGCCACTTCTGCAATGTGCTTGTTTTTCCTTTCTGCAACACCATTCTGTTGCGGAGTGTACATGCATGTAAA